>NW_027506975.1:0-319131 GCF_052324685.1 Brachyhypopomus gauderio | reverse complement strand
CCGCTCCTCACTGTCGCCTCGCTCCCCGTTGTGTTGTGTTTCATGTGGGGAGTGACTGCGAACACGAGCGGCGCGTCGCTGTTATGTGTTTAAACCGAGCGCGCATGTGTGGGTCTCGTCCGTTCGTCGTCTGTACACCGTTTTTTGTCTAGTCTTTGCGTGTGTGTTGTTCTCGGGTGCCTGTGATATGTTGTGTGTAATTCCACACATGCTCCTCCCCCTTGAGTGTGTGTGTGGGGGTGGACCAGTGATGGTCCCGTGCCACGGGGAGTGGCACGGAGGGCGTCGCTCCTAAGGGAGGCCCTGACCAGGAACGTGGGGGGTTCTCCTGAGCAGGTGGAACTCCCCTGCTAAGATGGAGACCCCTCCCCCATTGTAAGGGGGATCAGGGCAGTGCGCGTCTGTGTTTTGTGTTTGTGTGTGTGGGTGTGTGTGCATTTTGTGTTTTATGTGCAGGTGCTTCTCCCTGGCGGTGGATCGTGGCAGTCCTGGACCTTGTGGGGGTCTCCAGCTGGCAGGAGCCCCCTTATGTTGTGGGGTGACCGGAGCCCGGTCGGAAAGAGCCCCTCCCTAGAGGGCTGGGGCCCCCGAATGTTTGGGGACGATAGGGCTCTGGTCCGAAGAGCTCCTGCTGAAGATGGAGATCCTCCCTCCTGCTCGGGGTGACCAGGAGGCCCTTGGGGGCTGTTCCCCAGCCCGCGATAAGGGTGCTCTGGGCCTCGGTCTCTGGCGCTCCTGGGTTTGGTGGAGGAGTCCACCTCGTAAAGTCAGGCTCCGGCTGGGGCTGACTCTCCAGGAGGCTGGGGTGGCCCCTAGCAGAAGGCAGGGGCCAGCTCCGGGAGGAGGTAGGTCCAGGAGGTGACTTAGCCACGCCCCAGGGAGGTAACCTGCACACATACACCCCGGACGGTCACGGAGCCGTGGCCCGCCGTCCTCGCACCTGTGGGGCTATGCGGCTTAAGGCCGGTTAGGGCGTGAGGGCCCTGTGACCGACCGGGGCGTGGTTTTGTCTTGTTGATGGCCCAGTTGGTCCAGGGTCCCGCCCAGGTAGGTGAGCTAACCTGTGTGTGTTTTGTGTTTCAGCTCCGGGACTACAGGGGGTGTGTCCCTTGTCCCTGCCTGCCTGCCCCTTTGTTTTGTGTGCTGCTGCTGTAGGCCGCACAGCCGGTGGAGGGGAGTGCGGCTTGGAGGGGGGATCTGTCACGGTACGGCGGCCCCCTACTGGTCGCCCCCGTCTACAGCAGCAGCTTGTCCTGTGGGTGTGGCGTTGTGTTCGTCCCTCAGGTGGGCGGAGCCCGCGATCCGTCTCACCTGAGGGTCGTTTGTTCGTCTATATATGTCTTGTCTTTGTACCAGTTGACTGCTGGTTATTATATCCTTAATTCGGATCAGTTCACGGGTTTTGGTTTGCGCACTTTACATATTAAACCATCCTATTTCCCTGAGACTTGGCGTGATCGCTTCCATTTATTTTCGCTCACCCTGCCCGTCACAAGAAGTATACGTGGTACAAACTCTTCAGTGCACTGGTGCTAGTTGCCTAGGAATCTACCTAACCCAAGTGGATCTCAGCAGTGTCCAAGCGAAAAGCCTCTCGTGCTGGGCGATGTCTTTTCTTTCATACTCTCTGTCCATAAGTTTCGATTTGTTAAGTTTCGATAACTCCCCAATCCTGGCTGCTCTCCATGGAAATTCACCTGCTCCTCTTCTCCCAGTCTGTGTGCCTGGTTATCTAAAAACTGCTTGCTACACATCCTGCACTGAATAGGCCCCTTCTGTTCTCCTCAAGGCCACTGAGGCCTCCTTACTCCTGCTTTCCCACAGTCTTCCTGAAAAACACTAAATTGACACATCAAGTTATTAGCCTTTAATTTTCTTTTTTCCAACACACTCTCCTGGTTCAGGTCCTACCTGACAGATCGTTACCAATTTGTGCTAGTAAATAACGAATGCTCTGAGCATTCTAAAGTAAAGTATGGTGTCCCACAAGGATCTGTACTGGGCCCCATATTATTCTCATTATATATGCTACCACTGGGCACTATCATTCGTAGGCATGGTATTAGCTTCCATTGCTACGCAGATGATACTCAGTTGTATATATCTTCTAATCCAGATGATACCACCACAACTCTCAAGATTGAGAACTGCGTCCAGGATATTAAAAACTGGATGGCGTCTAATTTTCTTAAACTAAATTCTGACAAGACTGAGGTACTGATTCTTGGGCCTAAAGCTGTTAGAAGCAATTGGGCTGATATTCCCCTTACCCTAGATGGTTTTTCAGTAACACCAAAATCTACTGCAAAAAGTTTAGGTGTCACTATTGATTCTGATCTTTCATTTGACACACATGTATGCAATGTCACTAAGGCTGCCTTTTTCCATTTACGTAATATTGCCAAGCTGAGACACTTACTTTCATTAGCTGATGCAGAGAAGCTAGTTCATGCTTTTGTCTCGTCGAGATTGGACTACTGTAATAGTCTTCTAATTGGATGCTCTAAACAGTCCATAAAGAAGCTACAACTTGTACAAAATGCCGCAGCTAGAGTCCTAACCAAGGCTAGGAAATTCGATCATATTAGTCCCACTCTCGCCGCACTACACTGGCTGCCGATTAAATATCGCATTGAATTTAAAGTTCTCCTGTTAACCTATAAGGCGTTGAATGGTCTTGCCCCACAATATCTGAGTGAACTCATTGATTACTACAACCCATCTCGCCCTTTGCGCTCCCAAAATGCTGGATTTCTCGTAGTTCCAAAAATTAGTAAAACTACAGCCGGAGGCACAGCTTTCTCTTTTAAAGCCCCTCAATTATGGAATAGCCTTCCAGCTCCAATCCGAGACTCTGACACAGTTCCAATCTTTAAATCTAGACTTAAGACTCACCTGTTTAGTCAAGCCTTCAGCTAAAATTCCCCTTGTAAGGTGTAGGGGCTTGGGGGCCCCCAGACGTTGAGATTTCTGGTGATCTGAGATGTTGATGCTGTCATCCAGCTGTGTCTTGGCATCACTCTATTTGTGACTATGACTTGACTGGAAAGCAATGTCTCAGTGAGCCCTCATGCCTGTGGTCACCTCTGAACCTCTCCCTTTAGTTATGCTGCTATAGATTAGTCTGCCGGAGCCACATGCTGATCACTGGCACGTGAGCTACGTACATTTAAATCAACGGTGGTTTAAATTCATGTCCACTCAGTCTGTATTATCTATCTTCTTGCATGGCTCTACACAAGACGATTGGATACAGGCACCTGCAGGCACCTGGGGGATGGTCTGGCTGCCGGTGGATGTGCTGATACTGGGGTTCACCTGGCAAGTAACACTGCAGTCGGAGCCTACAATACCAGCATCACTGCTCCGACACGGAATGAAAGCCTGGCATTCATCAACAGACATTTACAGTGACAATATCAAAACCCAGAACTTTCAATTCTACCTTTTACCTAGTCTGATTGTGTGAATTATGTGTGACTTGTGTATTTGTGTGTTAACGGGCCGCCCAATGGAGGATGGGTTCCCTTTTGAGTCTTGGTTCTCCTGAGGTTTCTTCCTATTCCCCACCATCATAGGGAGTTTTTCCTCGCCACTGTCGCCTTTGGCTTGCTCATTAGGGTTCTGGACCCATAGTATTGTTAACCTTGTAAACCCTGTAAAGCTGCTTTGCGACAACTTGAGTTGTTAAAAGCGCTATACAAATAAACTTTGATTGATTGATAATAATTAATGTTAAGGCAGATGAGTTTTTTAATAAAATCAAATAGATGTAAATGCATAAAACTTACCTCTGCCATGAATCATTTCTGTGAGTGTAACAAACTAAAGACAAAAAACACTAAAAGGTCTGTTTGTGTAGTATTGCTTTTAATCTGTCAATAGAGCATTTACAGACTTTCAGAAGAGTCAAAAACACCACCATGGTTTCCATGGAGTCCCAGTTAAAACATGTATGCACATTTCACATCAGCTTTAGTCACATATTAAAAACTAATTAAATTATTGAAACACATTGAAATTTCAGGACTAATATATTTACAGGAATCCAAAACACACAATAACTTGTATGTTCACTTTGTAAGCAAGTGTAGTCCATGCTTTCTGTAGGTCATGGAATAGAGGTGATGCTGAGATTTTAAGGAGGGTGTCATGTCTAGCCCCGCCTCCCTGTCAATCATGTATCACTTTTTAGTCCGTTCAGTCATGCCCCGTGTTACTTCCCCTTCAGCTGTGTTTCATTTGTAATTTAGTTCTTGTATTAATCGTTGGTGTTCAGTCTTTGTGGGTTATTGTAAGGTGATGGTGCATATTATAGTTAAACTTATTGTGAAAGTAAAAATTATGGTGATCGTTTGTGGTCTTGTGCAGTCTGTTGTGTTTTGGAAGTCAGATTTGGTTAATCTTTCTATATTTCTGTTTTGTTCATGGCTTCTCGTGTCTGTAGATGTTCGATTGTGTAGTTTGTTATCCAAGTTTTAGTGTTCTGTTATATGTCAGGCTGCTGGTCGAGTCTGTTGTCTTTATGTTTAATGATTAGTTGGTCATATGTGTGTTAGCCTGTTAGTTCCGTTAGTGTTATCATGCCTCATTGTGCTCGTGTTGTTCGTGTGTCTACTGTCAATTTGTGTGCAACCCCGTATGTTCAAAGTAAAACACGTTTGTTAAAAAACAATAACCTCAGAGACTGTGTCTGCTTCCTGATTGCACAAAACCTGCCACGTCACAAAATAATCCACCATTAAAGGAGAGTGAGGGAGCCTTACGAGGTGAGGCATTATCAGAAAGAGGATTACGGTTATCTTCCAATACGTATCTTGTCTGAGGACTTGATTAAACAGGTTAAGGATGGTGAACCGTTTGAGCTACCCTCCTCGATTTGTCCCTCCCACGAGTTCAATGAGGAGGATAATTTGGAGGGGTTCATTCTCCAGAGCAGACAATTTTTTTTATTTATCCTTGTCTCAGCCCAGAGAGGAAATGAACACACTCGATGGGTTTTTTTAACATCTTAGAGCACGATTTGGCAAGAGTGGATCCACTGTTGATGATTTTGAATTTGATGCATTCTCTGCTCCCGAGGTTGTTCATTTTCCACCTAGAGCACACAAGAGAGGAAGTCTCAGCACAGGCACCAGTACCCTAGAAGGTTACCACAGCCCCAACTACTAAGAGACCTGCTACAAGGACAGACGAGTGTCTGTGGCTGTACAATGCAACCCCGACCTGCTAACAAGTGTCTACATCAACACAGTGCTCAATATGACCTGTTTTGGCTCATGTACCCCTGGTGGCACCCCTAGAATCCCCAGAGGTACCAAAACATTTTTGGGGGGTACGGAGCATATTTGTATATGTGGTCTTTCATATATTCCCCTCTGTATTGTTATCTGGTAACGTTTCTCATGTTCAATTACCAACTACTATCTCTTATGTGCCGATCCACATTTACACTAACAAACTCATCACATTCATAACCAAGCAGGGACACTGATGCCAGTTAGCCTCCTAGCCATGGAGAGTGAAAACATAAGTAAACTAAAATCATTCATGACTGATGAGGAAATGTTAAAACGTCTGTGCTCAGAGTCTCCCACTACTGTTTACCTGTGTGAATGTGTTGATGTTGCTGGAGATGACTCCACTGAGTAAAACTCTTCCCACACTCTGAGCAGTGATATGGCTTCTCTCCTGTGTGAATGCGCTGGTGTTTTTTGAGATGACTCTGTGTAGTAAAACTCTTCCCACACTCTGAGCAGTCATATGGCTTCACTCCTGTGTGAATGCGCTGGTGCTGCTGAAGATTACTCAGTGTAGTAAAACTCTTCCCACACTCTGAGCAGTGATATGGCTTCTCTCCTGTGTGAATGCGCTGGTGTACGTTGAGATGACTCTGTTTAGTAAAACTCTTCCCACACTCTGAGCAGTGATATGGCTTCTCTCCTGTGTGAATGCGCTGGTGCAGTTGAAGACTACTCTGTGTAGTAAAACTCTTCCCACACTCTGAGCAGTGAAATGGCTTCTCTCCTGTGTGAATGCGCTGGTGTTTCTGGAGATCACTTTGTTTAGTAAAATTCTTCCCACACTCTAAGCAGTTGTAGATTTTCTCATTTTCCATGTTTACTGATTTCAGCAGTCTGACATACTCCTCACAGGTAAATGTGTTTATGTAGGTAAAGTTTACCTGTTGAGGAAAGTGGATAGCATTAATTCCTAGAGGAAAAAGACATTGTTTCATCTTCTTCTCACAATGAATTTGCAATCATGACAAAGAACCATTTGGGCTCTGCATAATGCTAAAGACATTAATTCTAAAGACATTCATGCTAAAGACCATCAGGAGACAGTGCTAGGCTTCCTTACTTCACTAAAATGAAAACATTTGTCTATGTTGTAATACGTGTCTCTCTCTGTTTTGTTCAGTGTCACTCTATGTGCCAGTCTATAGGGACTTTTATTTTGTAGGGTTCATCAACTTTATTTTCAAAGTTGTTCTTTTCCTTCCTTTCTCTCTCATGGTGCTGCAGAGCTGCTTTGGTCTGTTGAAGCTCCTTATGAGTTCCTGCAGTGTGATTTGATCTTTTAAATTATTGTGCATCAGAGAATTAATCTATGGGCAGCACCAACATATCACAGAAAATTCACCTGTGCACACGATTACTCAATGTGCCATGTTTCCAGGTAGATTACCTAAAATTATGTTGGCCTCTTTAGAAAGCACTCCTGTTAAAGTGTCCAAAAAGTCACATGATCCACAACTGACATTTTTTGTATGTACGTATTTGTACGTGTAGTGTGATGAATTAGAAAGTTGCTGTGCATTTGCTTGAAAGTCACATATGAATGAACAACTATCACATTTTGTATTTGTAAGTCGTGGTTTTCATTTGAAAGTCATGTTATGTTTGCTTGCAAATAGAATATTTGTGGAATATGTTCTGTTTGTTTACAATGATTTGGCAGCATTATAACTCCATAGCAGAGTTATTGTCCTGTTCAGAAGGGTCTATAACCCAGTCTATGTGTGTAATGTGATACTGTGTTAATACTGTGTTAAAGGATGTATAACCCAGCCTGTGTGTAATGAGATTGGGAGATATTGTGTTAATACTGTGTTAAAGGATGTATAACCCAGCCTGTGTGTAATGAGATTGGGAGATATTGTGTTAATACTGTGTTAAAGGATGTATAACCCAGCCTGTGTGTAATGAGATTGGGAGATACTGTGTTAATACTGTGTTAAAGAATGTATAACCCAGCCTGTGTGTAATGAGATTGGGAGATATTGTGTTAATACTGTGTTAAAGGATGTATAACCCAGCCTGTGTGTAATGAGATTGGGAGATACTGTGTTAATACTGTGTTAAAGGATGTATAACCCAGCCTGTGTGTAATGAGATTGGGAGATACTGTGTTAATACTGTGTTAAAGAATGTATAACCCAGTCTGTGTGTAATGAGATTGGGAGATACTGTGTTAATACTGTGTTAAAGAATGTATAACCCAGCCTGTGTGTAATGAGATTGAGAGATACTGTGTTAATACTGTGTAAAAGGATGTATAACCCAGCCTGTGTGTGTATAATGAGATTGGGAGTCTGTTCAAAGACCCAAAAACAAACAAGGCTGCATTATGTATTCAAATCCAAAAGGTACAATTGGGCCTACAGGCTACCTGTAGGGTGTGTGTGCTTTAAACTATAAAATATAACTCACCTCTTCAGAAGATCTCAAATCTCTCACTGTTAAGACAACTTCAACATTTCTGTTGGACTGAAAATGATTGGAATGAAATAATTAAAATTCCACACTTCACATTTATTAAAATAGCAAACATGTACATGCACACATGGTGTAGATCTAACACATCTACTTTATTCAAACTGTTTCTCAACATAGATCTCTGTGCCATTTCATATTAAATGCCATGTCATTTTTACAGCGTATCTGTAAATGCTGTAAAAGGTGTTCGAGATCTACAGTATAGGCGATATCTACTGCCATCTTCTAGTGAAATATAAAACAGCTTTTTTGTAAAAGGGCATTTTATACTGTGCTGGCAGCAGGCCCGTCGCGATGGGGCAGGCAAACCAGGCAATTGCTTGGGGCCCCAAGCTGGCCTGGGGCCCCCAGACAACAACAGGTTAAGAATTAAATGCAGCGACAAACTGTGTGAGCCCCCCTTTACATTCTCAAAGTCATGAGCAATGACACTGTTCTCAAAATCCCCCTCAAGGGGCCCCTCCGACCAGCTGCTGAAGGCAGGCAGACACTGTCCTGGCAGACAGCCAAGTTTTAGACGCCGGCAAATATGAAACTTAACCATGAAGCGAATTTATCCATCAGGAAGCCAAAAGAGAAAACAAAAGAAGAAAGAGGAACACAAAAAAACACAAGACAGTGGTAAGTGATGATTTACACTGGATAAATTAGGCCTACCTGTACAAATGGTGTAATTTAGCAGCAGGTAGGCTAAAAACAATATATACGTCCCGGCTAGTGTTGCCACCTGTCCCGGTTTTCACATGCCTGTCCCGGTTTTCCCGGGCTGTCCCGGTTTTTCTTCTTTTTAATATTCAGTCCCGGAAAAAATTAGGTTAGTTAAAACCACGATTCAGACTGTTTCTGCACACTTTAAATCTGTTTTTTTCTCGCTGTGTCCATTTTAAACCCCTCCAGTAACATTTTACGTTCGCCCCCCCCCCCCCCCCCCCCCCGCTCAACAACTTACGTTCGCCAACCCCCCCGCCCCCCGCTCAACAGATTACACTCGCCACCCTGTGTCAGTATGACAGTGTCCTTGTTTTTTGTCAGACCTAGGTGGCAACCCTAGTCCCAGGTAATCCCATACTTAGGTTGGGGGGGGGGGGGGCGGTTGGTGTCTTTGCTTGGGGCCCCCAAATACCTTGAAACGGCACTGGCTGGCAGGCCGCATATTGTCACCTGGTCCGAACTTTGGACATGTCTGCACTACAGCATAACTTCCTATAAACACCAACATAACGTTTTAGTCAAATGTATATTTGATCTCATATTGTCTTTCACTGATAAATAACAATGTACAAACAACTGGAGAAAATGACAGATGGGTTGAAAACTCAAATGCTGATCCCACAGATCACTACGACCTTCACCAAGACTACATGCACTCAGGGTCACAACATTAACATGCTTAACATGCAAGCTTAAAATAATACATGTTATTCCCGTCATTTATTTAGTTTGCTCTGAAATATAGATACTGATTTGAAAAAGACAAAGGATCTTGCAGGGTGACTATTTACAAGACTATATTCCTTTAAAGATCATTTTATATCGTGCGATGGATATTTACAAAAAGAGAAACCGATTAACAATGGGAAAATAATTAGAAACCAAGGGCGTAAATTACATTTCAATGCGGGGGTGGGGAGACAATACACAGTAAACATTTTTTAAGGAGTTCCTGAGGGGGCGTCAAAGCTTCTCCCAAATGTTGTTATTGGGCTTAGGAAAAGTACACCTGTATATATCTATCTATATGATTTCACCTAAACGTAAAAATACTCCCATGAATAACCAAACTAAATCAAATGTATTTAACATTACAATACATCCACTATAACAGCATACAATCAATTAAATCGTACATTAAAGCTACTTTAATAAAACCGTACAATATAACTAGCATATAAGCTTTTATTTTTGTAACAGGAACCACTGAGCTACTAAACAAAAGAACCAAATATAATTATATTCGTATAGTATCAAATAAGTAGATACGTTATCTGGCTTGGTTAGTTAGTGCTACAACATCCATTATAAAAACACTTTAACACATTGAATTTTCCACCAACTTAGTCAAGACACGAAAATCAACCGTGAGGTAACGGAACGAACAAAATAGTGTGGTTAAGATGTGGTTAAAAGGTGTTAGTGGTACGTATTACTAAGTTAAGTACTTACAGGTCAACCAGTAGTCCAACACTTCCAAACACCAACACGACAATAGGCGCAACTCCACTAAACGCCCGATGCTGATATTGAGAATAAGGAAACCTGTGGTCTGTAATGTCCGATGGTGATGGTAGGTAGAGGTGGGCGGATCGATCCAAATATCGATACCAACGCTGCTATTGATTTGGAGCAATACTCGTGTAAAAAGATTAATACTCAATCTTTTTAACTCTCCCGCACACACCGACTGCTGCGTGCGTGGATTCATCAAAGTCTCTTCTCTGTCTGTAAGAGCAGCGTTGCCAACAAGTATCGTCGCTGCAGAAGCAAAAGTCCAGGGGGTGGAGCTAGATCTAGATCCAACTCCTCCCACCGTCCATAGTTTCTTTTGGTCGGTCCAGGGGGAGGAGCTGCATCTAATCCAACTCCTCCTACGTGTCGCTTACGTTTTCCGACCAGGAAATAGAAATCCAATAAAGTCACCCTTAAGACTGCTACCGTTTAGAGATCAAAATGTTCTTTAAATGTTATTTAAATAACACAATACACGTTTTTTTAAGTTTACAAGAAAACGTAAAAGTTACCAACTCCTCAGTAAGGAAAGACGTTATTGGCTGTCCTAAAAGTCACAAAATGGCGTCATCGCCTAATTTGCATAAAACCGTAAAATAATAACGTTGTGGGAGAGAAAAAATGATTAAAATACCCTAAATATGTTAGAGTGACTGACGGAGACTGTGTGAGTTAAATTCAGTGATTTATTTTGTATTACACTGAAGACGCATTTATATTTACATCCGGCTCTGTAAATACGGGGCGGGGTCAATCAGCTGCGGCTTTGGGCATGCGCAGTTCATTTGCAGCGTGGACGTGGAGCGGTGTGGATCTGCTCTGACTGTCAGACTGCATTGTGAGTGTTGTGGGCGGGGCTCACGGCAGCACCCGCTGCTCGCTGAGGACAGTAACTGAAGACCATGTGTGTTCATCTCCGAGTCTACAAAAGTCTCCAGTAACACCACAAAAAGTCGCTAGATTTGTCGCTACTTGCTTAAAGTAGTCACACAGCACGGAGCAGCGCACCCGTCCCCTCTCGTCTTTAGTTTACACCGTCACGTTGCTCAGCAACCATGCAGGTAGGCTCCGCCTGGCCCCGCCCACTCAGCGCTCTCCTCGAGTCGACACCTTACAGTACGGAGAGAGAGAATTGAAATGTCTGAGAGGAAGACATGCGCCGTTTGGCTTTATTTTATTGCAGAAAATAAAACTACAGCAAGCTGTATAGTTTGAAACAGGGCTGTTAAATACAGTGGAAACACAACAACTGTGTTAGTTGTAATTAATAGGGAGAGTTATGGAGTTAATGGAGATAAATTCATCCAGAACTCTTGATGTCGAAACATGCCTGCTTATAGTTTGAATTTAATGTGATAATGGTGAGGTGAAGTCAACTCTAGCTTTCTTATTCACAGCTTCAGGAATATGGTGGGACCATTTAAGGTGGAATTTTAGACAATAAATTGGTGATTTTAGTCCAAATGTGCTGTGTTGTTGTGTGGCAGCTGTAATTTAGTGATGAGAAGATGATACCTCAAGGAGTGTATCCACACACTACACAAACTGTGTTGACACTGTATTGACACTGTGTTGGTCATTGTTGAGTGCCAGGCTGTAATTTAGTGATGGGAAGATGATACTTTTTAGTTCAACTTGTGACTTTGATGAGGAAGAGGAAGAATTGCACATTACAAATCTGCATGAGAAAGAAATGTGAGTTACCAGATACGTACAGAGCTGCAAATTATGAATTAATTTTTCAATGAATGTATTACTCATTACAATATAAAATAATGTTCTAAGCCCATAACAAGTTGGTGCAGTGCATGAAGTAAGGTCTGGTAATCCATAACATTATTATCAAATCACTTTAAGTCAAAGGTAGTTTGTGTAAATTTAAAAACAGATCACCTTACTAATAATGCTTTTTTATTCCCATTTTCTTTTGTCTCTCCTCCAACACAGTTCTAAGCAGGTCATAGAGGCACTGGGTGATCATGACTATCTGGAGGAGACTCTGTCTGTAGAAGAACAACTTGATGCAGCAAAGAGGGAGATTGACCATCTGGAGGAAGAAAACCTCAAGAGTGAGCGGTTTCATCTACAACGCTTCCAGTGTGAGCCTAAACTGATCATGTTTTACACTGGATTTAAAGATGATGACACACTAAAAGCTGTGTAAAAGCAGCCTGTACACAGGCTCCATCTCAGATAAAGAAATTACCACAGAGTCTGGCATTCTGAGCCTACTTGAACCAGGAGATGAAGTAATTGTAGATAAAGGGTTTCTTATTATGTTTCGATACACATATTAATAATATAACTAGGGTAGCGTTCTTTCACTTGCGCAACATTGCCAAAATTAGAAACATATTAAATATTAGCGATGCAGAAAAACTAATCCATGCATTCATATCCTCTCGTTTAGATTATTGCAACAGTCTCCTAGCTGGATGTTCTGGTAAATCGATAAACAAACTCCAGCTGGTTCAGAATGCAGCAGCACGAGTTTTAACAAAAGCTAAAAAGTTTGATCACATTAGTCCCGTACTATCGTCATTACACTGGCTGCCAATTAGATTCCGTATTGACTATAAAATACTTTTATTAACATATAAAACGCTGCATGGCTTAGCTCCAGACTATCTTAGTGAACTTATTGAACAATATAACCCAGCGCGTTCAGCTCCTTCGTTCTGGCCGGCGTGTACATTACGCCGAGTGCGTGCACCAGCGACGCGCAGAGACAGCTTGCCGAACAGATAATGGAACTAGAGAGAGATCATCCAGACTCATCTGAACAGATAATGGAACTAGAGAGAGATCATCCAGACTCATCTGAACAGATAATGGAACTAGAGAGAGATCATCCAGACTCATCTGAACAGATAATGGAACTAGAGAGAGATCATCCAGACTCATCTGAACAGATAATGGAACTAGAAAGAGATCATCCAGACTCATCTGAACAGATAATGGAACTAGAGAGAGATCATCCAGACTCATCTGAACAGATAATGGAACTAGAGAGAGATCATCCAGACTCATCTGAACAGATAATGGAACTAGAGAGAGATCATCCAGACTCATCTGAACAGATAATGGAACTAGAGAGAGATCATCCAGACTCATCTGAACAGATAATGGAACTAGAGAGAGATCATCCAGACTCATCTGAACAGATAATGGAACTAGAGAGAGATCATCCAGACTCATCTGAACAGATAATGGAACTAGAGAGAGATCATCCAGACTCATCTGAACAGATAATGGAACTAGAGAGAGATCATCCAGACTCATCTGAACAGATAATGGAACTAGAGAGAGATCATCCAGACTCATCTGAACAGATAATGGAACTAGAGAGAGATCATCCAGACTCATCTGAACAGATAATGGAACTAGAAAGAGATCATCCAGACTCATCTGAACAGATAATGGAACTAGAGAGAGATCATCCAGACTCATCTGAACAGATAATGGAACTAGAAAGAGATCATCCAGACTCATCTGAACAGATAATGGAACTAGAGAGAGATCATCCAGACTCATCTGAACAGATAATGGAACTAGAGAGAGATCATCCAGACTCATCTGAACAGATAATGAAACTAGAGAGAGATCATCCAGACTCATCTGAACAGATAATGGAACTAGAGAGAGATCATCCAGACTCATCTGAACAGATAATGGAACTAGAGAGAGATCATCCAGACTCATCTGAACAGATAATGGAACTAGAGAGAGATCATCCAGACTGGCTGCTGATCACCCTGGGGGACTTTAACAGCGCTAACCTCAGGAAGGAGATGCCCAAGTACAGGCAACACATCACATGTGCTACACGTGAAGGCAACATGCTGGACAAATGCTACACAAGCATCAAGAATGCCTATCACGCTGTTGCGCGCGCCGCTCTCGGGCTCTCCGATCACAGCCTCGTTCACCTCATTCCCACGTACCGGCAGAAACTCAAAACCAACAAGCCGGCTGGTACAAAGACAAGACATATATAGGCAAACAAACAACCCTCAGGTGAGACGGATCACGGGCTCCGCCCACCTGAGGGACGCAGATGACTTCACCAAACAACAACAACAACAGCCGCTGTGGACGGAGGCGGCCGGTAGGGGGCCGCCTCACCGTGACAAAAACTACAGCTGTAACGGGTAGAGTTGACAAATAAAGAGATAAACTCATAAATTTGACTTTCAATATCAGAATTGTGATCGTAATTAAAACTTATCTATATTTAGTTTTAGCCAGGTGAAAGAAAAGGGCTTTATGCAGGGTTTTATTAAAATTTTACCTAAATTGAAAAATTCCCAGACTGCTTATAAATTTTTTTTTATTTAAGTTTTACATATCACAACATCGGCAATATTCTCACCTTTAATTTAAGCCATATTTTATAAAAATCGAATAAGAAATAAGGGCGCTAGGACTGTTTTTGTGACAGATGGATGCACATCCCGCATAGGAACTACACTGCTTTGCTGACATGACTCAATAGTAATGGCTACGAGGGCGACGCATTGCTAGCTATAGCGGCAACAGGCGATGTCCAATCCAGTAATATAGATCAATGTTCTCACTTTAAAGAAAAATACACGTTTACATTTTATACTTTCAGTTTATTAAGTGTGAGCACTTTTAAAATAAAAATGCATTTGGTAGCAACAGCTTTTAGGTGAATTCTTAATTATTTCAATCATAATAATAATGCACTGGTTAGTGTCCCAGTAGGAGTCCACTGTTGCAGATATAGACACCTCAAAGATGTCCTCTGTTTATTGTCCTGGATTACCTTTCTTGAAGGTAGATTTATGAATAACCTTTTCACCAGTCTTCCAGCCATCAGTAACTACCAACAGGGTATCTGGACATTTTAAAATCTCAAATTCAATGACTTTTAAGACCTTTTTAATACCTCTCACAAGAAAAAATAATACTATTACTGGGGATGCAGGTGTGTGCCGGGGGGGGTGTGGCGAACGAAAATTGTTGACGTTGTTGAAGCCGTATACTCCAACGCTAGGAATCTAGCACTAGGACCCTGGAGCGGTTATTTTCTGCATTAGCGCTAGATTCGGCAAAGTTCACATCGCGCCAGAACAACTGAACAACACACACTTATAATAATTTAATGCCTCCCCTCATAAAATTCCAGACATTTTAAGACATTTTTAGGCCTTGAATATGGAAAACTAAATTTAAGACTTTTTAAGGACCCGCGGGTACCCTGTACCAACTACCAGTAACTATTTGCTGATTAATATCGATATAATACTAGTTTTAACATGTTGCTCCTGTACACAGTCAGGAAACAGCTCAAATACATTTTTAATAACACTAAACCCCAAATTGGATTGAATCGATTAAATCGAAATAAATCAATTCTTAATCTTCAGAATCGGATCGATTCTTGGCATTTGAATCAATACCCAGCCCTATTAGTAAAACTCTTCCCACACTCTGAGCAGTGAAATGGCTTCTCTCCTGTGTGAATGTGCTGGTGTTCATGGAGATGACTGTGTTTAATAAAACTCTTCCCACACTGTGAGCAGTGATATGGCTTCTCTCCTGTGTGAATGCGCTGGTGTTGCTGGAGATTTCCCTGTGTAGTAAAACTCTTCCCACACTCTGAGCAGTGATATGGCTTCTCTCCTGTGTGAATGCGCTGGTGTTGCTGGAGATTTCCCTGTGTAGTAAAACTCTTCCCACACTCTGAGCAGTAATATGGCTTCTCTCCTGTGTGAATGCGCTGGTGTTCGTTGAGATGACTCTGTTTAGTAAAACTGTACCCACACTCTGAGCAGTGATATGGTTTCTCTCCTGTGTGAATGTGCTGGTGTACGTTGAGATGACTCTGTGTAGTAAAACTCTTCCCGCACTCTGAGCAGTGATATGGCTTCTCTCCTGTGTGAATGCACTGGTGCAGTTGAAGACTTCTCTGTGTAGTAAAACTCTTCCCACACTCTGAGCAGTGATATGGTTTCTCTCCTGTGTGAATGCGCTGGTGTTGCTGGAGATTTCCCTGTGTAGTAAAACTGTTCCCACACTCTGAGCAGTGATATGGCTTCTCTCCTGTGTGAATGCGCTGGTGTTGCTGGAGATTTCCCTGTGTAGTAAAACTGTTCCCACACTCTGAGCAGTGATATGGCTTCTCTCCTGTGTGAATGCGCTGGTGTTCGTTGAGATGACTCTGTTTATTAAAACTCTTCCCACACTCTGAGCAGTGATATGGTTTCTCTCCTGTGTGAATGCGCTGGTGTTCGTTGAGATGACTCTGTGTAGTAAAACTCTTCCCACACTCTGAGCAGTGATATGGCTTCTCTCCTGTGTGAATGCGCTGGTGTGTTTTGAGACTATTCTGTTGAGTAAAACTCTTCCCACACTCTGAGCAGTGATATGGCTTCTCTCCTGTGTGAATGCGCTGGTGTTTCTGGAGATTTCCCTGTGTAGTAAAACTCTTCCCACACTCTGAGCAGTGATATGGTTTCTCTCCTGTGTGAATGCGCTGGTGTACGTTGAGATTACTTTGTGTGGTAAAACTCTTCCCACACTCTGAGCAGTGATATGGCTTATCTCCTGTGTGAATGCGCTGGTGTTTCTGGAGATCACTTTGTTTAGTAAAATTCTTCCCACACTCTAAGCAGTTGTAGCTTTTCTCCTTTTCCATGTTTACTGATTTCAGCAATCTGACATACTCCTCACAGATAAATGTGTTTATGTAGGTAAAGTTTACCTGTTGAGGAAAGTGGATATCATTAATTCCTAGAGGAAAAAGACATTGTTTCATCTTCTTCTCACAATGAATTTGCAATCATGACAAAGAACCATTTGGGCTCTGCATAATGCTAAAGACATTAATTCTAAAGACATTCATGCTAAAGACCATCAGGAGACAGTGCTAGGCTTCCTTACTTCACTAAAATGAAAACATTTGTCTATGTTGTGATACGTGTCTCTCTCTGTTTTGTTCAGTGTCACTCTATGTGCCAGTCTATAGGGACTTTTATTTTGTAGGGTTCATCAACTTTATTTTCAAAGTTGTTCTTTTCCTTCCTTTCTCTCTCATGGTGCTGCAGAGCTGCTTTGGTCTGTTGAAGCTCCTTATGAGTTCCAGCAGTGTGATTCGATCTTTTAAATTATTGTGCATCAGAGAATTAATCTATGGGCAGCACCAACATATCACAGAAAATTCACCTGTGCACACGATTACTCATTGTGCCATGTTTCCAGGTAGATTGAAGGTAAAAATGATGTTGGCCTCTTTAGAAAGCACTCCTGTTAAAAGTGTGCAAAAAGTCACATGATCCACAAAGGACATATTTTGTACGTACGTATTTGTGCGTGTAGTGTGATGTATTAGAAAGTTGCTGTGCATTTGCTTGAACGTCACATATGAATTTACAATCGCATTTTGTATTTGTAAGTCACTGTTTTCGTTTGAAAATAACGTTGTTTGCTTGCAAATAGAATATTTGTGGAATATGTTCTACAGTGTAGCTCCAGTTAAAACAAAATTAATTAGGGAGAAAAAGCTTGCAGCATGGTATGACGACCACACTCGTCTTCTAAAACAGGCAGCTCGAGCAGCGGAGCGCAAATGGAGATCCACCTCACTAGAAGTGTTTAGAATCGCATGGAAAGACGCCGTAGTCAAATATAAACATGCCGTTTATAAACTCGACAATAGAAATCAACAAAAATAACCCTAGATTTCTCTTCGCGACTGTATCAAAACAAGAAATATCAA
Organism: Brachyhypopomus gauderio; assembly: GCF_052324685.1. Lineage (NCBI taxonomy): Eukaryota > Metazoa > Chordata > Actinopteri > Gymnotiformes > Hypopomidae > Brachyhypopomus > Brachyhypopomus gauderio. The sequence goes on along the minus strand of NW_027506975.1, from coordinate 301,380 downwards.
TGACACTAGTTCTAAATACGGCACTTACACACACTTGTGATGAATTTTTAAACTTTTTTAGTAATAACATAGATATTATCCGACTACAGAGTCATAATAGGCCTACATCACAGCCTAACCTCCAATCCAACCCCAGTAGTATAGGTATTAGTAACTACGCATCCGAAAATATTACTGAGCTAAATGTCTTCGATCCTATATCACAAAAGAGCTCACAACACTAATTCGTTCGTCTAAGCCTACATCATGTATATTAGACCCAGTTCCAACCCGTCTATTCAAAGACCTACTCCCAACTATTACAGGGCCCTTGCTTAACACTAGAAGTCCCTGAAATTTCAACCACCCCCCTGAAGTCCCAAAAGAGGGTCCAAAGAACCTTAGTCCAAACTGACACCTCTGGTGGCTCCAATTAACATCCATTCATTTGCAAAAGTGCCCATTGCCTGAGGAATCAGCAGGGGGGAGAAGAGCTGAACTTGCCTCCAGTGTTATGTAAATGAGGCGTGTGTCAGGTATGGGTGGTTGCTGCTGAAAGCTTGCACCTCCTTGGCTGCCATATGAGACTGTGCAAGATCTCTTGCAAGAAGTCTCCTCATCTACAGAACCATATGTTTGAGATTTGATTTGTGAAAGGTTGAAATAATGTGAAATTGACACAAACATAATATTTGAATTATAATGGCATATAAGTGGCATATTGATTAGTCAAAATGGCTCTGATATTTTTAACCTTATTTTAAGTAGTTTTGTCTTTTGAAAAACTGCTAATAGGTAAAAATGTTTTTACATAAATGTATACAAAAAACCCTCAGCTACTTGAAATAGAATAATATTATTGAGCAATTTTAACTTCAAGATCAAGATTTCGCATGTGTGTCTCTTCCAAATACAGCCATAACCAGCAAACAAAAATAGGAAATTTAGGAAATCTTACCAAAAGAGATATCACTACAGATTTTCACTACTCTCTGAAAACTAACAATGTGTTGTGTGTGACGTTTGTGACCCTAGGCTTGAAAATTGCTTCATATGGGCTTTTCAAACTTTTTTTTGGCCCACCTCCACCCTTTCACCTTTGGAGGACAACTTTGTTTTCATGTAAGGATCAAAAGAAAACAATTTTGTATAATACAGTACAATAGTGATAAAAACAATTGGGGTTAGGTGAACCATACAGGACAGGAGAGAAAAGAGGGGGAGAGAAAGTAAAAAGGGAAAAGACAGAAGAGCAGAAAAAACAGCTCAAATGATTCACCAACTGCTGCTACTAAATGAAGAGCAGAAAGTAAGACATACAGCACAAATGACTGATGTATGTGTGTGTGAGTGTGTGTGTTTATGTAAGTGCAACATAGGATAAATGTACAGAATGTACTTATTAGCAAGGCCCCAGAGGCCAGAGGCAGGCAGAGAAAGACCAGGGAACCCCACCCGCCCACGGCCCCTCCAGGATCATGTCCAAAGCCTGCTGTGTACTGGAAACCTTTGCTATCCTTGCTTCTCAGTCAACAGAGTAAGTGAAATGTGTGGTGACATGAATTTTCATCCACATGTAGGTGGCTACAGTCATCTTTCTCTTTATTATAAAACTGACAGACATTATTTGAACTATAATTCCAAAACATCTCAAGTCTGCCTCCTTTGTACTAATTTTGGATTTTTTTCTCACTGCAAAAGGTGACATGATTATTGGTCAAAATAGCTAAAGTTCAGATTTCTCTGAAAGGGTCTTTTCTTCTCCGTCTGAGTCAATGGATCAACATAGCTCACACTATCACCCATCCCCCCGTCTACCTAGAAGTGGCTGCATGACAAAGGATGGCCTCATGGCCTCATGATCCAAAATACCTCAGCACTGGCTTTTGGCAGGCTCAGGTAGAAATGTAGTAATGTTAGTAATGTTTTTCTTCTAAAAAAGATAAGTGGGTTCAAAATAAAAATTACCAAATTAATTGTGTTGATCCACCTCAAAAAAGGTCATGCAAAAGTCTGTAAGCTGGTCCTGAGTGTGTCTGCCCATCCCCCAGCTGCATTGTTGTGCAGGGGACATGCATAAGGTGAGAGAGGCAGTCAGAGGGCCTGGCTGAGAGCAGAAGCTACAGAGGACATGATGTAAGTTTAGAAATATATACAATAAAGTTGAAATGTTCTCAACAGAGCACTCACATACAATTATCCACTCAGTCTGCCACTCCCTCATTTGGGGAGAAACCTACACTATTGTGGCTATTCCCATCTTTAGACAATTTAGACAATTTTTAATCATGGAGGGGTCTGAAATTTTCGTCTTAGGTGCATGTCCTCACTGTATTGGAATATTTTATTGTCTGAGTGAAAGAGAAACAAAATGGGGTCACTAAAGTGGGAATAGCCACAATACTGTAGCTTTCTCCCCAAATGAGGGACTGGCAGACTGGGTAGATAGTTGTATGTGAATGCTCTGATGAGAACACTCATGAACAATTGTGCAAATGTGAGATGTGTCGACTGCTACAGATACACGTGTGGCAAATGTACCAGGGAGATACCCTGGCAGTGCCAGGCATGTTCTGACAGACTGCTGAGTGACTGCTAAAGTGCTAGTCACACAAGAAGGACATGCCACACACACACACACACACACACACACACACACACACACACACACACACACACACACAGCCCTGCACTGCAGCCTATTGTAAATATGTGTGGAATTGTTTTATTCCTTGTATTTTTTGTATAATTTTATGGCAATAATAAAAAGCATGGAACATAGAAAAGCATGGAAACATAACAGTTGTTCTTTTGTATGTTTCTCATGCTGAAATTTCAGTCCTCCTGACTTAGACACAAATGCTTCTGGTCATTACTCACATGTACCTGGCTATAAAATTTCTAATTTTCTATTTAAAATATAAAAAAATAATTTATTGTTTGTGCTTTGTTGCTCAGATAAAACTAAACTAAATACAATATATATAACCTTTATATTATAAAATACAATATACTGAATAGAACTAACTAGAAACTAAATGGCCAAACTCAATGAAAAACAACAATTAGTTGTGAGCTGAAGCATGCCCCCTCCTGTGGTGCGCCAGTAATGGCCTTATTTACAGAACAAAAGTGCCTGCTTACAGCTGATAATAGGGTGTTAGCTAAAATCCTTCAGTTCTCTCGACCCTTCTCTGGGTTCCGATAGTAGAAGTGTTGAAAGACCCTTCTCTGGGACTTCTAGTGTTAATATGATTAACAGTTCCCTTAACCTAGGATATGTGCCCAAACAATTAAAATGCGCCGTAATTAGACCCTTGATTAAAAAACAGAATCTCGATCCGCAGATTCTAACCAACTATAGACTAATTTCTAATCTCCCATTTATCTCTAAAATTCTAGAAAAAAAGCAGTTTACATTCTTTTTTAGAGTTAGAGTTTATTTCGGTTTTTAGAGAAACATGTACATATATACGTACACATACGTATAAACATATGTATAAACATTTATGTATACCAATTCATTTACATGAAAGAAAAAGAAAGTAAAATAATATTTAATAAATAATAATGGTTATAATAGTGAAAATAATGATAACAATAACCGAAAAAGGTATAGTCTGAAGCATTAGCTTATATTGACTACCCTTTTTAATCAAATATATATATTTTTTCCAATTGTTATTAATAATACACTTTACTCATCTCCAGAACAATCATACATTACTATTAAAAATCAATAACAAGTTATACATATATAAAATTATTTCTCTTTATTATAAGTTTCTATTACCTTATTTTTAAGCATGTTTTTAAATTTGACAAGTGAACAGGACATTTTTATGTCCTTGTCACAACTATTCCACAAGTTTACACCTTTGACCGATATACATCTACTTTTTGCATTAGTTCTTACTCTTATTTTTTTAAACATACCAGTTCCCCTGAGTTCATATGTAGTCACTTTAGTTTCAAACAATTTCTGAATATTGGTCGGAAGCATATTTTTTTGTGCTTTGTACAGTATCAAAGCTGTATGGAGGTCAACTAGGTCACTGAATTTTAAAGTTTTTAAATTAATAAATAGTTTGTTTGTTGATTTTTGTTTACATTCAGTTATACCATTATCTCCAATCAAATAGTATCCATGAAAAGTTCCAATCAGGATTTAGACCGAACCACAGCACTGTACGTAAAACAGTACGTAAACGTAAAAACACGCCAATGAATAACCAAACTAAATCAAATGTATGTAACATTACAATACATCCACTATAACAGCATAAAATCAATTAATTCGTACATTAAAGCTACAGTAATAAAACCGTACAACATAACTAGCATATAAGCTTTTATCTTTGTAACAGGAACCACTGAGCTACTAAACAAAAGAACCAAATATAATTATATTCGTATAGTATCAAATAAGTAGCTACGTTATCTGGCTGGGTTAGTTAGCGCTACAACATCCATTATAAAAATACTTTAACACATTGAATTTTCCACCAACTTAGTCAAGACACGAGATTCAACCGTGAGGTAACGGAACGAACAAAATAGTGTGGTTAAGATTTGGTTAAAAGGTGTTAGTGGTACGTATTACTAAGTTAAGTACTTACAGGTCAACCAGTAGTCCAACACTTCCAAACACCAACACGACAATAGGCGCAACTCCACTAAACGCCCGATGCTGATATTGAGAATAAGGAAACCTGTGGTCTGTAATGTCCGACGGTGATGGTAGGTAGAGGTGGGCGGATCGATCCAAATATCGATACCAACGCTGCTATTGATTTGGAGCAATACTCGTGTAAAAAGATTAATACTCAATCTTTTTAACTCTCCCGCACGCACCGACTGCTGCGTACGTGGATTCATCAAAGTCTCTTCTCTGTCTGTAAGAGCAGCGTTGCCAACAAGTATCCGTATCTGCAGAAGCAAAAGTCCAGGGGGTGGAGCTAGATCTAGATCCAACTCCTCCCACCGTCCATAGTTTCTTTTGGACGGTCCAGGGGGCGGAGCTGCATCTAATCCAACTCCTCCTACGTGTCGCTTACGTTTTCCGACCAGGAAATATAAATCCAATAAATTCACCCTTAAGACTGCTACCGTTTAGAGATCAAAATGTTCTTTAAATGTTATTTAAATAACACAATACACGTTTTTTTAAGTTTACAAGAAAACGTCAAAGTTGCCAACGCCTCAGTAAGGAAAGACGCTATTGGCTGTCCTAAAAGTCACAAAATGGCGTCATCGTCTAATTTGCATAAAACCTGTTTTTGCTGTAAAATAATAACGTTGTGGGAGAGAAAAAAAATGATTAAAATACCCTAAATATGTTAGAGTGACTGACGGAGACTGTGTGAGTTAAATTCAGTGATTTATTTTGTATTACACTGAAGACGCATTTATATTTACATCCGGCTCTGTAAATACGGGGCGGGGTCAATCAGCGGCGGCTTTGGGCATGCGCAGTTCATTTGCAGCGTGGACGTGGAGCGGTGTGGATCTGCTCTGACTGTCAGACTGCATTGTGAGTGTTGTGGGCGGGGCTCACGGCAGCACCCGCTGCTCGCTGAGGACAGTAACTGAAGACCATGTGTGTTCATCTCCGAATCTACAAAAGTTTCCAGTAACACCACAAAAAGTCGCTAGATTTGTCGCTACTCGCTTAAAATAGTCACACAGCACGGAGCAGCGCACCCGCCCCCTCTCGTCTTTAGTCTTTACACCGTCACGTTGCTCAGCAACCATGCAGGTAGGCTCCGCCTGGCCCCGCCCACTCAGCGCTCTCCTCGAGTCGACACCTTACAGTACGGAGAGAGAGAGACACCACCGGAGTATTGAAATGTCTGAGAGGAAGACATGCGCCGTTTGGCTTTATTTTATTGCAGAAAATAAAACTACAGCAAGCTGTATAGTTTACAACAGGGCTGTTAAATACAGTGGAAACACAACAACTGTGTTAGTTGTAATTAATAGGGAGAGTTATGGAGTTAATGGAGATAAATACATCCAGAACTCTTGATGTCGAAACATGCCTGCTTATAGTTTGAATTTAATGTGATAATGGTGAGGTGAAGTCAACTCTAGCTTTCTTATTCACAGCTTCAGGAATATGGTGGGACCATTTAAGGTGGAATTTTAGACAATAAATTGGTGATTTTAGTCCAAATGTGCTGTGTTGTTGTGTGGCAGCTGTAATTTAGTGATGAGAAGATGATACCTCAAGGAGTGTATCCACACACTACACAAACTGTGTTGACACTGTATTGACACTGTGTTGGTCATTGTTGTGTGCCAGGCTGTAATTTAGTGATGGGAAGATGATACTTTTTAGTTCAACTTGTGACTTTGATGAGGAAGAATTGCACATTACAAATCTGCATGAGAAAGAAATGTGAGTTACCAGATACGTACAGAGCTGCAAATGATGAATTAATTTTTCAATGAACGTATTACTCATTACAATATAAAATAATGTTCTAAGCCCATAACAAGTTGGTGCAGTGCATGAAGTAAGGTCTGGTAATCCATAACATTATTATCAAATCACTTTAAGTCAAAGGTAGTTTGTGTAAATTTAAAAACAGATCACCTTACTAATAATTCTTTTTTATTCCCATTTTCTTTTGTCTCTCCTCCAACACAGTTCTAAGCAGGTCATAGAGGCACTGGGTGATCATGACTATCTGGAGGAGACTCTGTCTGTAGAAGAACAACTTGATGCAGCAAAGAGGGAGATTGACCATCTGGAGGAAGAAAACCTCAAGAGTGAGCGGTTTCATCTACAACGCTTCCAGTGTGAGCCTAAACTGATCATGTTTTACACTGGATTTAAAGATGATGACACACTAAAAGCTGTGTAAAAGCAACCTGTACACAGGCTCCATCTCAGATAAAGAAATTACCAAAGAGTCTGGCATTCAGAACCTACTTGAACCAGGAGATGAAGTAATTGTAGATAAAGGGTTTCTTATCAAAGACCTCCTCAGTAACATTTGTGTGAAACTTGTAATTCCTACATTCTTGGGGCCATGTGGGCAGTTTAGTAAAGAAGAAATTACATACACGCAAGAAATTGCTCACTTGAGGATCCATGTTGAGCAATCAGACACATTAAAGAATACCAGATATTTGACGGAGTTCTGCCCCTTTCCCTGTGTGGTTCAGTTAACCAGCTGTGTTTGTGCTCTACTTACCAATTTTCAGGGACCTCTTTTTTAATTTTGAGGTAACATATTCAAAGTGTATTATCAAATGTTAACATGCATAGTACAAACATGAAGTATATTTTACAAATTCAGTATTATTTTTATTAGCCATACTGGACTTTGAATTGCTGGAAAATTATTCTTCCACTGAGTAACAAACATTCAAACATTTATTCAGCTCAACTTTTATTGATGTGCATTTTTTTGTTAATAATGAAATTAATGTAACACATTTTTGCTCATTGTGAACCAATAAAAACAATATACTAATTTTCTAAAAATGATTCTCAGTTCATTTTTTATGGTTCTGACATTTTTATGGTCATGACATTCTCTCACTTTTTAAAATCAATTCTTAAAACTGTCATATTACAGAAACATTTACCTATTAACAGTAGTTTTCTTAAGGAACAATGCCAAATTTATGTGTGCTTCCTTTATTTATAGTCTCCTCATCTGCACAGGCCAGGCAGAAAATATTCAAAGAAGAACATATCCAGTTTAGTTTTCATAGACTCCAATATCTTGCCATCAAAGTGGATCTGCTCCAGGTGATTGTCTTTGGTACAGTAAACAAAAATATCACACCACTTAATTCCAGTGATGCCCATCTGCCCCATTACCTGGTAATAGTAGTCATGGTTGCATTTAAGAGCAAAAGTGCCATCTGGGCCTGCAGACAGATAACTGCACTCAACAAAAGTGTCCACATTTGGACACTTTATCTCCAGAAGCCCCTGAAGAAGCCCAGAATTGTCAACCACCTTACGATCAGGTGAGGCACCTAAATGGGGGGGCATGAGGATTTATGATGAAGCCACAAGGTCATGTGTGATTACCTGTTACTTGTTCATACTCTGAAGCTACAATGGGTTCCACCTCTAGGCCCCTTTTCATTGCCAGGGTCTGCACAGGCCTTTTCTGTCTTTGCATATTTGTCACTAAGCAGTCAAAGTCTGCAATTCTAGAAACAATCCTTTTGAAAACACATGAGGTCAGACGCTGGGAGCGAATACTGTGCCAGGTCTTGTTTGTGCTCTGGTCCCTTGTTTCCATCTCCAGTAATTGTGCATCAGAGAGGTTGACGGTCATGCCACAGTAGTAGTTACTCTCATTTTCATTTAAAGCAGTGGTGTAATTACATGGCTGTGGTGGCAGAGGAAACAGTGGGTGAGGGTCAGTGATTGTAGTGGTGGGCAGCTTGTGGGATTGGTAAGTAGTAACAAAGGAATGATGTCCAGACTTATTTAAATCAAATGAATCTGAAAGCCAGACAATGTGTTAAGAACCTGGGCGTCACCTTTGATAATGAGCTCAGCTTCAAATCACACATCATGACTACATGCAAGACAGCTTACTTTCATCTTCTACTTAAAGTACAGTTAAAGGTATATTTAAAGTGTAAAAAATTGAAACTAAATTGAAATTATTGTATACTTAAAACATATAAGTAGTAAACTATAATTATTATGTTAAGTTCAAAAGTAAGCTTATTTGTATACTGTTAGTTTACTAGTTATATACTTATATCCCACTTTTAAGTGTATGAAAGTACACTTTTAAGAATACTCTTAGTAAACTAGCAGTATACAAATAAGCTTATTTTAGTATATTAACAGTACAAAATAAAACCTAAATGTAAACTAGTTGTGTACTCAAAGTTTACTATTCTTACACTTAAAGTATACTTAAAAGTGTACTTTCATAAACTAAAAACTAGACTAGAAGTATATAACTAGTAAACTAACAGTATACCTGTAAGTTTACTTTTAGTATAGTTGTAGTACAAAATAAAACTTGAATATAAACTAGTTGTGCACTCAAAGTTTACTACTCTCTCACCTAAAGTCTACTTAAAAGTATACTTTTATAAACTAAAATGTGAGCCAATTTAGTCCCAAGAAGTATTGAATTAGTAAACTTACCAGTATACCATTAGTACATTGATATTAGTATACTTACTACATAAAGTATACTTGGGAAATATACTTAAGTTTACTTTAAAAAATTACCTTTAAGTATACTTTTTTTTGGTAAGGGAGGAGATGCCCAAGTACAGGCAACACATCGCGTGCGCTACACGTGAAGGCAACGCGCTGGACAAACGCTACACAAGCATCAAGAATGCCTATCACGCTGTTGCGCGCGCCACTCTCGGGCTCTCTGATTACAGCCTCGTTCACCTCATTCCCACGTACCGGCAGAAACTCAAAACCAACAAGCCGGCCGTTACAACAGTGAAGAGGTGGACCAGTGGAGACACAGAGAAGCTGCAGGGCTGCTTCACATCAACAAACTGGGCTGTGTTTGAGGAGGCGACAGACGGACTGGACGAATACACAGACGCTGTGACGTCATACATGAGCTTCTGTGAAGACAGCTGTATTTCAACCAGAACACGTGTTAAACACAGTAACAGCAAACCCTGGTTTTCTACAGAACTGAATCAGCTTAGGCGAGAGAAGGAGGGTGAGAAAAAAGCCAAGTACAAACTGGAGAAAGAGGTAAAGCAGCGAAAAGAAAGTTCTCAGAGCAGATGAATAACCACATCACAGCTAACGACCCATCGTCAGCTTGGAACAGTCTTCAGCTTTTCACTGGCTACAAGGTGAGAAAAAACCCCCTCCTCCTGAACGACCAACAGTTCACCAACGACCTGAACGAGTTCTTCTGCAGATTTCAAACAATAGACAATCAGCAGACTCTCTCACCCCATCATCAACCCCCCTCCTCCCCCACGCTGGCTCTCACACCTCCACCCCCAGCTTGTCTCACCATCAGCCTGCAGGACGTCCACAGGCTCTTCATCAGACAGAAGGTGAGGAAAACCCCGGGACCTGATTCAGTCTCTCCATCCATCCTAAAACACTGCTGTGAGCAACTAGCACCAGTCTTCACCAGCATCTTCAACAGATCACTGGAGCTCCGTTGTGATCCAGCCTGCTTCAAGACCTCCACCATCATCCCAGTCCCCAAGAAACCCACCATCACTGGATTTAATAATTACAGACCTGTCACCCTGACATCTGTAGTCATGAAGGTCTTTGAACGCCTGGTCTTAGCCCACCTAAAGACCATCACAGACCCCCTGCTGGACCCCCCAGTTTGCATACAGAGCAAACAGATCTGTTGATGACGTGGTCGACCTAACTCTCCACTTCATCCTTCAGCACCTGGACAGCCCTGAAGTTTGCGGATGATTCCACCCTGGTGGGCCTCATAGCCAACAGTGATGAGTCTGCTTACAGAAAGGAGGTTGATCAGCTGGTGTCCTGGTGCAGCGACAACCACCTGCTGCTAAACACAGACAAGACTGTAGAGATGGTGGTGGATTTCTGACGCAACCCACCCCCTGTATCCCCCCTCTACATCAATGGCTCTGCAGTCTCCACTGTAGAGTCACTCAGGTTCCTGGGCACCACCTTATCCAGGGACCTGAAGTGGGAGAGGAACACCGTCAACATCACCAAGAAAGCTCAGCAGAGAATGTTCTTCTTGAGACAGCTCAGGAAATTTGACCTGCCGCAGACCCTGATGATCCAGTTCTATACAGCGATCATCGAGTCCATCCTCACCTCATCCATAACCACCTGGTTTGGTTCCTCTACCTCAAAAGAAAGAGCCAGACTCCAGCGCATCATCAGATAAGCAGAGAAGATCATTGGATGTAACCTGCCAACGCTTCAGGAGATCCACACCAGCAGGGTGAGGAAACGCGCTCACAAAATGACACCTGACCCTTTCCATCCTGGACATCACCTCTTCCAGACTCTCCCCTCTGGTAGAAGAATAAGGACCATCAAAACCAGCACAACACGACATGCTAACAGCTTCTTTCCCAGAGCTGTAGCTCTCCTTAACCACAGTGGACTCCTCTGAGTCTTTAAACCGCTGAACTGAACCAACTGGACTTAACTGCACTGAACAGGACATGTCGTTCACTTGCACTACGCTATTTTGCACAGCTGTACAATGTTAACATCATCCGCAACATCTACAACATTATTAAACATAAACCTACCTCAGGAACATCTGGATACATATTCATACTCACATATTCATACTCACATGTGTACAGTACAGTCTACACGTTGCCGTGTCCGTTAAGTGTTCTCCGTGCGCTATATGCGCTATCTGTGTAGAATAATAAAAGTGACGTCTATCGCAGCCAAGGATCCCGTGTGTCGTCCTTTGCCGCTCCACCGTGCGTCACAGTAGGTAAAGTGTTTAGGAATGTGGACGCTATTAATATCTAGAGGACAAAAGACATTGCAAATGTATTGTGAGATGAAGATGAAACATAATCATGACAAAGAAGCGATTGGGCTCTGCACAATACTAAAGACATTCATACTAAAGACATTCATACTAAAGACATTCATATTAAAGACAATCATATTAAAGACAATTATGAGACAGTGCTAGGCTTCATTCCTTCACTAAAATGAAAACACTTGTCTGTGTTGTGATACGTGTCTCTCTCCGTTTGGTTCAGTGCCACTGTACATAGGCTATTGCTTCAATAATTATTCTATAAGCAGCACCAACATATCACAGAAAATTTAATATTTAATGGGGAAAAGGTTCTTTTCATGGTTCATAATGTGATTTTCACTGCTGTGAATTTGCTAGGGTACTATTCATAGTGTTTAAGGTTGAACAAAATTATTAAGGGTCATTAAAAAATACCATTTTCATGGTAGTTTAAAATGGTTTTACAGATAACTGTATATAGCTTATAGAATGATTAATGTGAAAAATAGTGAAACCATAACTTTAGCATTTATCTTAACAGCTATATAACAAATGCTTTACAATTCAGGGGAGTTAGAAAATAAAACTATAACGTGCTGAGAGTGCAGCGTATAATGCTGCCAAAACGTTGTAAACAAACAGGACATATTCCGCAAGTATCATACTATTTTCAAACAAATGCAGAGCAACTTTCTAATACTTCACACTACACGTACAAATACGTACCTACAATACGTGCAACTGTCCTTAGTGGATCAGGAGTGCCTTCTGAAGAGATTTTCTCAAAAATACACACCGACTGGTACAAATACACCGCTCCTGGACAGTAGGTGGTGCTGTTGGTATCTTACGAGAGCAAAGACGCAGAGAAATACAAGAATTACACTGATGCACAGCTGGAACGGGCGTCTGAAGATTTACTATCAAAACTGCAAAGGCAGCAAGGATTTTTTACAAAGCTGCAGTCATGAGCTCATTTAATCCAGTGCAATCCACGACGTTAGTTATTTATTCGCAGCTCCCTTTGAAGTTTGTTTCTTATTCATAAAGTGTGTGTTCACGATGCGTGTTTGCTCCGCACTTTGTTTAACAGAGATGGATGAACCGAATGAACATGGGATCATAAATTTAAGAGTTTATTGTTTCCCATACTGATTTTGTTTATGTATGTTATATAACAATATTAAAATAATGAAAGCATTCTTTTTGTAAAATGTTTTCTATTCCAAGTCATTCCAGTTGTATACAGTTTGTACATAATTGATTTTGTTATACATTTCTACTATATTGAAAACCTTAGAAAGACTCACAGGCAGTTTCACAGACATAGTGATGGCCTTATTCACAGCGGGCCAGATAAACCTGTTTTTCTTCAGCTTTTGGTTGATTTGTGTACTATGCATTAAAGTTCCAGTGATTTTGGTGTCAAATGTTTAATTTTTTTAATGGTATAATATGATAAAATATCAGCTTCCTTACAAAAAGAAAAGAGGGTTGTTGCCATTGTATATATATACACTATATTGCCAAAAGTATTCGCTCACCTGCCTTGACTCACACAAGAGTTTGAGTGACATCCCATTCCTAAGCCATAGGGTTCAATATGACGTAGGTCCACGCTTTGCAGCTAGAACAGCTTCAACTCTTTGGGAAGGCTGTCCACAAGGTTTAGGAGTGTGTTTATGAGGATTTTTGACCATTCTTCCAGAATATATATACACTATATTGCCAAAAGTATTCGCTCACCTGCCTTGACTCACACAAGAAAATTTAAGTGACATCCCATTCCACATCACTAGGGCGAGGCATCTTCAGATCAGGAAGGATGCAGGACGTCTTCCACAACACAGGGACGCGATCTGGAGACTCGTGCTCATGTTGAAGACATACTGCAGGACTTCACACGACCTGCGCCGGCTTTAAGCACCCTGGGGGGGGGGGGGGGGACGCCATCGGGCCCTGCAGCCTTATTTGTGTGGAGTCTATTGAGGTGTCTCCTGACCTGGTCAGCAGTGAGGGTCACTGTGGGGATGGTTTGTGGTGGAGAGGTGGAGGTGTGAGCTGGACTATCATGAGGGGGGGGGGGGGGGGTGAGTGGAGGGGGCAGCAGGGAACAGACAGCAGTGGAGTCAGGATGAGGGAGGGCAGAGCCTGTAGTGTCAAACCTGTTAAAGAACTGGTTTAGTTCATTGGCCCTGTCTTCACTGTCCTCTTCTACTCTGTTGTCGTTGGACCTGAAACTGGTGATGGTCCTCGTTCCACTCCAAACCTCCCTGATGTTGTTCTGCTGGAGTTTACACTCCAGATTTCTCCTGTAATTGTCTTGTGATTGTGGTCTTCATCTTCCCCTGGATCGTTCTCACCTCCTCTTTGACTCCAGCTCTGAATACCCTCTTCTTGCTGTTAAGGAGGGACTTAATGTCCTTTGTTATGTTGTTTGGGTAACACTTTACTGTCCTGTTTGGGACAATGGAGTCCACCCAGAAGTTAATGTAGTCCGTTATGCACTCACTAAGCCCGTCAATGTCCTCTCCGTGTGGCTCACAGAGTGCCGGCCAGTCTGTAGTCTTGAAGCAGTCCTGCAGTAGTCACACAGATGAACATCAATGTTGGCCATTTTTAATCACACACACACAGACACACTTTTACCTACCAGTTAAACTTAAAACAGCTTTTTGGTCAACTCTTGTCGGTCAACCATGTTGTTTCTGCTGCTTAAAACAGCATTAGAACTTGAATATGTGCCTAAATTCTGCACCTGATGACCGGCACAATAACAAGGGCTGTTTTACAAACGCATCTTAGCAGAAAGATGTTTCATAAAGCATCATTGAAGACACGTACATGTACATTTAACACCTCTCATGTATCTTAGCAGAAAGATGTTTCATAAAGCATCATTGAAGACACGTACATGTATATTACATTGAAGACACATACATGTACACCCAGCGCACCACTGACTGTGCTAACGGGCCACCCAATGGAGGATGGGTTCCCTTTTGAGTCTTGGTCCTCCCGAGGTTTCTTCCTATTCCCCACCATCATAGGTAGTTTTTCCTTGCCACTGTCGCCTTTGGCTTGCTCATTAGGGATTTGGACCCATACGATTGTTAACCTTGTAAATCCTGTAAAGATTGTAAAGCTGCTTTGTGACAACATGTGTTGTGAAAAGCGCTATACAAATAAATTTGATTTGATATATTTACCACCTCTCATGTTATTCTTGCAAATGTGTAATGGAAAGGACGCTAGATAGTAATTCACAGCACATTTGGACTAAACTCACCAATTTATTGTCTAAAATTCCACCTTAAATGGTCCCACCATATTCCTGAAGCTGTGAATAAGAAAGCTAGAGTTGACTTCACCTCACTATTATCACATTAAATTCAAACTATAAGCAGGCATGTTTCGACATCAAGAGTTCTGGATGTATTTATCTCCATGTTAACTCCATAACTCTCCCTATTAATTACAACTAACACAGTTGTTGTGTTTCCACTGTATTTAACAGCCCTGTTTCAAACTATACAGCTTGCTGTAATTTTATTTTCTGCAATAAAATAAAGCCAAACGGCGCATGTCTTCCTCTCAGACATTTCAATACTCCGGTGGTGTCTCTCTCTCTCCGTACTGTAAGGTGTCGACTCGAGGAGAGCGCTGAGTGGGCGGGGCCAGGCGGAGCCTACCTGCATGGTTGCTGAGCAACGTGACGGTGTAAAGACTAAAGACGAGAGGGGGCGGGTGCGCTGCTCCGTGCTGTGTGACTATTTTAAGCGAGTAGCGACAAATCTAGAGACTTTTTGTGGTGTTACTGGAGACTTTTGTAGATTCGGAGATGAACACACATGGTCTTCAGTTACTGTCCTCAGCGAGCAGCGGGTGCTGCCGTGAGCCCCGCCCACAACACTCACAATGCAGTCTGACAGTCAGAGCAGACCCACACCGCTCCACGTCCACGCTGCAAATGAACTGCGCATGCCCAAAGCCGCCGCTGATTGACCCCGCCCCGTATTTACAGAGCCGGATGTAAATATAAATGCGTCTTCAGTGTAATACAAAATAAATCACTGAATTTAACTCACACAGTCTCCGTCAGTCACTCTAACATATTTAGGGTATTTTAATCATTTTTTCTCTCCCACAACGTTATTATTTTACGGTTTTATGCAAATTAGGCGATGACGCCATTTTGTGACTTTTAGGACAGCCAATAGCGTCTTTCCTTACTGAGGAGTTGGCAACTTTTACGTTTTCTTGTAAACTTAAAAAAACGTGTATTGTGTTATTTAAAGAACATTTAAAGAACATTTTGATCTCTAAACGGTAGCAGTCTTAAGGGTGAATTTATTGGATTTCTATTTCCTGGTCGGAAAACGTAAGCGACACGTAGGAGATGTTGGATTAAATGCAGCTCCGCCCCCTGGACCGACCAAAAGAAACTATGGACGGTGGGAGGAGTTGGATCTAGATCTAGCTCCACCCCCTGGACTTTTGCTTCTGCAGCGACGATACTTGTTGGCAACGCTGCTCTTACAGACAGAGAAGAGACTTTGATGAATCCACGTACGCAGCAGTCGGTGTGTGCGGGAGAGTTAAAAAGATTGAGTATTAATCTTTTTACACGAGTATTGCTCCAAATCAATAGCAGCGTTGGTATCGATATTTGGATCGATCCGCCCACCTCTACCTACCATCACCGTCGGACATTACAGACCACAGGTTTCCTTATTCTCAATATCAGCATCGGGCGTTTAGTGGAGTTGATTGTCGTGTTGGTGTTTGGAAGTGTTGGACTACTGGTTGACCTGTAAGTACTTAACTTAGTAATACGTACCACTAACACCTTTTAACCAAATCTTAACCACACTATTTTGTTCGTTCCGTTACCTCACGGTTGAATCTCGTGTCTTGACTAAGTTGGTGGAAAATTCAATGTGTTAAAGTATTTTTATAATGGATGTTGTAGCGCTAACTAACCCAGCCAGATAACGTAGCTACTTATTTGATACTATACGAATATAATTATATTTGGTTCTTTTGTTTAGTAGCTCAGTGGTTCCTGTTACAAAGATAAAAGCTTATATGCTAGTTATGTTGTACGGTTTTATTACTGTGACGTTGGGTGCGAGGCGAAGGACGAGACACAAATCCAGCTTCACAGGCACAACGACACGTTTTAATGCATACAGGTTATTGCGCAATGGCGCACGCTAAACAGACACTTACACACGTAACGTGTAGACTCAAACATTAGACAACGACGAGCACAAGACACTGCGCGAACGCACATTAAATAGACAGACCACATCAACCCCACGTGATGACGAGACGAGCCACAGGTGAGACGGATAATGACAAGACGCACCCGCACCCACGGAGGTACACAGACGCAGACGAATAGACGCAGACAACGTTAACACACGCCCCAAAGGAAGGGTTCGGGGACCGTAGCGTGCAGGGCCGTGCAGAGACCTTTGGAGGGGCAGGTGCTCAAAGTGAAAAGGGGGCACATGGAGCACAAATTTGAAACACCATACAGAAACATACCTTGAAATATAACAGTTTGATTTGTAGCAACCCTTATTCATAAATAATATAACATGGAATCACAACATGCCATATTATTGTCCACATCTCATATCTTTGATAGAGGGCAAAAGTAGTCTATATCTATAGTCTATATTTACCTGATTGAGTACATTGAACAGCTACTGTTGAGGGGGTTGGTGGAGACGCTGTATTGTTCTGATATTGAAGTGACTAAAAAGAGCATGGGAGAGATAGTGGCTGATTAAAATAAGTGTTATGTGATCGTGATAAGATGCAAAGATAACTAAGATTAAACATGGCGCACTGTGACCTGCCATACGGCTGATTGTTTGTAGGAGATTCTGTGCTGAGAAAGGATACAGCAGGCTGACTGAACTAAACAGATCAAGTTGCACATTCGTAAAAAGAAAGGGGAACATTAATGGGAGGACAAGAATAAAAGAGGGGTGGAGGTACAGCCTATATCCACTAAGCTATAATTCAAGCTCTGCATTAATTTAGGACATAGAAAGATAATGTATTAAGTTGAATTCAGATCCCCATTAGACACTGGACTGTTTAACTGTGGCTTCTCTTCCTGGAGTCCTTGGACAAAAATGGAACAATTCTTACACCTCTTTATTTTAATTTCACAGCTGTAGTTTTGGTTTCTAAAAAACAAATGCAACCATTTGTTTTGACACAAACATGACTTCAACATGTAATGTTCCATCCTGTTTTTATTAATTGATACTCATAAACTCATGTATAAACTTAACATTAATGGGAGAAAGAGAATAGAGGAAGGGTGTGTGTGTGTGTGCGTGCGTGTCTGTCTGTCTCTCTGTGCATGTAACAAAGTAGTATTTTTTTGTTTCAGTTATAACAGCAACTTCCTGTTGCCCATGCTCCGAAATATGTCAATGACTTCACTGTAGTTGATTGGAATATCCTTTTCAATTGCCAGTAAATGTATTTGTGCTTTATCCACTTTGTGCAAGACAGCAAGGTTATAAATGTCACATTTTATATTCATGCATATTTAATTTGTCTGTATACAAGTGTTAAAACACATTCTGATTTGTTTAATGAGAGGTCACAATCACAATTTAAATTCTTCAAATTAATTATTATTATTGTTGTATTTATACTAATATAGTCCAAAATTATGTAAATAGGCATGTACATGGCAGAGTTTTAGTCAAATAGCATATGCCTCATTGCCTTTAGAAATATACATGTAGGAAAAACACGGCAACTGTGTGTGTGTGTGTGTGTGTCTCTCTCTCTCTCTCAGCAGACAACAGACACTTTTTTTGTTTTTTGGCGGTCGTGGTAATTTTTAAAGTAGTCCGGTAATAAAACGCACCCCGCCATTCCTGAATTTTCACCCGCGACTGACTTTTCAAACAAGCCCAATTTGGCGGTAAAACCGCGAACCTGGCAACATACATATACACACACAGTGACAGGCACACTGTAACTCGTGAGAGTGTGTGTAGAGTCTCACACACACAGAATGCTGCTAACTTCACTATCTTTGTCAGTTATCTTGCAAGAAAACAATGTGGCGTGCACAAACAAATACCACGGCAAAACCTACCTACCGGACCGTTAGCTGTTCTCTCTCCGTATCTAGAGTTAGCAGCTTAGTAGCGCCTAGGTCACGTGCTGACGTCACGTAAAGTCAGGAGGGCACGTAAGGGTCAATGTGAATCAACGTGATTCACATGTGAATGGTGATTATTATTATTATTATTATTATTATTATTATTATGCCACACAGACAGACTTTCACACATACAAAAATTGACAAAAGGGCACTTTGGGCAGAAAGGGCCAAAGGGGCAGGTGCTCCAGCACCCTCCGCCCCCCCCTCTGCACGTGGCTGGTAGCGTGACAGACGCCCCCACCAAGGGCACTACCCATCCCGGGGTGCCAACAGGACTGAGTGCCCCGAACCCACGTCAACGGGCGGATCTGAAGCGCCCAGTCCTGCGTCTGGGAGATGAACGCCCTCGGCGGAGAGTCCGCCACGCACAGTCTAGAACAGTGTTTTTCAAACTTTTTTTCTAACGACCCATATTTTGTCCATGATTTTTCCCGCGACCCAGC
Source organism: Brachyhypopomus gauderio (assembly GCF_052324685.1). Taxonomy (NCBI): domain Eukaryota; kingdom Metazoa; phylum Chordata; class Actinopteri; order Gymnotiformes; family Hypopomidae; genus Brachyhypopomus; species Brachyhypopomus gauderio. Next base: position 282,283 of record NW_027506975.1, on the reverse strand, counting down.
CTACTAAGAAATATATATACAGTATACTCGGTCGCGAGCGTAAGATGTTGACGGGGGTGGCGAACGCATGTTGTTGCCCGGGGGGGGGGGGGTGGCGAAAGTAAGTTGTTGACTGGGGGGGGCGGCGAACGTAAGTTGTTGACGGAGTTTAACTATTATATCGCGATCGATCGCCAAGTATTAACGCCTCCGCCGTTCGCGCAGTCGCGCGCTATAAATATAATTTATTAAATATATTAACATTTATTTTTTAGCGACCCTTTTTTTTTGCCTCGCGACCCATTTTAGGGTCGCGACCCATAGTTTGAAAAACCCTGGTCTAGAACACCCTCCCTGGGAAGACGGGGGAAAACACGTTAGACACATTTAACGGGACATTCACAAACACACACACAGGTACACTTACACATAGTGGCACGAAAGGGAAAAACGGGTTAGGCACACAAATGGGAAGACTTACGAACACTGGCATACACAAACATGAAACAGGCGCCAGACTACGCGCCAGGAGTAGAGCGATAAGGGGAGAGAGATCGGGAGCTGCCGGTGCTGCAGCGGACGGTCCTCCTCCGGTCCTCGCAGCAGACCCTCTGCGGTGCAGCGCGACCGGCGCACGTGCCGGGTGCAGCGCGACCGGCGTAGGCGCCGGGTGCAGCGCGGCCGGTAGACGCCCCGAGCGGACCGCCTGGGAGATCCCCTGCGGTCTCCATCTCCTCCTCCTCTTCTCCTTGGTCCCACTCCATGGACTGCTCCGGGCTGCCACCCCGGGAGCAGTCCATCCTCTCTCCACCGTAACGATCGGAGGATGGGACCGTCTCTGGCAGTGTTAATTTCGTTGACGAATAATTTTCGTCATAGTTTTCGTCAACGAACCTTTTTTCATGACGAAAACGAGACGATAACTAAATTAAAACTATACGAAGGGATAAAAACGATGACGAAATTAAAGGACATTTTCGTCAATGAATAAAAACGAGACGAAAATATTGTCCAGCGACGACATTCAATCAAACCTGATTTAGTTTAGTGAAAGGTAGGGATAAGTTAAGAAGAGATCCAACCGTAACTACTTTAGCGTACACGGAGAGGCGGGACAAACCGGGTAACCATCCAATCAGAACTAACGTCTTCACATCGCGCAGAACCCGTTAGGACAAAACCAGCGCGTGAACTGTGGTCACTCATGAAATTAAACTCGAAGTTAACTCGACAATGTCAGCAGGGAGAAAGATGAGCGGCGATATATGGACACATTTCTCCTTTGACTCCTTTGAGAAAAACAAGATGCTGTGTAAACCATGAGGAATGATGATGTCGGGACAAATACGACAAATGAAACGACATCTGCGGGCTATGGCATTGTTTTACGGCGCCCAGTTTTATATAGAATGTAATATGCATTGTTCATAAACTCCATATGTTTTCAGGTAGAGCGGACCTACTGGTCATCAATGTTTTGTTATTGTTATGCTCAGTAACTATAAGTTCAGGTCAATAGAGTTGTTTGGAAATTTGTTTTTGTATATATTGCACATACAAAAAATAATATTCTGTAACTGGTTAATAAATGTTTCATTTTGTGCAAGTGTATATAATGACTACTACACCATTTATATTTTAGTCAACTAAATTATTTTGATATTATTCGACTAAATTCTAATGATAATTAGTCGACTAAAACTAGACTAAGACTAAAAACAAATCAATGACTAAATTATGACTAAAACTAAATTACATTTTAGTCAAAAGACTAAGACTAAAACTAAATCAAAAATTGCTGTCAAAATTAACACTGGTCTCTGGTGTCCACCTCCCCTTCACAGTCCCAGCGGAACACTCAGAGGGAGGCGGACTGCCTTCCTCCTCCACCTCCTCATCGTAGCCCACAGCGGGGAAGGAGCGTTCTGACGGAGGGTAATCATAGTCTTCCTCCTCCTCTTCCTCACCGTAGCCCACGGCAGGTGCGTTGCATTCGAACGGAGGGTAATCGTCGTCCTCCTCCTCCTCCTCCTCGCCGTAGCCCACGGCAGGAGCGGAGCACTCGGACGGTGGGTAGTCCTCCTCGTTCCCCTCTCCCCCACCATAATCCACTGTGGGGGCGTAGCACACGGAGGGAGGGTAATCCTCCTCCTCACCGTAGTCCACGGTGGAGGCGGAACAAACCGAGGGAGCCTGATCCTCCTCTTCCTCCTCGCCCTCCGATTCCTCCCCCTCGAACTCGCTCTCAGGGGTCTTCTCTGTGGAGCAGAGTTCGAGGGAGCCGACCCTCAGGGGCGAGAGGTCTCTGGTGGGAGAGGGGTGTCGCTCCCTCCACATCCGCACCGCGGTCTGGCGGAAATACTCCGCCAGTTCCCCAGTGCTGGCCTCCCGAGCCCGGAGCAGCATGATGCTGCATAAAGGGTCCTGCTCCATAAGTTCGGGAGTAACGGTGGCGGCGCGGTGTTGGGCAGGAGCAGAGGCATGGCGGCGCTTGCTGGGCTTCTTGCCCTTCTTTGGCCGGGTGGTGTAGCCTGGCATGGCTTGTTGTGTCTCTGGCGGCTCGTCGTTCTGTGACGTTGGGTGCGAGGCGAAGGACGAGACACAAATCCAGCTTCACAGGCACAACGACACGTTTTAATGCATACAGGTTATTGCGCAATAGCGCACGCTAAACAGACACTTACACACGTAACGTGTAGACTCAAACATTAGACAACGACGAGCACAAGACGAGCGAACGCACATTAAATAGACAGACCACATCAACCCCACGTGATGACGAGACGAGCCACAGGTGAGACGGATAATGACAAGACGCACCCGCACCCACGGAGGTACACAGACGCAGACGAATAGACGCAGACAACGTTAACACACGCCCCAAAGGAAGGGTTCGGGGACCGTAGCGTGACAATTACTGCTTTAATGTACGAATTAATTGATTTTATGCTGTTATAGTGGATGTATTGTAATGTTACATACATTTGATTTAGTTTGGTTATTCATTGGAGTGTTTTTACGTTTACGTACTGTTTTACGTACAGTGCTGTGGTTCGGTCTAAATCCTGATTGGAACTTTTCATGGATACTATTTGATTGGAGATAATGGTATAACTGAATGTAAACTGCTTTTTTGTAGAATTTTAGAGATAAATGGGAGATTAGAAATTGGTCTATAGTTGGCTAGAATCTGCGGATCGAGATTCTGTTTTTTAATCAAGGGTCTAATTACGGCGCATTTTAATTGTTTGGGCACATATCCTAGGTTAAGGGAACTGTTAATCATATTAAGCAAGGGCCCTGTAATAGTTGGGAGTAGGTCTTTGAATAGACGGGTTGGAACTGGGTCTAATATACATGATGTAGGCTTAGACGAACGAATTAGTGTTTTGAGCTCTTTTTGTGATATAGGATCGAAGACTCAGTAATATAGCTCAGTAATATTTTCGGATGCGTAGTTACTAATACCTATACTACTGGGGTTGGATTGGAGGTTAGGCTGTGATGTAGACCTATTATGACTCTGTAGTCGGATAATATATATGTTATTACTAAAAAAGTTTAAAAATTCATCACTAGTGTGTGTAAATGCCGTATTAGAACTAGTGTCATTGATATTTCTTGTTAGTTTTGATACAGTCGCGAAGAGAAATCTAGGGTTATTTTTGTTGATTTCTATTAGTGTCAAATAATATGAGGCTCTAGCTTTTATTAGGGCATGTTTATATTTGACCACGGCGTCTTTCCATGCGATTCTAAACACTTCTAGTGAGGTGGATCTCCATTTGCACTCCGCTGCTCGAGCTGCCTGTTTTAGAAGACGAGTGTGGTCGTCATACCATGGTGCAAGCTTTTTCTCCCTAATTAATTTAGTTTTAACTGGAGCTACACTGTAGAACATGTTCCACAAATATTCTATTTGCAAGCAAACAACGTTATTTTCAAACGAAAACAGTGACTTACAAATACAAAATGCGATAGTTGTAAATTCATATGTGACGTTCAAGCAAATGCACAGCAACTTTCTAATACATCACACTACACGCACAAATACGTACGTACAATATATGTCCTTTGTGGATCATGTGACTTTTTGCACACTTTTAACAGGAGTGCTTTCTAAAGAGGCCAACATCATTTTTACCTTTAATCAACCTGGAAACATGGCACAATGAGTAATCGTGTGCACAGGTGAATTTTCTGTGATATGTTGGTGCTGCCCATAGATTAATTCTCTGATGCACAATAATTTAAAAGATCAAATCACACTGCTGGAACTCATAAGGAGCTTCAACAGACCAAAGCAGCTCTGCAGCACCATGAGAGAGAAAGGAAGGAAAAGAACAACTTTGAAAATAAAGTTGATGAACCATACAAAATAAAAGTCCCTATAGACTGGCACATAGAGTGACACTGAACCAAACAGAGAGAGACACGTATCACAACAACAAATGTTTGCATTTTAGTGAAGTAAGGAAGCCTAGCACTGTCTCCTGATGGTCTTTAGCATGAATGTCTTTAGAATTAATGTCTTTAGCATTATGCAGAGCCCAAATGGTTCTTTGTCATGATTGCAAATTCATTGTGAGAAGAAGATGAAACAATGTCTTTTTCCTCTAGGAATTAATGCTATCCACTTTCCTCAACAGGTAAACTTTACCTACATAAACACATTTATCTGTGAGGAGTATGTCAGACTGCTGAAATCAGTAAACATGGAAAAGGAGAAAAGCTACAACTGCTTAGAGTGTGGGAAGAATTTTACTAAACAAAGTGATCTCCAGAAACACCAGCGCATTCACACAGGAGAGAAGCTATATTACTGCTCAGAGTGTGGGAAGAGTTTTACTACACAGAGAAGTCTTCAACGGCACCAGCGCATTCACACAGGAGATAAGCCATATCACTGCTCAGAGTGTGGGAAGAGTTTTACCACACAGAGTAATCTCAACGTACACCAGCGCATTCACACAGGAGAGAAACCATATCACTGCTCAGAGTGTGGGAAGAGTTTTACTACACAGGGAAATCTCCAGAAACACCAGCGCATTCACACAGGAGAGAAGCCATATCACTGCTCAGAGTGTGGGAAGAGTTTTACTCAACAGAATAGTCTCAAAACACACCAGCGCATTCACACAGGAGAGAAGCCATATCACTGCTCAGAGTGTGGGAAGAGTTTTACTACACAGAGTCATCTCAACGAACACCAGCGCATTCACACAGGAGAGAAACCATATCACTGCTCAGAGTGTGGGAAGAGTTTTAATAAACAGAGTCATCTCAATGAACACCAGCGCATTCACACAGGAGAGAAGCCATATCACTGCTCAGAGTGTGGGAACAGTTTTACTACACAGGGAAATCTCCAGCAACACCAGCGCATTCACACAGGAGAGAAGCCATATCACTGCTCAGAGTGTGGGAACAGTTTTACTACACAGGGAAATCTCCAGCAACACCAGCACATTCACACAGGAGAGAAACCATATCACTGCTCAGAGTGTGGGAAGAGTTTTACTACACAGAGAAGTCTTCAACTGCACCAGTGCATTCACACAGGAGAGAAGCCATATCACTGCTCAGAGTGTGGGAAGAGTTTTACTACACAGAGTCATCTCAACGTACACCAGCGCATTCACACAGGAGAGAAACCATATCACTGCTCAGAGTGTGGGAACAGTTTTACTAAACAGAGTCATCTCAACGAACACCAGCGCATTCACACAGGAGAGAAGCCATATCACTGCTCAGAGTGTGGGAAGAGTTTTACTACACAGGGAAATCTCCAGCAACACCAGCGCATTCACACAGGAGAGAAGCCATATCACTGCTCAGAGTGTGGGAAGAGTTTTACTACACAGGGAAATCTCCAGCAACACCAGCGCATTCACACAGGAGAGAAGCCATATCACTGCTCACAGTGTGGGAAGAGTTTTATTAAACACAGTCATCTCCATGAACACCAGCACATTCACACAGGAGAGAAGCCATTTCACTGCTCAGAGTGTGGGAAGAGTTTTACTAATAGGGCTGGGTATTGATTCAAATGCCAAGAATCGATCCGATTCTGAAGATTAAGAATTGATTTATTTCGATTTAATCCGATTTAATCGATTCAATCCAATTCGGGGTTTAGTGTTATTAAAAATGTATTTGAGCTGTTTCCTGACTGTGTACAGGAGCAACATGTTAAAACTAGTATTATATCGATATTAATCAGCAAATAGTTACTGGTAGTTGGTACAGGGTACCCGCGGGTCCTTAAAAAGTCTTAAATTTAGTTTTCCATATTCAAGGCCTAAAAATGTCTTAAAATGTCTGGAATTTTATGAGGGGAGGCATTAAATTATTATAAGTGTGTGTTGTTCAGTTGTTCTGGCGCGATGTGAACTTTGCCGAATCTAGCGCTAATGCAGAAAATAACCGCTCCAGGGTCCTAGTGCTAGATTCCTAGCGTTGGAGTATACGGCCTCAACAACGTCAACAATTTTCGTTCGCCACACCCCCCCCGGCACACACCTGCATCCCCAGTAATAGTATTATTTTTTCTTGTGAGAGGTATTAAAAAGGTCTTAAAAGTCATTGAATTTGAGATTTTAAAATGTCCAGATACCCTGTTGGTAGTTACTGATGGCTGGAAGACTGGTGAAAAGGTTATTCATAAATCTACCTTCAAGAAAGGTAATCCAGGACAATAAACAGAGGACATCTTTGAGGTGTCTATATCTGCAACAGTGGACTCCTACTGGGACACTAACCAGTGCATTATTATTATGATTGAAATAATTAAGAATTCACCTAAAAGCTGTTGCTACCAAATGCATTTTTATTTTAAAAGTGCTCACACTTAATAAACTGAAAGTATAAAATGTAAACGTGTATTTTTCTTTAAAGTGAGAACATTGATCTATATTACTGGATTGGACATCGCCTGTTGCCGCTATAGCTAGCAATGCGTCGCCCTCGGAGCCATTACTATTGAGTCATGTCAGCAAAGCAGTGTAGTTCCTATGCGGGATGTGCATCCATCTGTCACAAAAACAGTCCTAGCGCCCTTATTTCTTATTCGATTTTTATAAAATATGGCTTAAATTAAAGGTGAGAATATTGCCGATGTTGTGATATGTAAAACTTAAATAAAAAAAAATGTATAAGCAGTCTGGGAATTTTTCAATTTAGGTAAAATTTTAACAAAACCCTGCATAAAGCCCTTTTCTTTCACCTGGCTAAAACTAAATATAGATAAGTTTTAATTACGATCACAATTCTGATATTGAAAGTCAAATTTATGAGTTTATCTCTTTATTTGTCAACTCTACCCGTTACAGCTGTAGTTTTTGTCACGGTGAGGCGGCCCCCTACCGGCCGCCTCCGTCCACAGCGGCTGTTGTTGTTGTTGTTTGGTGAAGTCATCTGCGTCCCTCAGGTGGGCGGAGCCCGTGATCCGTCTCACCTGAGGGTTGTTTGTTTGCCTATATATGTCTTGTCTTTGTACCAGCCGGCTTGTTGGTTTTGAGTTTCTGCCGGTACGTGGGAATGAGGTGAACGAGGCTGTGATCGGAGAGCCCGAGAGCGGCGCGCGCAACAGCGTGATAGGCATTCTTGATGCTTGTGTAGCATTTGTCCAGCATGTTGCCTTCACGTGTAGCACATGTGATGTGTTGCCTGTACTTGGGCATCTCCTTCCTGAGGTTAGCGCTGTTAAAGTCCCCCAGGGTGATCAGCAGCCAGTCTGGATGATCTCTCTCTAGTTCCATTATCTGTTCAGATGAGTCTGGATGATCTCTCTCTAGTTCCATTATCTGTTCAGATGAGTCTGGATGATCTCTCTCTAGTTCCATTATCTGTTCAGATGAGTCTGGATGATCTCTCTCTAGTTCCATTATCTGTTCAGATGAGTCTGGATGATCTCTCTCTAGTTCCATTATCTGTTCAGATGAGTCTGGATGATCTCTCTCTAGTTCCATTATCTGTTCAGATGAGTCTGGATGATCTCTCTCTAGTTCCATTATCTGTTCAGATGAGTCTGGATGATCTCTCTCTAGTTCCATTATCTGTTCAGATGAGTCTGGATGATCTCTTTCTAGTTCCATTATCTGTTCAGATGAGTCTGGATGATCTCTCTCTAGTTCCATTATCTGTTCAGATGAGTCTGGATGATCTCTCTCTAGTTCCATTATCTGTTCAGATGAGTCTGGATGATCTCTCTCTAGTTCCATTATCTGTTCAGATGAGTCTGGATGATCTCTCTCTAGTTCCATTATCTGTTCAGATGAGTCTGGATGATCTCTCTCTAGTTCCATTATCTGTTCAGATGAGTCTGGATGATCTCTCTCTAGTTCCATTATCTGTTCAGATGAGTCTGGATGATCTCTCTCTAGTTCCATTATCTGTTCAGATGAGTCTGGATGATCTCTCTCTAGTTCCATTATCTGTTCAGATGAGTCTGGATGATCTCTCTCTAGTTCCATTATCTGTTCGGCAAGCTGTCTCTGCGCGTCGCTGGTGCACGCACTCGGCGTAATGTACACGCCGGCCAGAACGAAGGAGCTGAACGCGCTGGGTTATATTGTTCAATAAGTTCACTAAGATAGTCTGGAGCTAAGCCATGCAGCGTTTTATATGTTAATAAAAGTATTTTATAGTCAATACGGAATCTAATTGGCAGCCAGTGTAATGACGATAGTACGGGACTAATGTGATCAAACTTTTTAGCTTTTGTTAAAACTCGTGCTGCTGCATTCTGAACCAGCTGGAGTTTGTTTATCGATTTACCAGAACATCCAGCTAGGAGACTGTTGCAATAATCTAAACGAGAGGATATGAATGCATGGATTAGTTTTTCTGCATCGCTAATATTTAATATGTTTCTAATTTTGGCAATGTTGCGCAAGTGAAAGAACGCTACCCTAGTTATATTATTAATATGTGTATCGAAACATAATAAGAAACCCTTTATCTACAATTACTTCATCTCCTGGTTCAAGTAGGCTCAGAATGCCAGACTCTGTGGTAATTTCTTTATCTGAGATAGAGCCTGTGTACAGGCTGCTTTTACACAGCTTTTAGTGTGTCATCATCTTTAAATCCAGTGTAAAACATGATCAGTTTAGGCTCACACTGGAAGCGTTGTAGATGAAACCGCTCACTCTTGAGGTTTTCTTCCTCCAGATGGTCAATCTCCCTCTTTGCTGCATCAAGTTGTTCTTCTACAGACAGAGTCTCCTCCAGATAGTCATGATCACCCAGTGCCTCTATGACCTGCTTAGAACTGTGTTGGAGGAGAGACAAAAGAAAATGGGAATAAAAAAGCATTATTAGTAAGGTGATCTGTTTTTAAATTTACACAAACTACCTTTGACTTAAAGTGATTTGATAATAATGTTATGGATTACCAGACCTTACTTCATGCACTGCACCAACTTGTTATGGGCTTAGAACATTATTTTATATTGTAATGAGTAATACATTCATTGAAAAATTAATTCATAATTTGCAGCTCTGTACGTATCTGGTAACTCACATTTCTTTCTCATGCAGATTTGTAATGTGCAATTCTTCCTCATCAAAGTCACAAGTTGAACTAAAAAGTATCATCTTCCCATCACTAAATTACAGCCTGGCACTCAACAATGACCAACACAGTGTCAATACAGTGTCAACACAGTTTGTGTAGTGTGTGGATACACTCCTTGAGGTATCATCTTCTCATCACTAAATTACAGCTGCCACACAACAACACAGCACATTTGGACTAAAATCAACAATTTATTGTCTAAAATTCCACCTTAAATGGTCCCACCATATTCCTGAAGCTGTGAATAAGAAAGCTAGAGTTGACTTCACCTCACCATTATCACATTAAATTCAAACTATAAGCAGGCATGTTTCGACATCAAGAGTTCTGGATAAATTTATCTCCATTAACTCCATAACTCTCCCTATTAATTACAACTAACACAGTTGTTGTGTTTCCACTGTATTTAACAGCCCTGTTTCAAACTATACAGCTTGCTGTAGTTTTATTTTCTGCAATAAAATAAAGCCAAACGGCGCATGTCTTCCTCTCAGACATTTCAATACTCCGGTGGTGTCTCTCTCTCTCCGTACTGTAAGGTGTCGACTCGAGGAGAGCGCTGAGTGGGCGGGGCCAGGCGGAGCCTACCTGCATGGTTGCTGAGCAACGTGACGGTGTAAAGACTAAAGACGAGAGGGGGCGGGTGCGCTGCTCCGTGCTGTGTGACTATTTTAAGCAAGTAGCGACAAATCTAGTGACTTTTTGTGGTGTTACTGGAGACTTTTGTAGACTCGGAGATGAACACATATGGTCTTCAGTTACTGTCCTCAGCGAGCAGCGGGTGCTGCCGTGAGCCCCGCCCACAACACTCACAATGCAGTCTGACAGTCAGAGCAGACCCGCACCGCTCCACGTCCACGCTGCAAATGAACTGCGCATGCCCAAAGCCGCCGCTGATTGACCTCGCCCCGTATTTACAGAGCCGGATGTAAATATAAATGCGTCTTCAGTGTAATACAAAATAAATCACTGAATTTAACTCACACAGTCTCCGTCAGTCACTCTAACATATTTAGGGTATTTTAATCATTTTTTCTCTCCCACAACGTTATTATTTTACGGTTTTATGCAAATTAGGCGATGACGCCATTTTGTGACTTTTAGGACAGCCAATAGCGTCTTTCCTTACTGAGGAGTTGGTAACTTTTACGTTTTCTTGTAAACTTAAAAAAACGTGTATTGTGTTATTTAAATAACATTTAAAGAACATTTTGATCTCTAAACTGTAGCAGTCTTAAGGGTGAATTTATTGGATTTATATTTCCTGGTCGGAAAACGTAAGCGACACGTAGGAGGAGTTGGATTAGATGCAGCTCCGCCCCCTGGACCGACCAAAAGAAACTATGGACGGTGGGAGGAGTTGGATCTAGATCTAGCTCCACCCCCTGGACTTTTGCGGAAACTTGTTGGCAACGCTGCTCTTACAGACAGAGACTTTGATGAATCCACGTACGCAGCAGTCGGTGCGTGCGGGAGAGTTAAAAAGATTGAGTATTAATCTTTTTACACGAGTATTGCTCCAAATCAATAGCAGCGTTGGTATCGATATTTGGATCGATCCGCCCACCTCTACCTACCATCACCATCGGACATTACAGACCACAGGTTTCCTTATTCTCAATATCAGCATCGGGCGTTTAGTGGAGTTGCGCCTATTGTCGTGTTGGTGTTTGGAAGTGTTGGACTACTGGTTGACCTGTAAGTACTTAACTTAGTAATACGTACCACTAACACCTTTTAACCACATCTTAACCACACTATTTTGTTCGTTCCGTTACCTCACGGTTGAATCTCGTGTCTTGACTAAGTTGGTGGAAAATTCAATGTGTTAAAGTGTTTTTATAATGGATGTTGTAGCGCTAACTAACCCAGCCAGATAACGTAGCTACTTATTTGATACTATACGAATATAATTATATTTGGTTATTTTGTTTAGTAGCTCAGTGGTTCCTGTTACAAAGATAAAAGCTTATATGCTAGTTATGTTGTACGGTTTTATTACTGTAGCTTTAATGTACGAATTAATTGATTTTATGCTGTTATAGTGGAAGTATTGTAATGTTACATACATTTGATTTAGTTTGGTTATTCATTGGAGTGTTTTTACGTTTACGTACTGTTTTACGTACAGTGATGTGGTTCGGTCTAAATCCTGATTGGAACTTTTCATGGATACTATTTGATTGGAGATAATGGTATAACTGAATGTAAACTGCTTTTTTTCTAGAATTTTAGAGATAAATGGGAGATTAGAAATTGGTCTATAGTTGGTTAGAATCTGCGGATCGAGATTCTGTTTTTTAATCAAGGGTCTAATTACGGCGCATTTTAATTGTTTGGGCACATATCCTAGGTTAAGGGAACTGTTAATCATATTAAGCAAGGGCCCTGTAATAGTTGGGAGTAGGTATTTGAGTAGACGGGTTGGAACTGGGTCTAATATACATGATGTAGGCTTAGACGAACGAATTAGTGTTGTGAGCTCTTTTTGTGATATAGGATCAAAGACATTTAGCTCAGTAATATTTTCGGATGCGTAGTTACTAATACCTATACTACTGGGGTTGGATTGGAGGTTAGGCTGTGATGTAGGCCTATTATGACTCTGTAGTCGGATAATATCTATGTTATTACTAAAAAAGTTAAAAAATTCATCACAAGTGTGTGTAAGTGCCGTATTTAGAACTAGTGTCATTGATATTTCTTGTTAGTTTTGATACAGTCGCGAAGAGAAATCTAGGGTTATTTTTGTTGATTTCTATTGTCGAGTTTATAAACGGCATGTTTATATTTGACTACGGCGTCTTTCCATGCGATTCTAAACAATTCTAGTGAGGTGGATCTCCATTTGCGCTCCGCTGCTCGAGCTGCCTGTTTTAGAAGACGAGTGTGGTCGTCATACCATGCTGCAAGCTTTTTCTCCCTAATTAATTCTGTTTTAACTGGAGCTACACTGTAGAACATATTCCACAAATATTCTATTTGCAAGCAAACAACGTTATTTTCAAACGAAAACAGTGACTTACAAATACAAAATGCGATTGTAAATTCATATGTGACGTTCAAGCAAATGCACAGCAACTTTCTAATACATCACACTACACGCACAAATACGTACGTACAAAATATGTCCTTTGTGGATCATGTGACTTTTTGCACACTTTTAACAGGAGTGCTTTCTAAAGAGGCCAACATCATTTTTACCTTCAATCTACCTGGAAACATGGCACAATGAGTAATCGTGTGCACAGGTGAATTTTCTGTGATATGTTGGTGCTGCCCATAGATTAATTCTCTGATGCACAATAATTTAAAAGATCAAATCACACTGCTGGAACTCATAAGGAGCTTCAACAGACCAAAGCAGCTCTGCAGCACCATGAGAGAGAGAGGAAGGAAAAGAACAACTTTGAAAATAAAGTTGATGAACCCTACAAAATAAAAGTCCCTATAGACTGGCACATAGAGTGACACTGAACAAAACAGAGAGAGACACGTATCACAACATAGACAAATGTTTTCATTTTAGTGAAGTAAGGAAGTCTAGCACTGTCTCCTGATGGTCTTTAGCATGAATGTCTTTAGAATTAATGTCTTTAGCATTATGCAGAGCCCAAATGGTTCTTTGTCATGATTGCAAATTCATTGTGAGAAGAAGATGAAACAATGTCTTTTTCCTCTAGGAATTAATGCTATCCACTTTCCTCAACAGGTAAACTTTACCTACATAAACACATTTACCTGTGAGGAGTATGTCAGACTGCTGAAATCAGTAAACATGGAAAAGGAGAAAAGCTACAACTGCTTAGAGTGTGGGAAGAATTTTACTAAACAAAGTGATCTCCAGAAACACCAGCGCATTCACACAGGAGAGAAGCCATATCACTGCTCAGAGTGTGGGAATAGTTTTACTACACAGAGAAGTCTTCAACGGCACCAGCGCATTCACACAGGAGATAAGCCATATCACTGCTCAGAGTGTGGGAAGAGTTTTACCACACAGAGTCCTCTCAACGTACACCAGCGCATTCACACAGGAGAGAAACCATATCACTGCTCAGAGTGTGGGAAGAGTTTTACTACACAGGGAAATCTCCAGAAACACCAGCGCATTCACACAGGAGAAAAGCCATATCACTGCTCAGAGTGTGGGAAGAGTTTTACTCAACAGAATAGTCTCAAAACACACCAGCGCATTCACACAGGAGAGAAGCCATATTACTGCTCAGAGTGTGGGAAGAGTTTTACTACACAGAGAAGTCTTCAACTGCACCAGCGCATTCACACAGGAGAGAAGCCATATCACTGCTCAGAGTGTGGGAAGAGTTTTACTACACAGAGTCATCTCAACGTACACCAGCACATTCACACAGGAGAGAAACCATATCACTGCTCAGAGTGTGGGAAGAGTTTTACTACACAGGGAAGTCTTCAACTGCACCAGCGCATTCACACAGGAGAGAAGCCATATCACTGCTCAGAGTGTGGGAAGAGTTTTACTAAACAGAGTCATCTCAACGTACACCAGCGCATTCACACAGGAGAGAAACCATATCACTGCTCACAGTGTGGGAAGAGTTTTACTACACAGGGAAGTCTCCAGCAACACCAGCACATTCACACAGGAGAGAAGCCATATCACTGCTCAGAGTGTGGGAAGAGTTTTACTACACAGAGGAGTCTTCAACTGCACCAGCACATTCACACAGGAGAGAACAGATATCACTGCTCAGAGTGCGGGAAGAGTTTTCCTACACAGAGTCATCTCAACATACACCAGCGCATTCACACAGGAGAGAAACCATATCTCTGCTCAGAGTGTGGGAAGAGTTTTACTACACAGGGAAATCTCCAGCAACACCAGCGCGTTCACACAGGAGAGAAACCATATCACTGCTCAGAGTGTGGGAAGAGTTTTACTACACAGAGTCATCTCAACGTACACCAGCACATTCACACAGGAGAGAAACCATATCACTGCTCAGAGTGTGGGAAGAGTTTTACTAAACAGAGTCATCTCAACGAACACCAGCGCATTCACACAGGAGAGAAGCCATATCACTGCTCAGAGTGTGGGAAGAGTTTTACTAAACAGAGTCATCTCAACGAACACCAGCGCATTCACACAGGAGAGAAGCCATATCACTGCTCAGAGTGTGGGAAGAGTTTTACTAAACAGAGTCATCTCAACGAACACCAGCGCATTCACACAGGAGAGAAGCCATATCACTGCTCAGAGTGTGGGAAGAGTTTTACTACACAGAGAAGTCTCCAGCAACACCAGCGCATTCACACAGGAGAGAAGCCATATCACTGCTCAGAGTGTGGGAAGAGTTTTACTCAACAGAATAGTCTCAAAACACACCAGCGCATTCACACAGGAGAGAAGCCATATCACTGCTCAGAGTGTGGGAAGAGTTTTATTAAACACAGTCATCTCCATGAACACCAGCACATTCACACAGGAGAGAAGCCATTTCACTGCTCAGAGTGTGGGAAGAGTTTTACTAATAGGGCTGGGTATTGATTCCAATTCCAAGAATCGATCCGATTCTGAAGATTAAGAATTGATTTATTTCGATTTAATCTGATTTAATCGATTCAATCCAATTTGGGGTTTAGTGTTATTAAAAATGTATTTGAGCTGTTTCCTGACTGTGTACAGGAGCAACATGTTAAAACTAGTATTATATCGATATTAATCAGCAAATAGTTACTGGTAGTTGGTAGTTACTGATGGCTGGAAGACTGGTGAAAAGGGTAATCATAAATCTACCTTCAAGAAAGGTAATCCAGGACAATAAACAGAGGGCATTTTGAGGTGTCTATATCTGCAACAGTGGACTCCTACTGGGACACTAACCAGTGCATTATTATTATGATTGAAATAATTAAGAATTCACCTAAAAGCTGTTGCTACCAAATGCATTTTTATTTTAAAAGTGTTCACACTTAATAAACTGAAAGTATAAAATGTAAACGTGTATTTTTCTTTAAAGTGTAATGACGGTAGAGGTGTGCGAGGCCCGCGCAGTCTGAGACGTACGAGCGAGCCCGCACGTCTGACCCTTCGTCTGCACCTCCAGCGTCTCCTTGCTAGTCCCAGCAGCATCAGCGCGGCCGTTGTTAAGATTTCCACACACTCTGAAGGTACTTGAATAAATTCCGCCATAAAGTCAGGAGAAATGTTGTCCCTGATGGTTAGTAACTGTTCTCTGTTCCAGCTGACCGAGTTTGACATACAATAGACAACATTAATTAACAAAAACAAACACAACACGGAGGAGCTCGTCACCGTGGCTGCCATCCTGCAATCATGTTTTGAAGCTAGACTGTAAATCTGTCCCTCCTACTGTTAGTAACACCTCACTGCCACAGACTTGGCACATTCCACCACGTGCATTAGGTTTAAGCCCAAAACCTGTTAATACAGTGACGGTGTCAAAATTAAAGTCATCCACAGCAACTCAACTTCTGAAGAAATATAAAAGATGCTGTGATGGTATCATTCCTAACCTCTATTGCCCCATTCCAGCCCCTCTTCCAAGTGATCAGTTTGCTCATGACCTTACAGAGAACCTTTCTGCTATTGGAAGCACGTCTCAAATGGTCCAGCTACTTCAAGCATCAGCCAGACATCCAGTGGATAAAGTTGCAACAGAGTTTGGAGACCTGCCCTGTGGATCACTGTTTACTTACCAATCCCACAAGCTGCCCACCACTACAATCACTGACCCTCACCCACTGTTTCCTCTGCCACCACAGCCATGTAATTACACCACTGCTTTAAATGAAACTGAGAGTAACTACTACTGTGGCATGACTGTCACCCTCTCTGATGCAGAGTTACTGGAGATGGAAACGAGGGACCAGAGCACAAACAAGACCTGGCACAGTGTCCGCTCCCAGCGTCTGACCTCATCTGTTTTCAAAAATATTGTTTCTAGAATTGCAGACTTTGACTGCTTATCAACAAATATGCAAAGACAGAAAAGGCCTGTGCAGACCCTGGCAATGAAAAGGGGCCTAGAGGTGGAACCCATTGTAGCTTCAGAGTATGAACAAGTAACAGGTAATCACACATGACCTTGTGGCTTCATCATAAATCCTCATGCCCCCCCATTAAGGTGCCTCACCTGATCGTAAGGTGGTTGACAATTCTGGGCTTCTTCAGGGGCTTCTGGAGATTTGTTGAGTGCAGTTACCTGTCTGCAAGCCCAGATGGCACTTTTGCTCTTAAATGCAACCATGACTACTATTACCAGGTAATGGGGCAGATGGGCATCACTGGAATGAAGTGCTGTGATCTTTTTGTTCACTGTACCAAAGACAATCACCTGGAGCAGATCCACTTTGATGGCAAGATATCGGAGTCTATGAAAACTAAACTGGATATGTTCTTCTTTGAATATTTTCTGCCTGGCCTGTGCAGATGAGGAGACTATAAATAAAGGAAGCACACATAAATTTGGCATTGTTCCTTAAGGAAACTACTGTTAATAGGTAAATGTTTCTGTAATATGACAGTTTTAAGAATTGATTTTAAAAAGTGAGAGAATGTCATGACCATAAAAATGTCAGAACCATAAAAAAAACTAAGAATGATTTTTAGAAAATTAGTACATTGTTTTTATTGGTTCACAATGAGCAAAAATGTGTTACATTAATTTCATTATTAACAAAAAAAATGCACATCAATAAAAGTTGAGATGAATAAATGTTTGAATGTTTGTTACTCAGTGGAAGAATAATTTTCAAGCAATTCAAAGTCCAGTATGGCTAATAAAAATAATACTGAATTTGTAAAATATACTTCATGGTTGTACTATGCATGTTAACATTTGATAATACACTTTGAATATGTTACTTCATAATTAAAAAAGAGGTCCCTGAAAATTGGTAAGTAGAGCACAAACACAGCTGGTTAACTGAACCACACAGGGAAAGGGGCAGAACTCCGTCAAATATCTGGTATTCTTTAATGCGTCTGATTGCTCAACATGGATCCTCAAGTGAGCAATTTCTTGCATGTATGTAATTTCTTCTTTACTAAACTGCCCACATGGCCCCAAGAATGTAGGAATTACAAGTTTCACACAAATGTTACTGAGGAGGTCTTTGATAAGAAACCCTTTATCTACAATTACTTCATCTCCTGGTTCAAGTAGGCTCAGAATGCCAGACTCTGTGGTAATTTCTTTATCTGAGATGAAGCCTGTGTACAGCTTGCTGACTAGACTAATTGACCCTAAAGGATTAATACCAATCAGTGAGTTTAGTGTGGTGGAACCTTTATAATGGGAGTATGTGACAGTGTTGAGAACCTTTGAGCTTGCAGTTTGGATGTAGATCTCTGTACAGTCTAGTATCACTCATGCTTTGGGGAATGTCTGTTTAAAGGAGGGTGGGATCAGTTCATCTACAGCCTCTCTACTTGGCCATATTGGTAACGTACCAAGCATAGAGTACAGGTAATTGCACCATATTACACAAACCCTGCTGACTGTTGCTTGCAATACATTAAAGTACTTTGATAATAGTGTTATGGATTACCAGACCTTACTTCATGCACTGCATCAACTCGTTATGGGCTTAGACCATTATTTTGTTTACATAATAAAGATAAAATGTTTCAAATATTTCCATAACCTTTGAAATCAAATATTGTAATGAGTAATACATTCATTGACAAATTAATTCATCATTTGCAGCTCTGTACGTCTCTGGTAACTCACATTTCTTTCTCATGCAGATTTGTAATGTGCAATTCTTCCTCATCAAAGTCACAAGTGAACTAAAAAGTATCATCTTCCCATCACTAAATTACAGCCTGGCACACAACAATGACCAACACAGCGTCAATACAGTGTCAACACAGTTTGTGTAGTGTGTGGATACACTCCTTGAGGTATCATCTTCCCATCACTAAATTACAGCCTGGCACAAAACAATGACCAACACAGCGTCAATAGTGTCAACACAGTTTGTGTAGTGTGTGGATACACTCCTTGAGGTATCATCTTCCCATCACTAAATTACAGCCTGGCACACAACAATGACCAACACAGCGTCAATACAGTGTCAACACAGTTTGTGTAGTGTGTGGATACACTCCTTGAGGTATCATCTTCCCATCACTAAATTACAGCTGCCACACAACAATGACCAACACAGTGTCAATACAGTGTCAACACAGTTTGTGTAGTGTGTGGATACACTCCTTGAGGTATCATCTTCCCATCACACAACAATATGCCACAGCAGTAGTGATGTGTCGTTCGCGAACGATCCGGCTCTAAGAGCCGGCTCTTTGAAGTGAACGATTGGAACCGGCTCCATAATGGGAGCCGTTTTAGGATCCTATTTGGGAGCCGCTTTTTCCTTCAGTATTGCGCTTGTGCTCTGCAAGTGCCACAGTTTTTTTCCAACATCGTTTTTATTTGTCCTTCGGTGCCTCGCTGTCTCTCCCTCTCCTTGCGCGTATTGCTCTGTTTCTGCCAGTGGTAGAGCATACTTGGCGCGTCGCGACCTGCGCGAGGGTCCGTGCGCCGAAAATGACGCAATCGCGGTGGCTCCGCCCCTGCGTGAGGACCCTCGTGCGAAGCGAGGTCGTGCACCTCTTCAGCGCAATGAACAAAGTCGTGTATGCCGGCTTCATACACCTTTACAAGGTGGAATTTAAGCACTTGTACATCAATTTTCAATATTGGAAAAGGCCATTTTCAATATTTCCCAGCACCTTAAACTTAAATATTTATACATATACTCGAAATTATTCGAAATAATTCGCTTTTTTATCACATCGATTCAGTCAGACATCTATTTGTTGTGAAACAAAATACAGTTACATTTTCAAGTAGCCTACTTTAGCCTACTTTAGCACTTTTCAAACCTGGAACACAATGCAACATTAATTTTCGTCAGGTAATTGTTCCTTCCCCTGTTTTTGAGGGGTGTTTCTTTTTCTCACATATCGTTTCGGACAACACTGCAAAGAATGTCTCCACTGCCCGCTTGTCAAGCGTGTGCTCCACACATCTGACCAATCACACACAGCTTTCAGTTAATAATGTGGTGGGAAAACACTGAAAAAAAAAGTCTCCACTTTTTTTGTGGAAGGCAATTGACCAAGCTGTATTGCGTTCTATTTTGTGATAATTTAATAATTGCTATAATAAAAGATTTATTTATAAAGCATTGTTATGCAGCATTTTTACTCATCACAAGTGCTTAACAATGTCAATAATGAAACAAAATGTAATAAAATTAGGTTTAAGCTATTAATTAATAATGTAAAAAATATATATGGGGAGCCGTTTGGGAGCCGAAAAGAGCCGGCTCTCCACAGTAAGAAGAGCCATTAGAGCCGCATCTCAAAATAGAGCCGAAAATCCCATCACTACACAGCAGCACTGAACTAGCTGCACCGCTCCTGCAGCTCCGCACGACACTTTCAGGATTCTTCCCACCACAGCCTCGTTTTCGTGCAGGAATTTATCAAAATGGCAACCAGCATGAAATAAACGAATTAAAATAAATCACTGAATTTAACTCACACAGTCTCAGTCAGTCACTCTAACATATTTATAGTATTTTTATTATTATTTTTTCTCTCCCACAACGTTACTATTTTACAGCTTCAAAAACAGGTATTATGCAAATTAGGCGATGACACCATTTTGTGACTTTTAGGATAGCCAATAGCGTCTTTCCTTACTGAGGAGTTGGCAACTTTTACGTTTTCTTGTAAACTTAAAAAACGTGTATTATGTTATTTAAATAACAATTAAAGAACATTTTGATCTGTAAACGGTAGCAGTCTTAAGGGTGAATTTATTGGATTTATATTTCCTGGTCGGAAAACGTAAGCAACACGTAGGAGGAGTTGGATTAGATGCAGCTCCGCCCCCTGGACCGACCAAAAGAAACTATGGACGGTGGGAGGAGTTGGATCTAGATCTAGCTCCACCCCCTGGACTTTTGCTTCTGCAGATACGGATACTTGTTGGCAACGCTGCTCTTACAGACTAGTGATGGGATTTTCGGCTCTATTTTGAGATGCGGCTCTAATGGCTCTTCTTACTGTGGAGAGCCGGCTCTTTTCGGCTCCCAAACGGCTCCCCATATATATTTTTTACATTATTAATTAATAGCTTAAACCTAATTTTATTACATTTTGTTTCATTATTGACATTGTTAAGCACTTGTGATGAGTAAAAATGCTGCATAACAATGCTTTATAAATAAATCTTTTATTATAGCAATTATTAAATTATCACAAAATAGAACGCAATACAGCTTGGTCAATTGCCTTCCACAAAAAAAGTGGAGACTTTTTTTTTCAGTGTTTTCCCACCACATTATTAACTGAAAGCTGTGTGTGATTGGTCAGATGTGTGGAGCACACGCTTGACAAGCGGGCAGTGGAGACATTCTTTGCAGTGTTGTCCGAAACGATATGTGAGAAAAAGAAACACCCCTCAAAAACAGGGGAAGGAACAATTACCTGACGAAAATTAATGTTGCATTGTGTTCCAGGTTTGAAAAGTGCTAAAGTAGGCTAAAGTAGGCTACTTGAAAATGTAACTGTATTTTGTTTCACAACAAATAGATGTCTGACTGAATCGATGTGATAAAAAAGCGAATTATTTCGAATAATTTCGAGTATATGTATAAATATTTAAGTTTAAGGTGCTGGGAAATATTGAAAATGGCCTTTTCCAATATTGAAAATTGACGTACAAGTGCTTAAATTCCACCTTGTAAAGGTGTATGAAGCCGGCATACACGACTTTGTTCATTGCGCTGAAGAGGTACACGACCTCGCTTCGCACGAGGGTCCTCGCGCAGAGGCGGAGCCACCGCGATTGCGTCATTTTCGGCGCACGGACCCTCGCGCAGGTCGCGACGCGCCAAGTATGCTCTACCACTGGCAGAAACAGAGCAATACGCGCAAGGAGAGGGAGAGACAGCGAGGCACCGAAGGACAAATAAAAACGATGTTGGAAAAAAACTGTGGCACTTGCAGAGCACAAGCGCAATACTGAAGGAAAAAGCGGCTCCCAAATAGGATCCTAAAACGGCTCCCATTGTGGAGCCGGTTCCAATCGTTCACTTCAAAGAGCCGGCTCTTAGAGCCGGATCGTTCGCGAACGACACATCACTATTACAGACAGAGAAGAGACTTTGATGAATCCAGGTACGCAGCAGTCGGTGTGTGCGGGAGAGTTAAAAAGATTGAGTATTAATCTTTTTACACGAGTATTGCTCCAAATCAATATCAGCGTTGGTATCGATATTTGGATCGATCCGCCCACCTCTACCTACCATCACCATCGGACATTACAGACCACAGGTTTCCTTATTCTCAATATCAGCATCGGGCGTTTAGTGGAGTTGCGCCTATTGTCGTGTTGGTGTTTGGAAGTGTTGGACTACTGGTTGACCTGTAAGTACTTAACTTAGTAATACGTACCACTAACACCTTTTAACCACATCTTAACCACACTATTTTGTTCGTTCCGTTACCTCACGGTTGAATCTCGTGTCTTGACTAAGTTGGTGGAAAATTCAATGTGTTAAAGTGTTTTTATAATGGATGTTGTAGCGCTAACTAACCCAGCCAGATAACGTAGCTACTTATTTGATACTATACGAATATAATTATATTTGGTTCTTTTGTTTAGTAGCCCAGTGGTTCCTGTTACAAAGATTAAAGCTTATATGCTAGTTATATTGTACGATTTTATTACTAAAACTCACTTACGCGCATACAGGCGGTATTACGGTAGCGCTTTGGGACACGACACAGAGAGATTGAAATGTTATACATTGATGTTCTGTACTTATCTAAATAATTAAATGTGCCCATATTTTGTTTTTCAGTTATTTTTTAAGTGTGGGAATTTTAAGTCGTATGATACCGAACTCAAATAAGAAGTTGGCAAAATACTGATACATGATTATTCGGTTGTTTATGTTCACTATTTGGGGCTGTGTAAAATACACAAATTGTTTTCAAATTACTCTACACTTTCTAGGGTATTATTCATGTGATTTGCCAGTGTTTTTACTGTAGGATTTTGAAATAATGAGATGGAAAAAATATATTACTTTTTTATACTGTGGTGGACATTTTTATTATTTCATTATATTCCATTATATAATATATATAATAAGAGTTATAATTTTAACTCTGCATAAGAGATATGTAATCACTTGATTAACCATTATATTGGATATGTAGATTAATGATGCACACACATATGTAACCTTTCACTGACACACACATGACACTCATGTGGTCTTGTATAATTTTGGCTGTGTTTTTATGAAGGGAAAGACAGGAGCTCTTTTCTCCATCATTGCTCTGTCTTTGCCTTAGTTTTTTCTCTCCTGTAGGAAAAAAGAAACTTAAAGGCGAAACGAAACTTTGTTTTCTTGGAAGACTGTGAGAGAGCAGAAGGGAAGAGGCCACAGTGGCCTTGAGAAGAACAGAATGAGCCCATTCAGTGCAAAATGCAAGGCACGCAGTTTTGAGATAAGCAGACAGATAACTAGAGAGGAGCAGGTGGGGTTTCGAGGGAGAGCAGCAAAGGTGGGGGGAGTTATCGAAACTTAGAGAGAAATAGAAACTTAGAGAGAGAAAGAGTATGAAAGGGAGGACATCGTCCAGCACAGGCGAGCACCAGTGCACTGGAGAGTTTGTACCACGTATACTTTGGCTATTCTGTACTCACTTATATTACATATAAATTGATCTAAAAGAACTTTTGGTGTCAAGACTTTGCTTGGGTAACTCAGTCAAAACCAATCGGATCATCGGGGTAGTGTTGGGGCCTATCTGGGTCAGGAGAAAATATCCCAACACTCCTCTAAATGGCACTCATCTGGTCTCACTCCTTCACATAAAACTGTAGCAAAGGCCAGTGCAAAAAGTCCACAGTTGCTACCTGACTGCTGAATTTGCACAGCAGGTCTCCTGAGGAGGAAATAGGGTGCTTCTGGACGAAGCATCCAAGACAGCATTTGATGGGTGGTCTTATTAATTGATGCATTCAAACTGTCATAAATGCACACCTTGTTTGACCCACAGAAAATGTTGCTTGCTGTAATCCAGTGATTGTCATTAATGTTCAGTACTTGTACAAATGGCTTTTCTGTCATCCCAACAATCCCTCCCTCAATTATCTTGGCTTCCACTTCTCTCTCTCTATTCTGTGCTCCTAGAAAATGAAATGGTTTGATTTTAGTATTCTTGAGGGTTTATGGAGAGATTTTAATTTAGAGGTATTAACAATATATATTGGTAGAGTACGGCATATGACAAAAAGTGATTTACGAATTTGACCTCTAGTTGACCCCGCCCCTTACCACCCCCTCCCCCCTCCCCCTCCAACCCCCCCCACTTCCCCCCCTTCCTCCCCCCCCCCCCCCCCCGCCCCTCCACCCCACCCCAACTCATGACATCATCATCACATCAATCAACGTCAAGACGACCAAAGAGTATTAAGTTGTGCTTTGATATTTTGCTTGATAAGGTTAATTAAAACATTAATTTGATCTTCTTTGATGTTGACTCTCCGGAGCCGTATAACCCTAGACACCTGCGACACACACACATGCACACACACACACACGCACACACATAAACAAACACGTGCACAAACCCTAGTCACACAGACCAGCGCTAAAAGATAGGGATCTCAGACACACACACCCGTAGTCACACACACACACACACACACACACACACACACACACACACACACACACACACACACACGCACACACCCTGAACAGAACAGGAGGATCTCAGACACACAAACACACACACACACACCCACTCCCCTGAACAGAACAGCGCACACACACCCCTAGTCACACACATACATACATACCCCCTAGTAACACAGAACCGCGCATGCGCACACAAATATGCTTACTTTGAATAACTTCAAACAGTTAACAAAACTCTGATGAACCAATGAGGAGGCATTCTCAATAGACCAATCCGGGGTGCGTGTTTAGAGCGCGAGCATTTAAAGAGAGAGAGGGGGAACGTTTCCTTGAGGAGTCAACATGCATTCGACTGTGGTATGCGAATATCCATACAAACCATTTTTTTCCTGAGTGAGGCCCCATACTGACTTGAAGTAACTCTGAGGGTCCTCGGCACGCTGAGTTGACCTCGTCACCTTTCCCTCAATGAATTAACTCAGGTCTTCACACACACACACACACACACACACACACACACACACACACACACACACACACACATACCGATGCACTCGCACATGACCTTGACTAACGCTGTAGGGAAACCTCCGTCCACTGCCCGCGACACACACACACACACACACGCGCGCGCGCCCCCTAGTCACACACTCCCCTAGTCACACAGAACAGCGCACACACAAATATGCCTACTTCAAAGTAGCGTACTTCAAACAATTAACAAACTCTGATGAACCAATGAAGAATCATTCTCAACCGAGTTAAACCACACTGTATAAACATTAAAATTACCTCTTTTAAAATTTTATGTAGAGAACTTGTTAAACTATCAAGTTTATAATGACAATCTTAAAACAATGTAAATATATGTAAAAGATTAATACATTGTTTTATTCACTGTTTTTTTCTGAAAACATGGAACTCAGATTTCAGTCTCCCTATATCAAAGAAACTGCCATAACTTTTTATCAAATGTTGGAATATCTCCTCAGGAATCACCCGACTCTTTTAAAACATATCCTTTCTAAAGTCTGCAGGAGCCTATGATACATGTTGGGTCATAGTGCTTAATATCCATTATGTGAAGCTCCACTGTGTAGCAGAGTTTCAGGGAACTTCCTGAAGACTTATAAAAGGCCGTCCTTTAACAGTAAATGTGGGTTTATCAATAAATGTGACAAACCCATAGAAAGTTGCAAAAAAACACTGGACCGAGGCATGAATTGTGCACCAGTTTAACACCAAGTTTAATCAATGTGCATAGCAGTTCACAAAAATTGCTTCTGGGGCAATTTCTTTAAATTTATCTTAAAGTCCTTTAGCGGGAGCCATGACAGTAGTCACAATGTACATCACATTTTTTACATTTTGTCGTTCTGAAATATAAAACATCCACAAATCATTACTAAGTTTGGGCCTGCGGTATTTACATAACAAATTATCAGACTGTTGTGCATGACATGAAAATGTCAGTTGTCTTATCTACTCGCCAGTCAAAAATGTAAGCAGATGGAACTTCATCTTTGATTTCATTAAGGCCAGAGGCTGTAATAACAGAGCCTACAGTTGTAAATAACTCTGAATGTAGTTGGACATGCCAGAAAACAGAGGATGACTGGAGTGGTTAAGACATCATCGTACACGGATATTCTCTGTAATTGCCCTTGTTAGTAGATTCTACCCTCATTACAACCTCTAAAAGTGAGCTGTTTACCGTCGAGCAGTGAAGAACATCGATATCTGGATAGTTGCTATTTTGTGCTGTTAAATCTTTATCTTTTGGTCCCTTAATATGTAGCCCATCATCAATCACACGTTCTACTGTGACTCTACATAGGAAACCTGACCATGAACATGAGCTCACGTTCCTTGTTTTTCTATTGAGTTTTGCATATCTAGTCAAAATTAACCAAACCCTCCAAACACACCTTTCACCAAACAATATGTAACTGAGATGATTGCGGCCAAACATTCTCTTCGTTTAAGGTAAGACACTACAGGTGAATAGGGTAAAAATGTCATCTAGCAATCACTATGAAACTTACCACATTGATTATTGACATTAAGAGAATTACAAGTTTTCTGAAATGTTATGTTTAAATATGCAACTTAGGCGTTATCTAATTAAATATATGTTAATTTGCATTTATTTCAAAAACAGAAATCTAAACAATGCATAAAGTCAGGTTCAAAATTCTTGTTTTGAGATTCTGAATATCTCTTTATTACTTTATAAATCAGAAAAAAACTGTTTACTTACTCTCAATCTAATCATATAGATTAGAGCATCCCCAACAATAAAAGGACAAACAACAGCAAAACAGAGCAATGTAATGACTAAGTTTAACTTCAATAAAACGCAATCACAGCGCACACACTGCAACCTGTAGAACTTTTACCTTAGATTGTTGTATGTCTGTCCTGCACAATAGTTCCCCAGTCCTGTTTACAACCTAGTCATCCATCCCTGCTCCATATGTACGTGTTGTGCTTCTATGGGGGAAAACGTTAATTAATAAAGTACCCTGTCTTTCAATAATGTCAGTTTTACCCTACAGATTTTTTCTTTAGTGGTAGAATGGACAAAATATTAATAAAAGTGAATGAATACAATGTTTTGTGACTAAAGGTTTTAAACTCATACCTATGTTATGTAAAAGTAAAAAATAAATGCACCAATTAAACGTGAGGAGATGAACAGGTAGTGATATCCTATACATTTAATTTTATTGGTAAATGCAGGGTTGAGGCAGCAGGTATGACCATTTCTACCTTTAGTGAAGGTGTCTCTGCTATGATGACTGATATGGAGAGGTTGTGGCTGCAGAGCAGTCTTACTGTCAATGTAATGAAGCTGATATGATCAGATCAGTCTTACTGTCAATGTAATGAAGCTGATATGATCAGGTCAGTCTTACTGTCAATGTAATGAAGCTGATATACTCAGAATATCAAAAGCAGAGGTTGTCGCATCTGACACGTCTGCCAGTGTGAAACACAAGTGCAAACCTGAGCAGAGCTAAAAAGCTGAAAAGACATCATGAGGAAATGTGTGAGGGACATACATATGGAGCAGGGATGGATGACTAGGTTGTAAACAGGACTGGGGAACTATTGTGCAGGACAGACATACAACAATCTAAGGTAAAAGTTCTACAGGTTGCAGTGTGTGCGCTGTGATTGCGTTTTATTGAAGTTAAACTTAGTCATTACATTGCTCTGTTTTGCTGTTGTTTGTCCTTTTATTGTTGGGGATGCTCTAATGATATGATTAGATTGAGAGTAAGTAAACAGTTTTTTTCTGATTTATAAAGTAATAAAGAGATATTCAGAATCTCAAAACAAGAATTTTGAACCTGACTTTATGCATTGTTTAGATTTCTGTTTTTGAAATAATGTAACGTTCTGCGTAGCGCAGAACAGGGAGACGGACACAAACGCGGAGGAGAGCGAGATTTATTCAAGGAAATTCCAGAAGCAGCATCGATATAACAGGCATGGGTCACAACGGGCAGGCAGTCCAGACATGAAACGCGAACAGACATACTCGGACAGAATAACCAAACACGACGGGGAAACACGGAACAGGCAGGAATACTTTGTAGCGGAAACAAATACTCACTACAAACAGGCAGACAAAGCACAAGGCACGGAGTAGACAAAATCACGGATACTGGACGGGGGAAATACTGGGACTTTATACATAGAAACTAACTAGGGACAGGTGATGGCAATGACACTGGGGCAACAAACAAGGAAACACGAAGACAAACGAGCAGGGCGGGACAAACAGGCAGGGAACACGGACAAAGAAGATCAAATTAATGTTTTAATTAACCTTATCAAGCAAAATATCAAAGCACAACTTAATACTCTTTGGTCGTCTTGACGTTGATTGATGTGATGATGATTTAATGAGTTGGGGTGGGGTGGAGGGGGGGAGGGGGAGGAAGAGGGGGGGGAGTGGGGGGGGGGGAGGGGGGAGGGTAGTGGGGGGGGGGGTTGGAGGGGGAGGGGGGGAGGGGTGGTAAGGGGCGGGGTCAACTAGAGGTCAAAGTCGTAAATCACTTTTTGTCATATGCCGTACTCTACCAATATATAACAGTCATCATAACACAATTTATATATCTTGACAATTTTTCTCTAATATTTTGATATTTATCCATATTTTTAATATATATATTTTTAACAAACCTTCCTTCTTGTATATTCTTGTATATCCGCAAATTCTCTTAAAAGGGCAATATGAGTGTCCTGATAAGTCATAACGAAGTCATCGAGTCTAGTCGGTCGTCGTCTCTGGAATAGAATTCTCTTGAGAGCCCACTGGCTTTTTTCCATGATCCTTTGGGTCCTATTGTCTTTTGTGAAATTCTGAAATGAAATTTGCATGCATCAATATTTCATCCATCATAATATTCCCAGTATTTAGCTAAATGCATATTTAACTTTACATGTGTTGTCTTCTTTGAAATTCTCAAAAATTTCTTTGAAAATTGCTGATAAGCAAACCCTACACCATGTCTTCCCAGGTCTCCTAAAACATTTTATGGATGTTAGATTTTACATACATGCATTTCTGAAGAAAGAATCTCAGCGTAAATCATATGTATAGTATGTGAACATTATAAATAAAAGGAAAATGTATATTATTCGTTAAAATGTTCATTGCCTTATCTGATTTTACAAGTGATTGTATGATGTATCCTACCCAGCATCAAACTTGTCCACAGAGCAAGAAGTATGTAGCCAAGTAGGGGGTAAATGTGTTGTAATAGTACACATTAGGAAGGGATGAATGTGTTGGAATAGTACACATTAGGAAGGGATGAATGTGTTGTAATAGTACACATTAGGAAGGGATGAATGTGTTGGAATAGTACACATTAGGAAGAGATGAATGTGTTGTAATAGTTCACATTAGGAAGGGATGAATGTGTTGTAATAGTACACATTAGGAAGGGATAAATGTGTTGTAATAGTACACATTAGGAAGGGGTGAATGTGTTGTAATAGTACACATTAGGAAGGAATGAATGTGTTGGAATAGTACACATTAGGAAGGGATGAATGTGTTGTAATAGTACACATTAGGAAGGGATGAATGTGTTGGAATAGTTCACATTAGGAAGTGATGAATGTGTTGGAATAGTACACATTAGGAAGGGATGAATGTGTTGTAATAGTACATATTAGGAAGGGATGAATGCGTTGGAATAGTACACATTAGGAAGGGATGAATGCGTTGTAATAGTACATATTAGGAAGGGATGAATGTGTTGTAATAGTTCACATTAGGAAGGGGTGAATGTGTTGTAATAGTACACATTAGGAAGGGATGAATGTGTTGTAATAGTACACATTAGGAAGGGATGAATGTGTTGGAATAGTACACATTAGGAAGGGATGAATGTGTTGGAATAGTACACATTAGGAAGGGATAAATGTGTTGTAATAGTACACATTAGGAAGGGATGAATGTGTTGGAATAGTTCACATTAGGAAGTGATGAATGTGTTGGAATAGTACACATTAGGAAGGGATGAATGTGTTGTAATAGTACATATTAGGAAGGGATGAATGCGTTGGAATAGTACACATTAGGAAGGGATGAATGCGTTGTAATAGTACACATTAGGAAGGGATGAATGCGTTGGAATAGTACACATTAGGAAGGGATGAATGTGTTGTAATAGTACACATTAGGAAGGGATGAATGTGTTGTAATAGTACACATTAGGAAGGGATGAATGTGTTGTAATAGTACACATTAGGAAGGGATGAATGTGTTGGAATAGTTCACATTAGGAAGTGATGAATGTGTTGGAATAGTACACATTAGGAAGGGATGAATGTGTTGGAATAGTACATATTAGGAAGGCATGAATGCGTTGTAATAGTACATATTAGGAAGGGATGAATGTGTTGTAATAGTTCACATTAGGAAGGGATGAATGTGTTGGAATAGTACACATTAGGAAGTGATGAATGTGTTGGAATAGTACACATTAGGAAGGGATGAATGTGTTGTAATAGTACACATTAGGAAGGGATGAATGTGTTGGAATAGTTCACATTAGGAAGTGATGAATGTGTTGGAATAGTACACATTAGGAAGGGATGAATGTGTTGTAATAGTACATATTAGGAAGGGATGAATGCGTTGGAATAGTACACATTAGGAAGGGATGAATGCGTTGTAATAGTACATATTAGGAAGGGATGAATGTGTTGTAATAGTTCACATTAGGAAGGGGTGAATGTGTTGTAATAGTACACATTAGGAAGGAATGAATGTGTTGGAATAGTACACATTAGGAAGGGATGAATGTGTTGTAATAGTACACATTAGGAAGGGATGAATGTGTTGGAATAGTTCACATTAGGAAGTGATGAATGTGTTGGAATAGTACACATTAGGAAGGGATGAATGTGTTGTAATAGTACATATTAGGAAGGGATGAATGTGTTGGAATAGTACACATTAGGAAGGGATGAATGTGTTGTAATAGTACACATTAGGAAGGGATGAATGTGTTGTAATAGTACATATTAGGAAGGGATGAATGCGTTGGAATAGTACACATTAGGAAGGGATGAATGCGTTGTAATAGTACATATTAGGAAGGGATGAATGTGTTGTAATAGTTCACATTAGGAAGGGGTGAATGTGTTGTAATAGTACACATTAGGAAGGGATGAATGTGTTGTAATAGTACACATTAGGAAGGGATGAATGTGTTGGAATAGTACACATTAGGAAGGGATGAATGTGTTGGAATAGTACACATTAGGAAGGGATAAATGTGTTGTAATAGTACACATTAGGAAGGGGTGAATGTGTTGTAATAGTACACATTAGGAAGGAATGAATGTGTTGGAATAGTACACATTAGGAAGGGATGAATGTGTTGGAATAGTACACATTAGGAAGGGATGAATGTGTTGGAATAGTACACATTAGGAAGGGATGAATGTGTTGTAATAGTTCACATTAGGAAGTGATGAAAGTGTTGGAATAGTACACATTAGGAAGGGATGAATGTGTTGTAATAGTACACATTAGGAAGGGATGAATGTGTTGTAATAGTACACATTAGGAAGGGATGAATGTGCTGTAATAGTACACATTAGGAAGGAATGAATGTGTTGGAATAGTACACATTAGGAAGGGATGAATGTGTTGTAATAGTACACATTAGGAAGGGATGAATGTGTTGGAATAGTTCACATTAGGAAGTGATGAATGTGTTGGAATAGTACACATTAGGAAGGGATGAATGTGTTGTAATAGTACATATTAGGAAGGGATGAATGCGTTGGAATAGTACACATTAGGAAGGGATGAATGCGTTGTAATAGTACATATTAGGAAGGGATGAATGTGTTGTAATAGTTCACATTAGGAAGGGGTGAATGTGTTGTAATAGTACACATTAGGAAGGGATGAATGTGTTGTAATAGTACACATTAGGAAGGGATGAATGTGTTGGAATAGTACACATTAGGAAGGGATAAATGTGTTGTAATAGTACACATTAGGAAGGGGTGAATGTGTTGTAATAGTACACATTAGGAAGGAATGAATGTGTTGGAATAGTACACATTAGGAAGGGATGAATGTGTTGGAATAGTACACATTAGGAAGGGATGAATGTGTTGTAATAGTACACATTAGGAAGGGATGAATGTGTTGGAATAGTTCACATTAGGAAGTGATGAATGTGTTGGAATAGTACACATTAGGAAGGGATGAATGTGTTGTAATAGTACATATTAGGAAGGGATGAATGCGTTGGAATAGTACACATTAGGAAGGGATGAATGCGTTGTAATAGTACACATTAGGAAGGGATGAATGCGTTGGAATAGTACACATTAGGAAGGGATGAATGTGTTGTAATAGTACACATTAGGAAGGGATGAATGTGTTGTAATAGTACACATTAGGAAGGGATGAATGTGTTGTAATAGTACACATTAGGAAGGGATGAATGTGTTGGAATAGTTCACATTAGGAAGTGATGAATGTGTTGGAATAGTACACATTAGGAAGGGATGAATGTGTTGGAATAGTACATATTAGGAAGGCATGAATGCGTTGTAATAGTACATATTAGGAAGGGATGAATGTGTTGTAATAGTTCACATTAGGAAGGGATGAATGTGTTGGAATAGTACACATTAGGAAGTGATGAATGTGTTGGAATAGTACACATTAGGAAGGGATGAATGTGTTGTAATAGTACACATTAGGAAGGGATGAATGTGTTGGAATAGTTCACATTAGGAAGTGATGAATGTGTTGGAATAGTACACATTAGGAAGGGATGAATGTGTTGTAATAGTACATATTAGGAAGGGATGAATGCGTTGGAATAGTACACATTAGGAAGGGATGAATGCGTTGTAATAGTACATATTAGGAAGGGATGAATGTGTTGTAATAGTTCACATTAGGAAGGGGTGAATGTGTTGTAATAGTACACATTAGGAAGGAATGAATGTGTTGGAATAGTACACATTAGGAAGGGATGAATGTGTTGTAATAGTACACATTAGGAAGGGATGAATGTGTTGGAATAGTTCACATTAGGAAGTGATGAATGTGTTGGAATAGTACACATTAGGAAGGGATGAATGTGTTGTAATAGTACATATTAGGAAGGGATGAATGTGTTGGAATAGTACACATTAGGAAGGGATGAATGTGTTGTAATAGTACACATTAGGAAGGGATGAATGTGTTGTAATAGTACATATTAGGAAGGGATGAATGCGTTGGAATAGTACACATTAGGAAGGGATGAATGCGTTGTAATAGTACATATTAGGAAGGGATGAATGTGTTGTAATAGTTCACATTAGGAAGGGGTGAATGTGTTGTAATAGTACACATTAGGAAGGGATGAATGTGTTGTAATAGTACACATTAGGAAGGGATGAATGTGTTGGAATAGTACACATTAGGAAGGGATGAATGTGTTGGAATAGTACACATTAGGAAGGGATAAATGTGTTGTAATAGTACACATTAGGAAGGGGTGAATGTGTTGTAATAGTACACATTAGGAAGGAATGAATGTGTTGGAATAGTACACATTAGGAAGGGATGAATGTGTTGGAATAGTACACATTAGGAAGGGATGAATGTGTTGGAATAGTACACATTAGGAAGGGATGAATGTGTTGTAATAGTTCACATTAGGAAGTGATGAAAGTGTTGGAATAGTACACATTAGGAAGGGATGAATGTGTTGTAATAGTACACATTAGGAAGGGATGAATGTGTTGTAATAGTACACATTAGGAAGGGATGAATGTGTTGGAATAGTACACATTAGGAAGGGATGAATGTGTTGGAATAGTACACATTAGGAAGTGATGAATGTGTTGTAATAGTACACATTAGGAAGGGATGAATGTGTTGGAATAGTACATATTAGGAAGGGATGAATGCGTTGTAATAGTACACATTAGGAAGGGGTGAATGTGTTGGAATAGTACACATTAGGAAGTGATGAATGTGTTGGAATAGTACACATTAGGAAGGGATGAATGTGTTGTAATAGTACACATTAGGAAGGGATGAATGTGTTGGAATAGTTCACATTAGGAAGTGATGAATGTGTTGGAATAGTACACATTAGGAAGGGATGAATGTGTTGTAATAGTACATATTAGGAAGGGATGAATGCGTTGGAATAGTACACATTAGGAAGGGATGAATGCGTTGTAATAGTACATATTAGGAAGGGATGAATGTGTTGTAATAGTTCACATTAGGAAGGGGTGAATGTGTTGTAATAGTACACATTAGGAAGGAATGAATGTGTTGGAATAGTACACATTAGGAAGGGATGAATGTGTTGTAATAGTACACATTAGGAAGGGATGAATGTGTTGTAATAGTACATATTAGGAAGGGATGAATGCGTTGGAATAGTACACATTAGGAAGGGATGAATGCGTTGTAATAGTACATATTAGGAAGGGATGAATGTGTTGTAATAGTTCACATTAGGAAGGGGTGAATGTGTTGTAATAGTACACATTAGGAAGGGATGAATGTGTTGTAATAGTACACATTAGGAAGGGATGAATGTGTTGGAATAGTACACATTAGGAAGGGATGAATGTGTTGGAATAGTACACATTAGGAAGGGATAAATGTGTTGTAATAGTACACATTAGGAAGGGGTGAATGTGTTGTAATAGTACACATTAGGAAGGAATGAATGTGTTGGAATAGTACACATTAGGAAGGGATGAATGTGTTGGAATAGTACACATTAGGAAGGGATGAATGTGTTGGAATAGTACACATTAGGAAGGGATGAATGTGTTGTAATAGTTCACATTAGGAAGTGATGAAAGTGTTGGAATAGTACACATTAGGAAGGGATGAATGTGTTGTAATAGTACACATTAGGAAGGGATGAATGTGTTGTAATAGTACACATTAGGAAGGGATGAATGTGTTGTAATAGTACACATTAGGAAGGGATGAATGTGTTGTAATAGTACATATTAGGAAGGGATGAATGCGTTGGAATAGTACACATTAGGAAGGGATGAATGTGTTGGAATAGTACACATTAGGAAGTGATGAATGTGTTGTAATAGTACACATTAGGAAGGGATGAATGTGTTGGAATAGTACATATTAGGAAAGGATGAATGCGTTGTAATAGTACACATTAGGAAGGGGTGAATGTGTTGGAATAGTACACATTAGGAAGTGATGAATGTGTTGGAATAGTACACATTAGGAAGGGATGAATGTGTTGTAATAGTACACATTAGGAAGGGATGAATGTGTTGGAATAGTTCACATTAGGAAGTGATGAATGTGTTGGAATAGTACACATTAGGAAGGGATGAATGTGTTGTAATAGTACATATTAGGAAGGGATGAATGCGTTGGAATAGTACACATTAGGAAGGGATGAATGCGTTGTAATAGTACATATTAGGAAGGGATGAATGTGTTGTAATAGTTCACATTAGGAAGGGGTGAATGTGTTGTAATAGTACACATTAGGAAGGAATGAATGTGTTGGAATAGTACACATTAGGAAGGGATGAATGTGTTGTAATAGTACACATTAGGAAGGGATGAATGTGTTGGAATAGTTCACATTAGGAAGTGATGAATGTGTTGGAATAGTACACATTAGGAAGGGATGAATGTGTTGTAATAGTACATATTAGGAAGGGATGAATGTGTTGTAATAGTACACATTAGGAAGGGATGAATGTGTTGGAATAGTACACATTAGGAAGGGATGAATGTGTTGTAATAGTTCACATTAGGAAGTGATGAAAGTGTTGGAATAGTACACATTAGGAAGGGATGAATGTGTTGTAATAGTACACATTAGGAAGGGATGAATGTGTTGTAATAGTACACATTAGGAAGGGATGAATGTGTTGGAATAGTACACATTAGGAAGGGATGAATGTGTTGGAATAGTACACATTAGGAAGTGATGAATGTGTTGTAATAGTACACATTAGGAAGGGATGAATGTGTTGGAATAGTACATATTAGGAAGGGATGAATGCGTTGTAATAGTACACATTAGGAAGGGGTGAATGTGTTGGAATAGTACACATTAGGAAGTGATGAATGTGTTGGAATAGTACACATTAGGAAGGGATGAATGTGTTGTAATAGTACACATTAGGAAGGGATGAATGTGTTGGAATAGTTCACATTAGGAAGTGATGAATGTGTTGGAATAGTACACATTAGGAAGGGATGAATGTGTTGTAATAGTACATATTAGGAAGGGATGAATGCGTTGGAATAGTACACATTAGGAAGGGATGAATGCGTTGTAATAGTACATATTAGGAAGGGATGAATGTGTTGTAATAGTTCACATTAGGAAGGGGTGAATGTGTTGTAATAGTACACATTAGGAAGGAATGAATGTGTTGGAATAGTACACATTAGGAAGGGATGAATGTGTTGTAATAGTACACATTAGGAAGGGATGAATGTGTTGTAATAG
The DNA here is from genome assembly GCF_052324685.1 of Brachyhypopomus gauderio. Lineage (NCBI taxonomy): Eukaryota > Metazoa > Chordata > Actinopteri > Gymnotiformes > Hypopomidae > Brachyhypopomus > Brachyhypopomus gauderio. The sequence goes on along the minus strand of NW_027506975.1, from coordinate 245,965 downwards.
TACATATTAGGAAGGGATGAATGCGTTGGAATAGTACACATTAGGAAGGGATGAATGCGTTGTAATAGTACATATTAGGAAGGGATGAATGTGTTGTAATAGTTCACATTAGGAAGGGGTGAATGTGTTGTAATAGTACACATTAGGAAGGGATGAATGTGTTGTAATAGTACACATTAGGAAGGGATGAATGTGTTGGAATAGTACACATTAGGAAGGGATGAATGTGTTGGAATAGTACACATTAGGAAGGGATAAATGTGTTGTAATAGTACACATTAGGAAGGGGTGAATGTGTTGTAATAGTACACATTAGGAAGGAATGAATGTGTTGGAATAGTACACATTAGGAAGGGATGAATGTGTTGGAATAGTACACATTAGGAAGGGATGAATGTGTTGGAATAGTACACATTAGGAAGGGATGAATGTGTTGTAATAGTTCACATTAGGAAGTGATGAAAGTGTTGGAATAGTACACATTAGGAAGGGATGAATGTGTTGTAATAGTACACATTAGGAAGGGATGAATGTGTTGTAATAGTACACATTAGGAAGGGATGAATGTGTTGTAATAGTACACATTAGGAAGGGATGAATGTGTTGTAATAGTACATATTAGGAAGGGATGAATGCGTTGGAATAGTACACATTAGGAAGGGATGAATGTGTTGGAATAGTACACATTAGGAAGTGATGAATGTGTTGTAATAGTACACATTAGGAAGGGATGAATGTGTTGGAATAGTACATATTAGGAAAGGATGAATGCGTTGTAATAGTACACATTAGGAAGGGGTGAATGTGTTGGAATAGTACACATTAGGAAGTGATGAATGTGTTGGAATAGTACACATTAGGAAGGGATGAATGTGTTGTAATAGTACACATTAGGAAGGGATGAATGTGTTGGAATAGTTCACATTAGGAAGTGATGAATGTGTTGGAATAGTACACATTAGGAAGGGATGAATGTGTTGTAATAGTACATATTAGGAAGGGATGAATGCGTTGGAATAGTACACATTAGGAAGGGATGAATGCGTTGTAATAGTACATATTAGGAAGGGATGAATGTGTTGTAATAGTTCACATTAGGAAGGGGTGAATGTGTTGTAATAGTACACATTAGGAAGGAATGAATGTGTTGGAATAGTACACATTAGGAAGGGATGAATGTGTTGTAATAGTACACATTAGGAAGGGATGAATGTGTTGGAATAGTTCACATTAGGAAGTGATGAATGTGTTGGAATAGTACACATTAGGAAGGGATGAATGTGTTGTAATAGTACATATTAGGAAGGGATGAATGTGTTGGAATAGTACACATTAGGAAGGGATGAATGCGTTGTAATAGTACATATTAGGAAGGGATGAATGTGTTGTAATAGTTCACATTAGGAAGGGGTGAATGTGTTTTAATAGTACACATTAGGAAGGGATGAATGTGTTGTAATAGTACACATTAGGAAGGGATGAATGTGTTGGAATAGTACACATTAGGAAGGGATGAATGTGTTGTAATAGTACACATTAGGAAGGGATAAATGTGTTGTAATAGTACACATTAGGAAGGGGTGAATGTGTTGTAATAGTACACATTAGGAAGGAATGAATGTGTTGGAATAGTACACATTAGGAAGGGATGAATGTGTTGTAATAGTACACATTAGGAAGGGATGAATGTGTTGGAATAGTTCACATTAGGAAGTGATGAATGTGTTGGAATAGTACACATTAGGAAGGGATGAATGTGTTGTAATAGTACACATTAGGAAGGGATGAATGTGTTGTAATAGTACACATTAGGAAGGGATGAATGTGTTGTAATAGTACACATTAGGAAGGGATGAATGTGTTGGAATAGTTCACATTAGGAAGTGATGAATGTGTTGGAATAGTACACATTAGGAAGGGATGAATGTGTTGTAATAGTACATATTAGGAAGGGATGAATGCGTTGTAATAGTACATATTAGGAAGGGATGAATGTGTTGTAATAGTTCACATTAGGAAGGGGTGAATGTGTTGGAATAGTACACATTAGGAAGTGATGAATGTGTTGTAATAGTACACATTAGGAAGGGATGAATGTGTTGGAATAGTACACATTAGGAAGGGATGAATGTGTTGTAATAGTACACATTAGGAAGGGATGAATGTGTTGGAATAGTACACATTAGGAAGGGATGAATGTGTTGTAATAGTTCACATTAGGAAGTGATGAAAGTGTTGGAATAGTACACATTAGGAAGGGATGAATGTGTTGTAATAGTACACATTAGGAAGGGATGAATGTGTTGTAATAGTACACATTAGGAAGGGATGAATGTGTTGTAATAGTACACATTAGGAAGGGATGAATGTGTTGTAATAGTACATATTAGGAAGGGATGAATGCGTTGGAATAGTACACATTAGGAAGGGATGAATGTGTTGGAATAGTACACATTAGGAAGTGATGAATGTGTTGTAATAGTACACATTAGGAAGGGATGAATGTGTTGGAATAGTACATATTAGGAAAGGATGAATGCGTTGTAATAGTACACATTAGGAAGGGGTGAATGTGTTGGAATAGTACACATTAGGAAGTGATGAATGTGTTGGAATAGTACACATTAGGAAGGGATGAATGTGTTGTAATAGTACACATTAGGAAGGGATGAATGTGTTGGAATAGTTCACATTAGGAAGTGATGAATGTGTTGGAATAGTACACATTAGGAAGGGATGAATGTGTTGTAATAGTACATATTAGGAAGGGATGAATGCGTTGGAATAGTACACATTAGGAAGGGATGAATGCGTTGTAATAGTACATATTAGGAAGGGATGAATGTGTTGTAATAGTTCACATTAGGAAGGGGTGAATGTGTTGTAATAGTACACATTAGGAAGGAATGAATGTGTTGGAATAGTACACATTAGGAAGGGATGAATGTGTTGTAATAGTACACATTAGGAAGGGATGAATGTGTTGGAATAGTTCACATTAGGAAGTGATGAATGTGTTGGAATAGTACACATTAGGAAGGGATGAATGTGTTGTAATAGTACATATTAGGAAGGGATGAATGTGTTGGAATAGTACACATTAGGAAGGGATGAATGCGTTGTAATAGTACATATTAGGAAGGGATGAATGTGTTGTAATAGTTCACATTAGGAAGGGGTGAATGTGTTTTAATAGTACACATTAGGAAGGGATGAATGTGTTGTAATAGTACACATTAGGAAGGGATGAATGTGTTGGAATAGTACACATTAGGAAGGGATGAATGTGTTGTAATAGTACACATTAGGAAGGGATAAATGTGTTGTAATAGTACACATTAGGAAGGGGTGAATGTGTTGTAATAGTACACATTAGGAAGGAATGAATGTGTTGGAATAGTACACATTAGGAAGGGATGAATGTGTTGTAATAGTACACATTAGGAAGGGATGAATGTGTTGGAATAGTTCACATTAGGAAGTGATGAATGTGTTGGAATAGTACACATTAGGAAGGGATGAATGTGTTGTAATAGTACACATTAGGAAGGGATGAATGTGTTGTAATAGTACACATTAGGAAGGGATGAATGTGTTGTAATAGTACACATTAGGAAGGGATGAATGTGTTGGAATAGTTCACATTAGGAAGTGATGAATGTGTTGGAATAGTACACATTAGGAAGGGATGAATGTGTTGTAATAGTACATATTAGGAAGGGATGAATGCGTTGTAATAGTACATATTAGGAAGGGATGAATGTGTTGTAATAGTTCACATTAGGAAGGGGTGAATGTGTTGGAATAGTACACATTAGGAAGTGATGAATGTGTTGTAATAGTACACATTAGGAAGGGATGAATGTGTTGGAATAGTACACATTAGGAAGGGATGAATGTGTTGTAATAGTACACATTAGGAAGGGATGAATGTGTTGTAATAGTACATATTAGGAAGGGATGAATGCGTTGGAATAGTACACATTAGGAAGGGATGAATGCGTTGTAATAGTACATATTAGGAAGGGATGAATGTGTTGTAATAGTTCACATTAGGAAGGGGTGAATGTGTTGTAATAGTACACATTAGGAAGGGATGAATGTGTTGTAATAGTACACATTAGGAAGGGATGAATGTGTTGGAATAGTACACATTAGGAAGGGATGAATGTGTTGGAATAGTACACATTAGGAAGGGATAAATGTGTTGTAATAGTACACATTAGGAAGGGGTGAATGTGTTGTAATAGTACACATTAGGAAGGAATGAATGTGTTGGAATAGTACACATTAGGAAGGGATGAATGTGTTGGAATAGTACACATTAGGAAGGGATGAATGTGTTGGAATAGTTCACATTAGGAAGTGATGAAAGTGTTGGAATAGTACACATTAGGAAGGGATGAATGTGTTGTAATAGTACACATTAGGAAGGGATGAATGTGTTGTAATAGTACACATTAGGAAGGGATGAATGTGTTGTAATAGTACACATTAGGAAGGGATGAATGTGTTGGAATAGTTCACATTAGGAAGTGATGAATGTGTTGGAATAGTACACATTAGGAAGGGATGAATGTGTTGGAATAGTACATATTAGGAAGGGATGAATGCATTGTAATAGTACATATTAGGAAGGGATGAATGTGTTGTAATAGTTCACATTAGGAAGGGGTGAATGTGTTGGAATAGTACACATTAGGAAGTGATGAATGTGTTGGAATAGTACACATTAGGAAGGGATGAATGTGTTGTAATAGTACACATTAGGAAGGGATGAATGTGTTGGAATAGTTCACATTAGGAAGTGATGAATGTGTTGGAATAGTACACATTAGGAAAGGATGAATGTGTTGTAATAGTACATATTAGGAAGGGATGAATGCGTTGGAATAGTACACATTAGGAAGGGATGAATGCGTTGTAATAGTACATATTAGGAAGGGATGAATGTGTTGTAATAGTTCACATTAGGAAGGGGTGAATGTGTTGTAATAGTACACATTAGGAAGGAATGAATGTGTTGTAATAGTACACATTAGGAAGGGATGAATGTGTTGGAATAGTTCACATTAGGAAGTGATGAATGTGTTGGTGTAACGCTGGGAGTGGGCGGAAGGATGAGACACGGATCCAGTCTGCAGTAGCCAACGTTACTTGCTTTTATTTGGACGTTTAACATATACACACACACGACGTGCAAACCAAGACAAAGACGAGCACACGACATCGCGCGAACGCACATTATATAGTAGACTAACACACACCCTCGTGATCTCGAGACAAGGCACAGGTGTAACAAACGAACACGCTCACAAACGACCCACGCCCACGGAAGTACAAACATGGACCTAATAACACGCAGACAACGTAACGACACACCCACAGGGAAGGGTCCGGAGCCGTCACCGTGACAGAACCCTCCGCCAGGGGCTCGCTACTCCCGGAGCGTCCCGCGCAGCTGGAAAGCCCCGAACCAGCACCCACGGGCAGGTCCGGAGCCTCAGGGACCCTGAGCCTCCGAGAGCCGTCACCCCCGACGGCGGAAGCCGCCACGAACGGCTCTAGTACACCCTCCCTGGGAGGACAGGGGAAAACACGTTAGATACACAAAACGGTACAGTCACGAATACACATACAGGCATTTGCACAAACATGGGCACGAACGGGAAAAGGGGATTAGGCAGACATACGGGAACAAACACGAAAACAGGGACAGACGGACATGAAACAGGCGCCAAGCTACGCGCCATGAGTAGGGCGATGAGGGGAGAGAGCACGGGAGCTGCAGGCGCTGCAGCGAACGGGAACCCTCCCGCATTTGCCGCGAAGCCTCCTCCCGGTGCAGTATGGTTGGCGGACGCGGCTGGTGCCGCGCGTTGGGCTGACGCGCCAGGTGCCGCGCGTTGGGCTGACGCGCCTGGTGCCGCGCGCTGGGCTGACGCGCCTGGTGCCGCGCGCTGGGCTGACGCGCCTGGTGCCGCGCGCTGGGCTGACGCGCCTGGTGCCGCGCGCTGGGCTGACGCGCCTGGTGCCTTGCCTTGGTCTGACTCCTCGTCCGACTGGCCACTCGATCTACCCGCTTCGCCTCGCGACCACTCTCTGGAGTAGACAGCGGGAGCATCCACCTCCATCTCGGTCGCCGCCTCGCTGCCCTGGCTCCAGCTCATGGGCAGCTCCGGGCTGCCACCCCGGGAGCAGTCCATCGCGCTCCCCTCGGAGCGATAAGAGGAAGCGCCTCCCTCTGAGCGGTTCCACCCCTTGACGGTCCCGGCAGAATGCTCAGATAGGGACGGACTGCCCTCCTCCTCAGTGCCGGGATCGCTGTCCGTGCCCTCGGAGACACCCGAGTACACGGACGGAGGGTAGCGCTCCTCCTCGTCCTCTCCGTAGTAGACGGTGGGAGCGGAATATAAGGAGGGTGGATAGTCCCCTTCGCCCTCGCTACAGTCGTCTGCCGAAGCAGAGCCAACGGAGGGAGGGTAGTCCAGCCCCTCCTCCTCGCCTTCCCCATAGTCCACCGTGGAGGCGGAGCAGACCGAGGGAGCCGGGTCCACTCCTCCGCAGTAGTCCACAGTGGACGCTTCGCCCACTGACGGAGGGTAGCCCTCCTCCTCGTCCGAGTCCTCTGCCACGGAATCCCCCTCTCCAAACTCGTCCTCTGGGACCTTCTCCACACCACCGAGCGCAAAGGAGCTCACCCGCAGGGGTGAAAGCTCCCTGGACGAAGGGGGGTGGTACCTCACCCAAAGTCGCACAGCCTCCTGGCGGAGCTTCTCCGCCGCCTCGGGGTTGTGGTGCACCCTTGCCTGTCGTAGCAGGGACGCACAAACCGGGTCCAGCTCGAGCTGCGCCAAAGTCGGCGGGGCTTCACGGCGCGGGGGGGAGGAAGAAGAGCGGTGGTGCCGCTTGCTGGGCTTCTTCCCCCTTTTGGGCTTCGCCTTGTAGCCTGGCATTGTGTCTCGTTGTAGGCTCGTCTTTCTGTAACGCTGGGAGTGGGCGGAAGGATGAGACACGGATCCAGTCTGCAGTAGCCAACGTTACTTGCTTTTATTTGGACGTTTAACATATACACACACACGACGTGCAAACCAAGACAAAGACGAGCACACGACATCGCGCGAACGCACATTATATAGTAGACTAACACACACCCTCGTGATCTCGAGACAAGGCACAGGTGTAACAAACGAACACGCTCACAAACGACCCACGCCCACGGAAGTACAAACATGGACCTAATAACACGCAGACAACGTAACGACACACCCACAGGGAAGGGTCCGGAGCCGTCACCGTGACAGTTGGAATAGTACACATTAGGAAGGGATGAATGTGTTGTAATAGTACATATTAGGAAGGGATGAATGTGTTGGAATAGTACACATTAGGAAGGGATGAATGCGTTGTAATAGTACATATTAGGAAGGGATGAATGTGTTGTAATAGTTCACATTAGGAAGGGGTGAATGTGTTTTAATAGTACACATTAGGAAGGGATGAATGTGTTGTAATAGTACACATTAGGAAGGGATGAATGTGTTGGAATAGTACACATTAGGAAGGGATGAATGTGTTGTAATAGTACACATTAGGAAGGGATAAATGTGTTGTAATAGTACACATTAGGAAGGGGTGAATGTGTTGTAATAGTACACATTAGGAAGGAATGAATGTGTTGGAATAGTACACATTAGGAAGGGATGAATGTGTTGTAATAGTACACATTAGGAAGTGATGAATGTGTTGGAATAGTACACATTAGGAAGGGATGAATGTGTTGTAATAGTACACATTAGGAAGGGATGAATGTGTTGTAATAGTACACATTAGGAAGGGATGAATGTGTTGTAATAGTACACATTAGGAAGGGATGAATGTGTTGGAATAGTTCACATTAGGAAGTGATGAATGTGTTGGAATAGTACACATTAGGAAGGGATGAATGTGTTGTAATAGTACATATTAGGAAGGGATGAATGCGTTGTAATAGTACATATTAGGAAGGGATGAATATGTTGTAATAGTTCACATTAGGAAGGGGTGAATGTGTTGGAATAGTACACATTAGGAAGTGATGAATGTGTTGTAATAGTACACATTAGGAAGGGATGAATGTGTTGGAATAGTACACATTAGGAAGGGATGAATGTGTTGTAATAGTACACATTAGGAAGGAATGAATGTGTTGGAATAGTACACATTAGGAAGGGATGAATGTGTTGTAATAGTACACATTAGGAAGGGATGAATGTGTTGTAATAGTACACATTAGGAAGGGATGAATGTGTTGGAATAGTACACATTAGGAAGGGATGAATGTGTTGTAATAGTACACATTAGGAAGGGATGAATGTGTTGTAATAGTACACATTAGGAAGGGATGAATGTGTTGTAATAGTACACATTAGGAAGGGATGAATGTGTTGGAATAGGTCACATTAGGAAGGGGTGAATGTGTTGTAATAGTACACATTAGGAAGGGATGAATGTGTTGTAATAGTACACATTAAGAAGAGATGAATGTGTTCTAATAGTTCACATTAGGAAGGGATGAATGTGTTGTAATAGTACACATTAGGAAGGGATAAATGTGTTGTAATAGTACACATTAGGAAGGGGTGAATGTGTTGTAATAGTACACATTAGGAAGGAATGAATGTGTTGGAATAGTACACATTAGGAAGGGATGAATGTGTTGTAATAGTACACATTAGGAAGGGATGAATGTGTTGGAATAGTTCACATTAGGAAGGGATGAATGTGTTGTAATAGTTCACATTAGGAAGGGATGAATGTGTTGTAATAGTACACATTAGGAAGGGATGAATGTGTTGGAATAGTACACATTAGGAAGGGGTGAATGTGTTGTAATAGTACACATTAGGAAGGGATGAATTTGTTGTAATAGTACACATTAGGAAGGGATGAATGTGTTGTAATAGTACACATTAGGAAGGGATGAATGCGTTGTAATAGTACACATTAGGAAGGAATGAATGTGTTGGAATAGTACACATTAGGAAGGGATGAATGTGTTGTAATAGTTCACATTAGGAAGGGATGAATGTGTTGTAATAGTACACATTAGGAAGGGATGAATGTGTTGGAATAGTACACATTAGGAAGGGATGAATGTGTTGGAATAGTACACATTAGGAAGGGGTGAATGTGTTGTAATAGTACACATTAGGAAGGGATGAATTTGTTGTAATAGTACACATTAGGAAGGGATGAATGTGTTGTAATAGTACACATTAGGAAGGGATGAATGCGTTGTAATAGTACACATTAGGAAGGAATGAATGTGTTGGAATAGTACACATTAGGAAGGGATGAATGTGTTGTAATAGTTCACATTAGGAAGGGATGAATGTGTTGTAATAGTACACATTAGGAAGGGATGAATGTGTTGGAATAGTACACATTAGGAAGGGATGAATGTGTTGTAATAGTACACATTAGGAAGGGATGAATGTGTTGTAATAGTACACATTAGGAAGGAATGAATGTGTTGGAATAGTACACATTAGGAAGGGATGAATGTGTTGAATAGTTCACAGTAAGAAGGGATGAATGTGTTGGAATAGTACACATTAGGAAGGGATGAATGTGTTGTAATAGTTCACATTAGGAAGGGATGAATGTGTTGGAATAGTACACATTAGGAAGGGATGAATGTGTTGTAATAGTACACATTAGGAAGGGATGAATTTGTTGTAATAGTACACATTAGGAAGGAATGAATGTGTTGGAATAGTACACATTAGGAAGGGATGAATGTGTTGTAATAGTACACATTAGGAAGGGATGAATGTGTTGGAATAGTTCACATTAGGAAGTGATGAATGTGTTGGAATAGTACACATTAGGAAGGGATGAATGTGTTGTAATAGTACACATTAGGAAGGGATGAATGTGTTGTAATAGTACACATTAGGAAGGGATGAATGTGTTGTAATAGTACACATTAGGAAGGGATGAATGTGTTGGAATAGTTCACATTAGGAAGTGATGAATGTGTTGGAATAGTACACATTAGGAAGGGATGAATGTGTTGTAATAGTACATATTAGGAAGGGATGAATGCGTTGTAATAGTACATATTAGGAAGGGATGAATATGTTGTAATAGTTCACATTAGGAAGGGGTGAATGTGTTGGAATAGTACACATTAGGAAGTGATGAATGTGTTGTAATAGTACACATTAGGAAGGGATGAATGTGTTGGAATAGTACACATTAGGAAGGGATGAATGTGTTGTAATAGTACACATTAGGAAGGAATGAATGTGTTGGAATAGTACACATTAGGAAGGGATGAATGTGTTGTAATAGTACACATTAGGAAGGGATGAATGTGTTGTAATAGTACACATTAGGAAGGGATGAATGTGTTGGAATAGTACACATTAGGAAGGGATGAATGTGTTGTAATAGTACACATTAGGAAGGGATGAATGTGTTGTAATAGTACACATTAGGAAGGGATGAATGTGTTGTAATAGTACACATTAGGAAGGGATGAATGTGTTGGAATAGGTCACATTAGGAAGGGGTGAATGTGTTGTAATAGTACACATTAGGAAGGGATGAATGTGTTGTAATAGTACACATTAAGAAGAGATGAATGTGTTCTAATAGTTCACATTAGGAAGGGATGAATGTGTTGTAATAGTACACATTAGGAAGGGATAAATGTGTTGTAATAGTACACATTAGGAAGGGGTGAATGTGTTGTAATAGTACACATTAGGAAGGAATGAATGTGTTGGAATAGTACACATTAGGAAGGGATGAATGTGTTGTAATAGTACACATTAGGAAGGGATGAATGTGTTGGAATAGTTCACATTAGGAAGGGATGAATGTGTTGTAATAGTTCACATTAGGAAGGGATGAATGTGTTGTAATAGTACACATTAGGAAGGGATGAATGTGTTGGAATAGTACACATTAGGAAGGGGTGAATGTGTTGTAATAGTACACATTAGGAAGGGATGAATTTGTTGTAATAGTACACATTAGGAAGGGATGAATGTGTTGTAATAGTACACATTAGGAAGGGATGAATGCGTTGTAATAGTACACATTAGGAAGGAATGAATGTGTTGGAATAGTACACATTAGGAAGGGATGAATGTGTTCAATAGTTCACAGTAAGAAGGGATGAATGTGTTGGAATAGTACACATTAGGAAGGGATGAATGTGTTGTAATAGTTCACATTAGGAAGGGATGAATGTGTTGTAATAGTACACATTAGGAAGGGATGAATGTGTTGGAATAGTACACATTAGGAAGGGATGAATGTGTTGTAATAGTACACATTAGGAAGGGATGAATGTGTTGTAATAGTACACATTAGGAAGGAATGAATGTGTTGGAATAGTACACATTAGGAAGGGATGAATGTGTTGAATAGTTCACAGTAAGAAGGGATGAATGTGTTGGAATAGTACACATTAGGAAGGGATGAATGTGTTGTAATAGTACACATTAGGAAGGGATGAATGTGTTGGAATAGTACACATTAGGAAGGGATGAATGTGTTGTAATAGTACACATTAGGAAGGGATGAATTTGTTGTAATAGTACACATTAGGAAGGGATGAATATGTTGTAATAGTACACATTAGGAAGGGATGAATGTGTTGGAATAGTACACATTAGGAAGGGATGAATGTGTTGTAATAGTACACATTAGGAAGGGATGAATGTGTTGTAATAGTACACATTAGGAAGGGGTGAATGTGTTGTAATAGTACACATTAGGAAGGGATGAATTTGTTGTAATAGTACACATTAGGAAGGGATGAATGCGTTGTAATAGTACATATTAGGAAGGGATGAATGTGTTGTAATAGTTCACATTAGGAAGGGGTGAATGTGTTGTAATAGTACACATTAGGAAGGGATGAATGTGTTGTAATAGTACACATTAGGAAGGGATGAATGTGTTGGAATAGTACACATTAGGAAGGGATGAATGTGTTGGAATAGTACACATTAGGAAGGGATAAATGTGTTGTAATAGTACACATTAGGAAGGGGTGAATGTGTTGTAATAGTACACATTAGGAAGGAATGAATGTGTTGGAATAGTACACATTAGGAAGGGATGAATGTGTTGTAATAGTTCACATTAGGAAGTGATGAATGTGTTGGAATAGTACACATTAGGAAGGGATGAATGTGTTGTAATAGTACACATTAGGAAGGGATGAATGTGTTGTAATAGTACACATTAGGAAGGGATGAATGTGTTGTAATAGTACACATTAGGAAGGGATGAATGTGTTGGAATAGTTCACATTAGGAAGTGATGAATGTGTTGGAATAGTACACATTAGGAAGGGATGAATGTGTTGGAATAGTACATATTAGGAAGGCATGAATGCGTTGTAATAGTACATATTAGGAAGGGATGAATGTGTTGTAATAGTTCACATTAGGAAGGGGTGAATGTGTTGGAATAGTACACATTAGGAAGTGATGAATGTGTTGGAATAGTACACATTAGGAAGGGATGAATGTGTTGTAATAGTACACATTAGGAAGGGATGAATGTGTTGGAATAGTTCACATTAGGAAGTGATGAATGTGTTGGAATAGTACACATTAGGAAGGGATGAATGTGTTGTAATAGTACATATTAGGAAGGGATGAATGCGTTGGAATAGTACACATTAGGAAGGGATGAATGCGTTGTAATAGTACATATTAGGAAGGGATGAATGTGTTGTAATAGTTCACATTAGGAAGGGGTGAATGTGTTGTAATAGTACACATTAGGAATGAATGAATGTGTTGGAATAGTACACATTAGGAAGGGATGAATGTGTTGTAATAGTACACATTAGGAAGGGATGAATGTGTTGGAATAGTTCACATTAGGAAGTGATGAATGTGTTGGAATAGTACACATTAGGAAGGGATGAATGTGTTGTAATAGTACATATTAGGAAGGGATGAATGTGTTGGAATAGTACACATTAGGAAGGGATGAATGTGTTGTAATAGTACACATTAGGAAGGGATGAATGTGTTGTAATAGTACATATTAGGAAGGGATGAATGCGTTGGAATAGTACACATTAGGAAGGGATGAATGCGTTGTAATAGTACATATTAGGAAGGGATGAATGTGTTGTAATAGTTCACATTAGGAAGGGGTGAATGTGTTGTAATAGTACACATTAGGAAGGGATGAATGTGTTGTAATAGTTCACATTAGGAAGGGATGAATGTGTTGGAATAGTACACATTAGGAAGGGATAAATGTGTTGTAATAGTACACATTAGGAAGGGGTGAATGTGTTGTAATAGTACACATTAGGAAGGAATGAATGTGTTGGAATAGTACACATTAGGAAGGGATGAATGTGTTGTAATAGTACACATTAGGAAGGGATGAATGTGTTGTAATAGTACACATTAGGAAGGGATGAATGTGTTGTAATAGTACACATTAGGAAGGGATGAATGTGTTGGAATAGTTCACATTAGGAAGTGATGAATGTGTTGGAATAGTACACATTAGGAAGGGATGAATGTGTTGGAATAGTACATATTAGGAAGGGATGAATGCGTTGTAATAGTACATTTTAGGAAGGGATGAATGTGTTGTAATAGTTCACATTAGGAAGGGGTGAATGTGTTGGAATAGTACACATTAGGAAGTGATGAATGTGTTGGAATAGTACACATTAGGAAGGGATGAATGTGTTGTAATAGTACACATTAGGAAGGGATGAATGTGTTGGAATAGTTCACATTAGGAAGTGATGAATGTGTTGGAATAGTACACATTAGGAAAGGATGAATGTGTTGTAATAGTACATATTAGGAAGGGATGAATGCGTTGGAATAGTACACATTAGGAAGGGATGAATGCGTTGTAATAGTACATATTAGGAAGGGATGAATGTGTTGTAATAGTACACATTAGGAAGGGATGAATGTGTTGGAATAGTTCACATTAGGAAGTGATGAAAGTGTTGGAATAGTACACATTAGGAAGGGATGAATGTGTTGTAATAGTACACATTAGGAAGGGATGAATGCGTTGTAATAGTACACATTAGGAAGGAATGAATGTGTTGGAATAGTACACATTAGGAAGGGATGAATGTGTTCAATAGTTCACAGTAAGAAGGGATGAATGTGTTGGAATAGTACACATTAGGAAGGGATGAATGTCTTGTAATAGTTCACATTAGGAAGGGATGAATGTGTTGGAATAGTACACATTAGGAAGGGATAAATGTGTTGTAATAGTACACATTAGGAAGGGGTGAATGTGTTGTAATAGTACACATTAGGAAGGAATGAATGTGTTGGAATAGTACACATTAGGAAGGGATGAATGTGTTGTAATAGTACACATTAGGAAGGGATGAATGTGTTGTAATAGTACACATTAGGAAGGGATGAATGTGTTGTAATAGTACACATTAGGAAGGGATGAATGTGTTGGAATAGTTCACATTAGGAAGTGATGAATGTGTTGGAATAGTACACATTAGGAAGGGATGAATGTGTTGGAATAGTACATATTAGGAAGGGATGAATGCGTTGTAATAGTACATATTAGGAAGGGATGAATGTGTTGTAATAGTTCACATTAGGAAGGGGTGAATGTGTTGGAATAGTACACATTAGGAAGTGATGAATGTGTTGGAATAGTACACATTAGGAAGGGATGAATGTGTTGTAATAGTACACATTAGGAAGGGATGAATGTGTTGGAATAGTTCACATTAGGAAGTGATGAATGTGTTGGAATAGTACACATTAGGAAAGGATGAATGTGTTGTAATAGTACATATTAGGAAGGGATGAATGCGTTGGAATAGTACACATTAGGAAGGGATGAATGCGTTGTAATAGTACATATTAGGAAGGGATGAATGTGTTGTAATAGTACACATTAAGAAGAGATGAATGTGTTCTAATAGTTCACATTAGGAAGGGATGAATGTGTTGTAATAGTACACATTAGGAAGGGATAAATGTGTTGTAATAGTACACATTAGGAAGGGGTGAATGTGTTGTAATAGTACACATTAGGAAGGAATGAATGTGTTGGAATAGTTCACATTAGGAAGGGATGAATGTGTTGTAATAGTACACATTAGGAAGGGATGAATGTGTTGGAATAGTTCACATTAGGAAGTGATGAATGTGTTGGAATAGTACACATTAGGAAGGGATGAATGTGTTGGAATAGTACATATTAGGAAGGGATGAATGCGTTGTAATAGTACATATTAGGAAGGGATGAATGTGTTGTAATAGTTCACATTAGGAAGGGGTGAATGTGTTGGAATAGTACACATTAGGAAGTGATGAATGTGTTGGAATAGTACACATTAGGAAGGGATGAATGTGTTGTAATAGTACACATTAGGAAGGGATGAATGTGTTGGAATAGTTCACATTAGGAAGTGATGAATGTGTTGGAATAGTACACATTAGGAAGGGATGAATGTGTTGTAATAGTACATATTAGGAAGGGATGAATGCGTTGGAATAGTACACATTAGGAAGGGATGAATGCGTTGTAATAGTACATATTAGGAAGGGATGAATGTGTTGTAATAGTTCACATTAGGAAGGGGTGAATGTGTTGTAATAGTACACATTAGGAAGGAATGAATGTGTTGGAATAGTACACATTAGGAAGGGATGAATGTGTTGTAATAGTACACATTAGGAAGGGATGAATGTGTTGGAATAGTTCACATTAGGAAGTGATGAATGTGTTGGAATAGTACACATTAGGAAGGGATGAATGTGTTGTAATAGTACATATTAGGAAGGGATGAATGTGTTGGAATAGTACACATTAGGAAGGGATGAATGCGTTGTAATAGTACATATTAGGAAGGGATGAATGTGTTGTAATAGTTCACATTAGGAAGGGGTGAATGTGTTTTAATAGTACACATTAGGAAGGGATGAATGTGTTGTAATAGTACACATTAGGAAGGGATGAATGTGTTGGAATAGTACACATTAGGAAGGGATGAATGTGTTGTAATAGTACACATTAGGAAGGGATAAATGTGTTGTAATAGTTCACATTAGGAAGGGGTGAATGTGTTGTAATAGTACACATTAGGAAGGAATGAATGTGTTGGAATAGTACACATTAGGAAGGGATGAATGTGTTGTAATAGTACACATTAGGAAGGGATGAATGTGTTGGAATAGTTCACATTAGGAAGTGATGAATGTGTTGGAATAGTACACATTAGGAAGGGATGAATGTGTTGTAATAGTACACATTAGGAAGGGATGAATGTGTTGTAATAGTACACATTAGGAAGGGATGAATGTGTTGTAATAGTACACATTAGGAAGGGATGAATGTGTTGGAATAGTTCACATTAGGAAGTGATGAATGTGTTGGAATAGTACACATTAGGAAGGGATGAATGTGTTGTAATAGTACATATTAGGAAGGGATGAATGCGTTGTAATAGTACATATTAGGAAGGGATGAATGTGTTGTAATAGTTCACATTAGGAAGGGGTGAATGTGTTGGAATAGTACACATTAGGAAGTGATGAATGTGTTGTAATAGTACACATTAGGAAGGGATGAATGTGTTGGAATAGTACACATTAGGAAGGGATGAATGTGTTGGAATAGTACACATTAGGAAGGGATGAATGTGTTGTAATAGTACACATTAGGAAGGGATGAATGTGTTGTAATAGTACATATTAGGAAGGGATGAATGCGTTGGAATAGTACACATTAGGAAGGGATGAATGCGTTGTAATAGTACATATTAGGAAGGGATGAATGTGTTGTAATAGTTCACATTAGGAAGGGATAAATGTGTTGTAATAGTACACATTAGGAAGGGGTGAATGTGTTGTAATAGTACACATTAGGAAGGAATGAATGTGTTGGAATAGTTCACATTAGGAAGGGATGAATGTGTTGTAATAGTACACATTAGGAAGGGATGAATGTGTTGGAATAGTTCACATTAGGAAGTGATGAATGTGTTGGAATAGTACACATTAGGAAGGGATGAATGTGTTGGAATAGTACATATTAGGAAGGGATGAATGCGTTGTAATAGTACATATTAGGAAGGGATGAATGTGTTGTAATAGTTCACATTAGGAAGGGATGAATGTGTTGTAATAGTACACATTAGGAAGGGATGAATGTGTTGGAATAGTACATATTAGGAAGGGATGAATGCGTTGTAATAGTACATATTAGGAAGGAATGAATGTGTTGGAATAGTACACATTAGGAAGGGATGAATGTGTTGTAATAGTACACATTAGGAAGGGATGAATGTGTTGGAATAGTTCACATTAGGAAGTGATGAATGTGTTGGAATAGTACACATTAGGAAGGGATGAATGTGTTGTAATAGTACATATTAGGAAGGGATGAATGTGTTGGAATAGTACACATTAGGAAGGGATGAATGCGTTGTAATAGTACATATTAGGAAGGGATGAATGTGTTGTAATAGTTCACATTAGGAAGGGGTGAATGTGTTTTAATAGTACACATTAGGAAGGGATGAATGTGTTGTAATAGTACACATTAGGAAGGGATGAATGTGTTGGAATAGTACACATTAGGAAGGGATGAATGTGTTGTAATAGTACACATTAGGAAGGGATAAATGTGTTGTAATAGTTCACATTAGGAAGGGGTGAATGTGTTGTAATAGTACACATTAGGAAGGAATGAATGTGTTGGAATAGTACACATTAGGAAGGGATGAATGTGTTGTAATAGTACACATTAGGAAGGGATGAATGTGTTGGAATAGTTCACATTAGGAAGTGATGAATGTGTTGGAATAGTACACATTAGGAAGGGATGAATGTGTTGTAATAGTACACATTAGGAAGGGATGAATGTGTTGTAATAGTACACATTAGGAAGGGATGAATGTGTTGTAATAGTACACATTAGGAAGGGATGAATGTGTTGGAATAGTTCACATTAGGAAGTGATGAATGTGTTGGAATAGTACACATTAGGAAGGGATGAATGTGTTGTAATAGTACATATTAGGAAGGGATGAATGCGTTGTAATAGTACATATTAGGAAGGGATGAATGTGTTGTAATAGTTCACATTAGGAAGGGGTGAATGTGTTGGAATAGTACACATTAGGAAGTGATGAATGTGTTGTAATAGTACACATTAGGAAGGGATGAATGTGTTGGAATAGTACACATTAGGAAGGGATGAATGTGTTGGAATAGTACACATTAGGAAGGGATGAATGTGTTGTAATAGTACACATTAGGAAGGGATGAATGTGTTGTAATAGTACATATTAGGAAGGGATGAATGCGTTGGAATAGTACACATTAGGAAGGGATGAATGCGTTGTAATAGTACATATTAGGAAGGGATGAATGTGTTGTAATAGTTCACATTAGGAAGGGGTGAATGTGTTGTAATAGTACACATTAGGAAGGGATGAATGTGTTGTAATAGTACACATTAGGAAGGGATGAATGTGTTGGAATAGTACACATTAGGAAGGGATGAATGTGTTGGAATAGTACACATTAGGAAGGGATAAATGTGTTGTAATAGTACACATTAGGAAGGGGTGAATGTGTTGTAATAGTACACATTAGGAAGGAATGAATGTGTTGGAATAGTACACATTAGGAAGGGATGAATGTGTTGGAATAGTACACATTAGGAAGGGATGAATGTGTTGGAATAGTTCACATTAGGAAGTGATGAAAGTGTTGGAATAGTACACATTAGGAAGGGATGAATGTGTTGTAATAGTACACATTAGGAAGGGATGAATGCGTTGTAATAGTACACATTAGGAAGGAATGAATGTGTTGGAATAGTACACATTAGGAAGGGATGAATGTGTTCAATAGTTCACAGTAAGAAGGGATGAATGTGTTGGAATAGTACACATTAGGAAGGGATGAATGTGTTGTAATAGTTCACATTAGGAAGGGATGAATGTGTTGGAATAGTACACATTAGGAAGGGATAAATGTGTTGTAATAGTACACATTAGGAAGGGGTGAATGTGTTGTAATAGTACACATTAGGAAGGAATGAATGTGTTGGAATAGTACACATTAGGAAGGGATGAATGTGTTGTAATAGTACACATTAGGAAGGGATGAATGTGTTGTAATAGTACACATTAGGAAGGGATGAATGTGTTGTAATAGTACACATTAGGAAGGGATGAATGTGTTGGAATAGTTCACATTAGGAAGTGATGAATGTGTTGGAATAGTACACATTAGGAAGGGATGAATGTGTTGGAATAGTACATATTAGGAAGGGATGAATACGTTGTAATAGTACATATTAGGAAGGGATGAATGTGTTGTAATAGTTCACATTAGGAAGGGGTGAATGTGTTGGAATAGTACACATTAGGAAGTGATGAATGTGTTGGAATAGTACACATTAGGAAGGGATGAATGTGTTGTAATAGTACACATTAGGAAGGGATGAATGTGTTGGAATAGTTCACATTAGGAAGTGATGAATGTGTTGGAATAGTACACATTAGGAAAGGATGAATGTGTTGTAATAGTACATATTAGGAAGGGATGAATGCGTTGGAATAGTACACATTAGGAAGGGATGAATGCGTTGTAATAGTACATATTAGGAAGGGATGAATGTGTTGTAATAGTACACATTAAGAAGAGATGAATGTGTTCTAATAGTTCACATTAGGAAGGGATGAATGTGTTGTAATAGTACACATTAGGAAGGGATAAATGTGTTGTAATAGTACACATTAGGAAGGGGTGAATGTGTTGTAATAGTACACATTAGGAAGGAATGAATGTGTTGGAATAGTACACATTAGGAAGGGATGAATGTGTTGTAATAGTACACATTAGGAAGGGATGAATGTGTTGGAATAGTTCACATTAGGAAGGGATGAATGTGTTGTAATAGTTCACATTAGGAAGGGATGAATGTGTTGTAATAGTACACATTAGGAAGGGATGAATGTGTTGGAATAGTACACATTAGGAAGGGGTGAATGTGTTGTAATAGTACACATTAGGAAGGGATGAATTTGTTGTAATAGTACACATTAGGAAGGGATGAATGTGTTGTATTAGTACACATTAGGAAGGGATGAATGCGTTGTAATAGTACACATTAGGAAGGAATGAATGTGTTGGAATAGTACACATTAGGAAGGGATGAATGTGTTCAATAGTTCACAGTAAGAAGGGATGAATGTGTTGGAATAGTACACATTAGGAAGGGATGAATGTGTTGTAATAGTTCACATTAGGAAGGGATGAATGTGTTGTAATAGTACACATTAGGAAGGGATGAATGTGTTGGAATAGTACACATTAGGAAGGGATGAATGTGTTGTAATAGTACACATTAGGAAGGGATGAATGCGTTGTAATAGTACACATTAGGAAGGAATGAATGTGTTGGAATAGTACACATTAGGAAGGGATGAATGTGTTCAATAGTTCACAGTAAGAAGGGATGAATGTGTTGGAATAGTACACATTAGGAAGGGATGAATGTGTTGTAATAGTTCACATTAGGAAGGGATGAATGTGTTGTAATAGTACACATTAGGAAGGGATGAATGTGTTGGAATAGTACACATTAGGAAGGGATGAATGTGTTGTAATAGTACACATTAGGAAGGGATGAATGTGTTGTAATAGTACACATTAGGAAGGAATGAATGTGTTGGAATAGTACACATTAGGAAGGGATGAATGTGTTGAATAGTTCACAGTAAGAAGGGATGAATGTGTTGGAATAGTACACATTAGGAAGGGATGAATGTGTTGTAATAGTTCACATTAGGAAGGGATGAATGTGTTGGAATAGTACACATTAGGAAGGGATGAATGTGTTGTAATAGTACACATTAGGAAGGGATGAATTTGTTGTAATAGTACACATTAGGAAGGGATGAATGTGTTGTAATAGTACACATTAGGAAGGGATGAATGTGTTGGAATAGTACACATTAGGAAGGGATGAATGTGTTGTAATAGTACACATTAGGAAGGGATGAATGTGTTGTAATAGTACACATTAGGAAGGGGTGAATGTGTTGTAATAGTACACATTAGGAAGGGATGAATTTGTTGTAATAGTACACATTAGGAAGGGATGAATGTGTTGGAATAGTACACATTAGGAAGGGATGAATGCGTTGTAATAGTACACATTAGGAAGGGGTGAATGTGTTGTAATAGTTCACATTAGGAAGGGATGAATGTGTTGTAATAGTACACATTAGGAAGGGATGAATGTGTTGTAATAGTACACATTAGGAAGGGATGAATTTGTTGTAATAGTACACATTAGGAAGGGATGAATGTGTTGGAATAGTACACATTAGGAAGGGATGAATGCGTTGTAATAGTACACATTAGGAAGGGGTGAATGTGTTGTAATAGTTCACATTAGGAAGGGATGAATGTGTTGTAATAGTACACATTAGGAAGGGATGAATGTGTTGGAATAGTTCACATTAGGAAGTGATGAATGTGTTGGAATAGTACACATTAGGAAGGGATGAATGTGTTGTAATAGTACATATTAGGAAGGGATGAATGCGTTGTAATAGTACATATTAGGAAGGGATGAATGTGTTGTAATAGTTCACATTAGGAAGGGGTGAATGTGTTGGAATAGTACACATTAGGAAGTGATGAATGTGTTGTAATAGTACACATTAGGAAGGGATGAATGTGTTGGAATAGTTCACATTAGGAAGTGATGAATGTGTTGGAATAGTACACATTAGGAAGGGATGAATGTGTTGTAATAGTACACATTAGGAAGGGATGAATGTGTTGTAATAGTACACATTAGGAAGGGATGAATGTGTTGTAATAGTACACATTAGGAAGGGATGAATGTGTTGGAATAGTTCACATTAGGAAGTGATGAATGTGTTGGAATAGTACACATTAGGAAGGGATGAATGTGTTGTAATAGTACATATTAGGAAGGGATGAATGCGTTGTAATAGTACATATTAGGAAGGGATGAATGTGTTGTAATAGTTCACATTAGGAAGGGGTGAATGTGTTGGAATAGTACACATTAGGAAGTGATGAATGTGTTGTAATAGTACACATTAGGAAGGGATGAATGTGTTGGAATAGTACACATTAGGAAGGGATGAATGTGTTGTAATAGTACACATTAGGAAGGAATGAATGTGTTGGAATAGTACACATTAGGAAGGGATGAATGTGTTGTAATAGTACACATTAGGAAGGGATGAATGTGTTGTAATAGTACACATTAGGAAGGGATGAATGTGTTGGAATAGTACACATTAGGAAGGGATGAATGTGTTGGAATAGTACACATTAGGAAGGGATGAATGTGTTCAATAGTTCACAGTAAGAAGGGATGAATGTGTTGGAATAGTACACATTAGGAAGGGATGAATGTGTTGTAATAGTTCACATTAGGAAGGGATGAATGTGTTGTAATAGTACACATTAGGAAGGGATGAATGTGTTGGAATAGTACACATTAGGAAGGGATGAATGTGTTGTAATAGTACACATTAGGAAGGGATGAATGTGTTGTAATAGTACACATTAGGAAGGGATGAATGCGTTGTAATAGTACACATTAGGAAGGAATGAATGTGTTGGAATAGTACTCATTAGGAAGGGATGAATGTGTTCAATAGTTCACAGTAAGAAGGGATGAATGTGTTGGAATAGTTCACATTAGGAAGTGATGAATGTGTTGGAATAGTACACATTAGGAAGGGATGAATGTGTTGTAATAGTACACATTAGGAAGGGATGAATGTGTTGTAATAGTACACATTAGGAAGGGATGAATGTGTTGTAATAGTACACATTAGGAAGGGATGAATGTGTTGGAATAGTTCACATTAGGAAGTGATGAATGTGTTGGAATAGTACACATTAGGAAGGGATGAATGTGTTGTAATAGTACATATTAGGAAGGGATGAATGCGTTGTAATAGTACATATTAGGAAGGGATGAATGTGTTGTAATAGTTCAAATTAGGAAGGGGTGAATGTGTTGGAATAGTACACATTAGGAAGTGATGAATGTGTTGTAATAGTACACATTAGGAAGGGATGAATGTGTTGGAATAGTACACATTAGGAAGGGATGAATGTGTTGTAATAGTACACATTAGGAAGGAATGAATGTGTTGGAATAGTACACATTAGGAAGGGATGAATGTGTTGTAATAGTACACATTAGGAAGGGATGAATGTGTTGTAATAGTACACATTAGGAAGGGATGAATGTGTTGGAATAGTACACATTAGGAAGGGATGAATGTGTTGTAATAGTACACATTAGGAAGGGATGAATGTGTTGTAATAGTACACATTAGGAAGGGATGAATGTGTTGTAATAGTACACATTAGGAAGGGATGAATGTGTTGTAATAGTACACATTAGGAAGGGATGAATGTGTTGGAATAGGTCACATTAGGAAGGGGTGAATGTGTTGTAATAGTACACATTAGGAAGGGATGAATGTGTTGTAATAGTACACATTAAGAAGAGATGAATGTGTTCTAATAGTTCACATTAGGAAGGGATGAATGTGTTGTAATAGTACACATTAGGAAGGGATAAATGTGTTGTAATAGTACACATTAGGAAGGGGTGAATGTGTTGTAATAGTACACATTAGGAAGGGATGAATGTGTTGGAATAGTACACATTAGGAAGGGATGAATGTGTTGTAATAGTACACATTAGGAAGGGATGAATGTGTTGGAATAGTTCACATTAGGAAGGGATGAATGTGTTGTAATAGTTCACATTAGGAAGGGATGAATGTGTTGTAATAGTACACATTAGGAAGGGATGAATGTGTTGGAATAGTACACATTAGGAAGGGGTGAATGTGTTGTAATAGTACACATTAGGAAGGGATGAATGTGTTGTAATAGTACACATTAAGAAGAGATGAATGTGTTCTAATAGTTCACATTAGGAAGGGATGAATGTGTTGTAATAGTACACATTAGGAAGGGATAAATGTGTTGTAATAGTACACATTAGGAAGGGGTGAATGTGTTGTAATAGTACACATTAGGAAGGAATGAATGTGTTGGAATAGTACACATTAGGAAGGGATGAATGTGTTGGAATAGTACACATTAGGAAGGGATGAATGTGTTGGAATAGTTCACATTAGGAAGGGATGAATGTGTTGTAATAGTTCACATTAGGAAGGGATGAATGTGTTGTAATAGTACACATTAGGAAGGGATGAATGTGTTGGAATAGTACACATTAGGAAGGGGTGAATGTGTTGTAATAGTACACATTAGGAAGGGATGAATTTGTTGTAATAGTACACATTAGGAAGGGATGAATGTGTTGTAATAGTACACATTAGGAAGGGATGAATGCGTTGTAATAGTACACATTAGGAAGGAATGAATGTGTTGGAATAGTACACATTAGGAAGGGATGAATGTGTTCAATAGTTCACAGTAAGAAGGGATGAATGTGTTGGAATAGTACACATTAGGAAGGGATGAATGTGTTGTAATAGTTCACATTAGGAAGGGATGAATGTGTTGTAATAGTACACATTAGGAAGGGATGAATGTGTTGGAATAGTACACATTAGGAAGGGATGAATGTGTTGTAATAGTACACATTAGGAAGGGATGAATGCGTTGTAATAGTACACATTAGGAAGGAATGAATGTGTTGGAATAGTACACATTAGGAAGGGATGAATGTGTTCAATAGTTCACAGTAAGAAGGGATGAATGTGTTGGAATAGTACACATTAGGAAGGGATGAATGTGTTGTAATAGTTCACATTAGGAAGGGATGAATGTGTTGTAATAGTTCACATTAGGAAGGGATGAATGTGTTGGAATAGTACACATTAGGAAGGGATGAATGTGTTGTAATAGTACACATTAGGAAGGGATGAATTTGTTGTAATAGTACACATTAGGAAGGGATGAATGTGTTGTAATAGTACACATTAGGAAGGGATGAATGTGTTGGAATAGTACACATTAGGAAGGGATGAATGTGTTGTAATAGTACACATTAGGAAGGGATGAATGTGTTGTAATAGTACACATTAGGAAGGGGTGAATGTGTTGTAATAGTACACATTAGGAAGGGATGAATTTGTTGTAATAGTACACATTAGGAAGGGATGAATGTGTTGGAATAGTACACATTAGGAAGGGATGAATGCGTTGTAATAGTACACATTAGGAAGGGGTGAATGTGTTGTAATAGTTCACATTAGGAAGGGATGAATGTGTTGTAATAGTACACATTAGGAAGGGATGAATGTGTTGTAATAGTACACATTAGGAAGGGATGAATTTGTTGTAATAGTTCACATTAGGAAGGGATGAATGTGTTGTAATAGTACACATTAGGAAGGGATGAATGTGTTGTAATAGTACACATTAGGAAGGGATGAATTTGTTGTAATAGTACACATTAGGAAGGGATGAATGTGTTGGAATAGTACACATTAGGAAGGGATGAATGCGTTCTAATAGTACACATTAGGAAGGGGTGAATGTGTTGTAATAGTTCACATTAGGAAGGGATGAATGTGTTGTAATAGTACACATTAGGAAGGGATGAATGTGTTGTAATAGTACACATTAGGAAGGGATGAATGTGTTGGAATAGTACACATTAGGAAGGGATGAATGTGTTGTAATAGTACACATTAGGAAGGAATGAATGTGTTGGAATAGTACACATTAGGAAGGGATGAATGTGTTGTAATAGTACACATTAGGAAGGGATGAATGTGTTGTAATAGTACACATTAGGAAGGGATGAATGTGTTGGAATAGTACACATTAGGAAGGGATGAATGTGTTGGAATAGTACACATTAGGAAGGGATGAATGTGTTCAATAGTTCACAGTAAGAAGGGATGAATGTGTTGGAATAGTACACATTAGGAAGGGATGAATGTGTTGTAATAGTACACATTAGGAAGGGATGAATGTGTTGGAATAGTACACATTAGGAAGGGATGAATGTGTTGTAATAGTACACATTAGGAAGGGATGAATGTGTTGTAATAGTACACATTAGGAAGGGATGAATGCGTTGTAATAGTACACATTAGGAAGGAATGAATGTGTTGGAATAGTACACATTAGGAAGGGATGAATGTGTTCAATAGTTCACAGTAAGAAGGGATGAATGTGTTGGAATAGTACACATTAGGAAGGGATGAATGTGTTGTAATAGTTCACATTAGGAAGGGATGAATGTGTTGTAATAGTACACATTAGGAAGGGATGAATGTGTTGTAATAGTACACATTAGGAAGGGATGAATGTGTTGTAATAGTACACATTAGGAAGGAATGAATGTGTTGGAATAGTACACATTAGGAAGGGATGAATGTGTTGAATAGTTCACAGTAAGAAGGGATGAATGTGTTGGAATAGTACACATTAGGAAGGGATGAATGTGTTGTAATAGTTCACATTAGGAAGGGATGAATGTGTTGGAATAGTACACATTAGGAAGGGATGAATGTGTTGTAATAGTACACATTAGGAAGGGATGAATTTGTTGTAATAGTACACATTAGGAAGGGATGAATGTGTTGTAATAGTACACATTAGGAAGGGATGAATGTGTTGGAATAGTACACATTAGGAAGGGATGAATGTGTTGTAATAGTACACATTAGGAAGGGATGAATGTGTTGTAATAGTACACATTAGGAAGGGGTGAATGTGTTGTAATAGTACACATTAGGAAGGGATGAATTTGTTGTAATAGTACACATTAGGAAGGGATGAATGTGTTGGAATAGTACACATTAGGAAGGGATGAATGCGTTGTAATAGTACACATTAGGAAGGGGTGAATGTGTTGTAATAGTTCACATTAGGAAGGGATGAATGTGTTGTAATAGTACACATTAGGAAGGGATGAATGTGTTGTAATAGTACACATTAGGAAGGGGTGAATGTGTTGTAATAGTACACATTAGGAAGGGATGAATGTGTTGGAATAGTACACATTAGGAAGGGATGAATGTGTTGGAATAGTACACATTAGGAAGGGATGAATGTGTTGTAATAGTACACATTAGGAAGGGATGAATGTGTTGTAATAGTACATATTAGGAAGGGATGAATGCGTTGGAATAGTACACATTAGGAAGGGATGAATGCGTTGTAATAGTACATATTAGGAAGGGATGAATGTGTTGTAATAGTTCACATTAGGAAGGGGTGAATGTGTTGTAATAGTACACATTAGGAAGGGATGAATGTGTTGTAATAGTACACATTAGGAAGGGATGAATGTGTTGGAATAGTACACATTAGGAAGGGATGAATGTGTTGGAATAGTACACATTAGGAAGGGATAAATGTGTTGTAATAGTACACATTAGGAAGGGGTGAATGTGTTGTAATAGTACACATTAGGAAGGAATGAATGTGTTGGAATAGTACACATTAGGAAGGGATGAATGTGTTGGAATAGTACACATTAGGAAGGGATGAATGTTTTGGAATAGTTCACATTAGGAAGTGATGAAAGTGTTGGAATAGTACACATTAGGAAGGGATGAATGTGTTGTAATAGTACACATTAGGAAGGGATGAATGCGTTGTAATAGTACACATTAGGAAGGAATGAATGTGTTGGAATAGTACACATTAGGAAGGGATGAATGTGTTCAATAGTTCACAGTAAGAAGGGATGAATGTGTTGGAATAGTACACATTAGGAAGGGATGAATGTGTTGTAATAGTTCACATTAGGAAGGGATGAATGTGTTGGAATAGTACACATTAGGAAGGGATAAATGTGTTGTAATAGTACACATTAGGAAGGGGTGAATGTGTTGTAATAGTACACATTAGGAAGGAATGAATGTGTTGGAATAGTACACATTAGGAAGGGATGAATGTGTTGTAATAGTACACATTAGGAAGGGATGAATGTGTTGTAATAGTACACATTAGGAAGGGATGAATGTGTTGTAATAGTACACATTAGGAAGGGATGAATGTGTTGGAATAGTTCACATTAGGAAGTGATGAATGTGTTGGAATAGTACACATTAGGAAGGGATGAATGTGTTGGAATAGTACATATTAGGAAGGGATGAATGCGTTGTAATAGTACATATTAGGAAGGGATGAATGTGTTGTAATAGTTCACATTAGGAAGGGGTGAATGTGTTGGAATAGTACACATTAGGAAGTGATGAATGTGTTGGAATAGTACACATTAGGAAGGGATGAATGTGTTGTAATAGTACACATTAGGAAGGGATGAATGTGTTGGAATAGTTCACATTAGGAAGTGATGAATGTGTTGGAATAGTACACATTAGGAAAGGATGAATGTGTTGTAATAGTACATATTAGGAAGGGATGAATGCGTTGGAATAGTACACATTAGGAAGGGATGAATGCGTTGTAATAGTACATATTAGGAAGGGATGAATGTGTTGTAATAGTACACATTAAGAAGAGATGAATGTGTTCTAATAGTTCACATTAGGAAGGGATGAATGTGTTGTAATAGTACACATTAGGAAGGGATAAATGTGTTGTAATAGTACACATTAGGAAGGGGTGAATGTGTTGTAATAGTACACATTAGGAAGGAATGAATGTGTTGGAATAGTACACATTAGGAAGGGATGAATGTGTTGTAATAGTACACATTAGGAAGGGATGAATGTGTTGGAATAGTTCACATTAGGAAGGGATGAATGTGTTGTAATAGTTCACATTAGGAAGGGATGAATGTGTTGTAATAGTACACATTAGGAAGGGATGAATGTGTTGGAATAGTACACATTAGGAAGGGGTGAATGTGTTGTAATAGTACACATTAGGAAGGGATGAATTTGTTGTAATAGTACACATTAGGAAGGGATGAATGTGTTGTATTAGTACACATTAGGAAGGGATGAATGCGTTGTAATAGTACACATTAGGAAGGAATGAATGTGTTGGAATAGTACACATTAGGAAGGGATGAATGTGTTCAATAGTTCACAGTAAGAAGGGATGAATGTGTTGTAATAGTACACATTAGGAAGGGATAAATGTGTTGTAATAGTACACATTAGGAAGGGGTGAATGTGTTGTAATAGTACACATTAGGAAGGAATGAATGTGTTGGAATAGTACACATTAGGAAGGGATGAATGTGTTGGAATAGTACACATTAGGAAGGGATGAATGTGTTGGAATAGTTCACATTAGGAAGGGATGAATGTGTTGTAATAGTTCACATTAGGAAGGGATGAATGTGTTGTAATAGTACACATTAGGAAGGGATGAATGTGTTGGAATAGTACACATTAGGAAGGGGTGAATGTGTTGTAATAGTACACATTAGGAAGGGATGAATTTGTTGTAATAGTACACATTAGGAAGGGATGAATGTGTTGTAATAGTACACATTAGGAAGGGATGAATGCGTTGTAATAGTACACATTAGGAAGGAATGAATGTGTTGGAATAGTACACATTAGGAAGGGATGAATGTGTTCAATAGTTCACAGTAAGAAGGGATGAATGTGTTGGAATAGTACACATTAGGAAGGGATGAATGTGTTGTAATAGTTCACATTAGGAAGGGATGAATGTGTTGTAATAGTACACATTAGGAAGGGATGAATGTGTTGGAATAGTACACATTAGGAAGGGATGAATGTGTTGTAATAGTACACATTAGGAAGGGATGAATGCGTTGTAATAGTACACATTAGGAAGGAATGAATGTGTTGGAATAGTACACATTAGGAAGGGATGAATGTGTTCAATAGTTCACAGTAAGAAGGGATGAATGTGTTGGAATAGTACACATTAGGAAGGGATGAATGTGTTGTAATAGTTCACATTAGGAAGGGATGAATGTGTTGTAATAGTTCACATTAGGAAGGGATGAATGTGTTGGAATAGTACACATTAGGAAGGGATGAATGTGTTGTAATAGTACACATTAGGAAGGGATGAATTTGTTGTAATAGTACACATTAGGAAGGGATGAATGTGTTGTAATAGTACACATTAGGAAGGGATGAATGTGTTGGAATAGTACACATTAGGAAGGGATGAATGTGTTGTAATAGTACACATTAGGAAGGGATGAATGTGTTGTAATAGTACACATTAGGAAGGGGTGAATGTGTTGTAATAGTACACATTAGGAAGGGATGAATTTGTTGTAATAGTACACATTAGGAAGGGATGAATGTGTTGGAATAGTACACATTAGGAAGGGATGAATGCGTTGTAATAGTACACATTAGGAAGGGGTGAATGTGTTGTAATAGTTCACATTAGGAAGGGATGAATGTGTTGTAATAGTACACATTAGGAAGGGATGAATGTGTTGTAATAGTACACATTAGGAAGGGATGAATTTGTTGTAATAGTACACATTAGGAAGGGATGAATGTGTTGGAATAGTACACATTAGGAAGGGATGAATGCGTTGTAATAGTACACATTAGGAAGGGGTGAATGTGTTGTAATAGTTCACATTAGGAAGGGATGAATGTGTTGTAATAGTACACATTAGGAAGGGATGAATGTGTTGTAATAGTACACATTAGGAAGGGATGAATTTGTTGTAATAGTACACATTAGGAAGGGATGAATGTGTTGGAATAGTACACATTAGGAAGGGATGAATGCGTTCTAATAGTACACATTAGGAAGGGGTGAATGTGTTGTAATAGTTCACATTAGGAAGGGATGAATGTGTTGTAATAGTACACATTAGGAAGGGATGAATGTGTTGTAATAGTACACATTAGGAAGGGATGAATGTGTTGGAATAGTACACATTAGGAAGGGATGAATGTGTTGTAATAGTACACATTAGGAAGGAATGAATGTGTTGGAATAGTACACATTAGGAAGGGATGAATGTGTTGTAATAGTACACATTAGGAAGGGATGAATGTGTTGTAATAGTACACATTAGGAAGGGATGAATGTGTTGGAATAGTACACATTAGGAAGGGATGAATGTGTTGGAATAGTACACATTAGGAAGGGATGAATGTGTTCAATAGTTCACAGTAAGAAGGGATGAATGTGTTGGAATAGTACACATTAGGAAGGGATGAATGTGTTGTAATAGTACACATTAGGAAGGGATGAATGTGTTGGAATAGTACACATTAGGAAGGGATGAATGTGTTGTAATAGTACACATTAGGAAGGGATGAATGTGTTGTAATAGTACACATTAGGAAGGGATGAATGCGTTGTAATAGTACACATTAGGAAGGAATGAATGTGTTGGAATAGTACACATTAGGAAGGGATGAATGTGTTCAATAGTTCACAGTAAGAAGGGATGAATGTGTTGGAATAGTACACATTAGGAAGGGATGAATGTGTTGTAATAGTTCACATTAGGAAGGGATGAATGTGTTGTAATAGTACACATTAGGAAGGGATGAATGTGTTGTAATAGTACACATTAGGAAGGGATGAATGTGTTGTAATAGTACACATTAGGAAGGAATGAATGTGTTGGAATAGTACACATTAGGAAGGGATGAATGTGTTGAATAGTTCACAGTAAGAAGGGATGAATGTGTTGGAATAGTACACATTAGGAAGGGATGAATGTGTTGGAATAGTACACATTAGGAAGGGATGAATGTGTTGTAATAGTTCACATTAGGAAGGGATGAATGTGTTGGAATAGTACACATTAGGAAGGGATGAATGTGTTGTAATAGTACACATTAGGAAGGGATGAATTTGTTGTAATAGTACACATTAGGAAGGGATGAATGTGTTGTAATAGTACACATTAGGAAGGGATGAATGTGTTGGAATAGTACACATTAGGAAGGGATGAATGTGTTGTAATAGTACACATTAGGAAGGGATGAATGTGTTGTAATAGTACACATTAGGAAGGGGTGAATGTGTTGTAATAGTACACATTAGGAAGGGATGAATTTGTTGTAATAGTACACATTAGGAAGGGATGAATGTGTTGGAATAGTACACATTAGGAAGGGATGAATGCGTTGTAATAGTACACATTAGGAAGGGGTGAATGTGTTGTAATAGTTCACATTAGGAAGGGATGAATGTGTTGTAATAGTACACATTAGGAAGGGATGAATGTGTTGTAATAGTACACATTAGGAAGGGGTGAATGTGTTGTAATAGTACACATTAGGAAGGGATGAATGTGTTGGAATAGTACACATTAGGAAGGGATGAATGTGTTGGAATAGTACACATTAGGAAGGGATGAATGTGTTGTAATAGTACACATTAGGAAGGGATGAATGTGTTGTAATAGTACATATTAGGAAGGGATGAATGCGTTGGAATAGTACACATTAGGAAGGGATGAATGCGTTGTAATAGTACATATTAGGAAGGGATGAATGTGTTGTAATAGTTCACATTAGGAAGGGGTGAATGTGTTGTAATAGTACACATTAGGAAGGGATGAATGTGTTGTAATAGTACACATTAGGAAGGGATGAATGTGTTGGAATAGTACACATTAGGAAGGGATGAATGTGTTGGAATAGTACACATTAGGAAGGGATAAATGTGTTGTAATAGTACACATTAGGAAGGGGTGAATGTGTTGTAATAGTACACATTAGGAAGGAATGAATGTGTTGGAATAGTACACATTAGGAAGGGATGAATGTGTTGGAATAGTACACATTAGGAAGGGATGAATGTGTTGGAATAGTTCACATTAGGAAGTGATGAAAGTGTTGGAATAGTACACATTAGGAAGGGATGAATGTGTTGTAATAGTACACATTAGGAAGGGATGAATGCGTTGTAATAGTACACATTAGGAAGGAATGAATGTGTTGGAATAGTACACATTAGGAAGGGATGAATGTGTTCAATAGTTCACAGTAAGAAGGGATGAATGTGTTGGAATAGTACACATTAGGAAGGGATGAATGTGTTGTAATAGTTCACATTAGGAAGGGATGAATGTGTTGGAATAGTACACATTAGGAAGGGATAAATGTGTTGTAATAGTACACATTAGGAAGGGGTGAATGTGTTGTAATAGTACACATTAGGAAGGAATGAATGTGTTGGAATAGTACACATTAGGAAGGGATGAATGTGTTGTAATAGTACACATTAGGAAGGGATGAATGTGTTGTAATAGTACACATTAGGAAGGGATGAATGTGTTGTAATAGTACACATTAGGAAGGGATGAATGTGTTGGAATAGTTCACATTAGGAAGTGATGAATGTGTTGGAATAGTACACATTAGGAAGGGATGAATGTGTTGGAATAGTACATATTAGGAAGGGATGAATGCGTTGTAATAGTACATATTAGGAAGGGATGAATGTGTTGTAATAGTTCACATTAGGAAGGGGTGAATGTGTTGGAATAGTACACATTAGGAAGTGATGAATGTGTTGGAATAGTACACATTAGGAAGGGATGAATGTGTTGTAATAGTACACATTAGGAAGGGATGAATGTGTTGGAATAGTTCACATTAGGAAGTGATGAATGTGTTGGAATAGTACACATTAGGAAAGGATGAATGTGTTGTAATAGTACATATTAGGAAGGGATGAATGCGTTGGAATAGTACACATTAGGAAGGGATGAATGCGTTGTAATAGTACATATTAGGAAGGGATGAATGTGTTGTAATAGTACACATTAAGAAGAGATGAATGTGTTCTAATAGTTCACATTAGGAAGGGATGAATGTGTTGTAATAGTACACATTAGGAAGGGATAAATGTGTTGTAATAGTACACATTAGGAAGGGGTGAATGTGTTGTAATAGTACACATTAGGAAGGAATGAATGTGTTGGAATAGTACACATTAGGAAGGGATGAATGTGTTGTAATAGTACACATTAGGAAGGGATGAATGTGTTGGAATAGTTCACATTAGGAAGGGATGAATGTGTTGTAATAGTTCACATTAGGAAGGGATGAATGTGTTGTAATAGTACACATTAGGAAGGGATGAATGTGTTGGAATAGTACACATTAGGAAGGGGTGAATGTGTTGTAATAGTACACATTAGGAAGGGATGAATTTGTTGTAATAGTACACATTAGGAAGGGATGAATGTGTTGTATTAGTACACATTAGGAAGGGATGAATGCGTTGTAATAGTACACATTAGGAAGGAATGAATGTGTTGGAATAGTACACATTAGGAAGGGATGAATGTGTTCAATAGTTCACAGTAAGAAGGGATGAATGTGTTGGAATAGTACACATTAGGAAGGGATGAATGTGTTGTAATAGTTCACATTAGGAAGGGATGAATGTGTTGTAATAGTACACATTAGGAAGGGATGAATGTGTTGGAATAGTACACATTAGGAAGGGATGAATGTGTTGTAATAGTACACATTAGGAAGGGATGAATGTGTTGTAATAGTACACATTAGGAAGGGATGAATGCGTTGTAATAGTACACATTAGGAAGGAATGAATGTGTTGGAATAGTACACATTAGGAAGGGATGAATGTGTTCAATAGTTCACAGTAAGAAGGGATGAATGTGTTGGAATAGTACACATTAGGAAGGGATGAATGTGTTGTAATAGTTCACATTAGGAAGGGATGAATGTGTTGTAATAGTACACATTAGGAAGGGATGAATGTGTTGGAATAGTACACATTAGGAAGGGATGAATGTGTTGTAATAGTACACATTAGGAAGGGATGAATGTGTTGTAATAGTACACATTAGGAAGGAATGAATGTGTTGGAATAGTACACATTAGGAAGGGATGAATGTGTTGAATAGTTCAAAGTAAGAAGGGATGAATGTGTTGGAATAGTACACATTAGGAAGGGATGAATGTGTTGTAATAGTTCACATTAGGAAGGGATGAATGTGTTGGAATAGTACACATTAGGAAGGGATGAATGTGTTGTAATAGTACACATTAGGAAGGGATGAATTTGTTGTAATAGTACACATTAGGAAGGGATGAATGTGTTGTAATAGTACACATTAGGAAGGGATGAATGTGTTGGAATAGTACACATTAGGAAGGGATGAATGTGTTGTAATAGTACACATTAGGAAGGGATGAATGTGTTGTAATAGTACACATTAGGAAGGGGTGAATGTGTTGTAATAGTACACATTAGGAAGGGATGAATTTGTTGTAATAGTACACATTAGGAAGGGATGAATGTGTTGGAATAGTACACATTAGGAAGGGATGAATGCGTTGTAATAGTACACATTAGGAAGGGGTGAATGTGTTGTAATAGTTCACATTAGGAAGGGATGAATGTGTTGTAATAGTACACATTAGGAAGGGATGAATGTGTTGTAATAGTACACATTAGGAAGGGATGAATTTGTTGTAATAGTACACATTAGGAAGGGATGAATGTGTTGGAATAGTACACATTAGGAAGGGATGAATGCGTTGTAATAGTACACATTAGGAAGGGGTGAATGTGTTGTAATAGTTCACATTAGGAAGGGATGAATGTGTTGTAATAGTACACATTAGGAAGGGATGAATGTGTTGGAATAGTTCACATTAGGAAGTGATGAATGTGTTGGAATAGTACACATTAGGAAGGGATGAATGTGTTGTAATAGTACACATTAGGAAGGGATGAATGTGTTGTAATAGTACACATTAGGAAGGGATGAATGTGTTGGAATAGTTCACATTAGGAAGGGATGAATGTGTTGGAATAGTACACATTAGGAAGGGATGAATGTGTTGTAATAGTACATATTAGGAAGGGATGAATGCGTTGTAATAGTACATATTAGGAAGGGATGAATGTGTTGTAATAGTTCACATTAGGAAGGGGTGAATGTGTTGGAATAGTACACATTAGGAAGGGATGAATGTGTTGGAATAGTACACATTAGGAAGGGATGAATGTGTTGGAATAGTACACATTAGGAAGGGATGAATGTGTTCAATAGTTCACAGTAAGAAGGGATGAATGTGTTGGAATAGTACACATTAGGAAGGGATGAATGTGTTGTAATAGTTCACATTAGGAAGGGATGAATGTGTTGTAATAGTACACATTAGGAAGGGATGAATGTGTTGGAATAGTACACATTAGGAAGGGATGAATGTGTTGTAATAGTACACATTAGGAAGGGATGAATGTGTTGTAATAGTACACATTAGGAAGGGATGAATGTGTTGGAATAGTACACATTAGGAAGGGATGAATGTGTTGGAATAGTACACATTAGGAAGGGATGAATGTGTTCAATAGTTCACAGTAAGAAGGGATGAATGTGTTGGAATAGTACACATTAGGAAGGGATGAATGTGTTGTAATAGTTCACATTAGGAAGGGATGAATGTGTTGTAATAGTACACATTAGGAAGGGATGAATGTGTTGGAATAGTACACATTAGGAAGGGATGAATGTGTTGTAATAGTACACATTAGGAAGGGATGAATGTGTTGTAATAGTACACATTAGGAAGGGATGAATGCGTTGTAATAGTACACATTAGGAAGGAATGAATGTGTTGGAATAGTACACATTAGGAAGGGATGAATGTGTTCAATAGTTCACAGTAAGAAGGGATGAATGTGTTGGAATAGTTCACATTAGGAAGTGATGAATGTGTTGGAATAGTACACATTAGGAAGGGATGAATGTGTTGTAATAGTACACATTAGGAAGGGATGAATGTGTTGTAATAGTACACATTAGGAAGGGATGAATGTGTTGTAATAGTACACATTAGGAAGGGATGAATGTGTTGGAATAGTTCACATTAGGAAGTGATGAATGTGTTGGAATAGTACACATTAGGAAGGGATGAATGTGTTGTAATAGTACATATTAGGAAGGGATGAATGCGTTGTAATAGTACATATTAGGAAGGGATGAATGTGTTGTAATAGTTCAAATTAGGAAGGGGTGAATGTGTTGGAATAGTACACATTAGGAAGTGATGAATGTGTTGTAATAGTACACATTAGGAAGGGATGAATGTGTTGGAATAGTACACATTAGGAAGGGATGAATGTGTTGTAATAGTACACATTAGGAAGGAATGAATGTGTTGGAATAGTACACATTAGG
This sequence comes from Brachyhypopomus gauderio, assembly GCF_052324685.1. Taxonomy (NCBI): domain Eukaryota; kingdom Metazoa; phylum Chordata; class Actinopteri; order Gymnotiformes; family Hypopomidae; genus Brachyhypopomus; species Brachyhypopomus gauderio. Next base: position 208,852 of record NW_027506975.1, on the reverse strand, counting down.
AAGGGATGAATGTGTTGTAATAGTACACATTAGGAAGGGATGAATGTGTTGTAATAGTACACATTAGGAAGGGATGAATGTGTTGGAATAGTACACATTAGGAAGGGATGAATGTGTTGTAATAGTACACATTAGGAAGGGATGAATGTGTTGTAATAGTACACATTAGGAAGGGATGAATGTGTTGTAATAGTACACATTAGGAAGGGATGAATGTGTTGTAATAGTACACATTAGGAAGGGATGAATGTGTTGGAATAGGTCACATTAGGAAGGGGTGAATGTGTTGTAATAGTACACATTAGGAAGGGATGAATGTGTTGTAATAGTACACATTAAGAAGAGATGAATGTGTTCTAATAGTTCACATTAGGAAGGGATGAATGTGTTGTAATAGTACACATTAGGAAGGGATAAATGTGTTGTAATAGTACACATTAGGAAGGGGTGAATGTGTTGTAATAGTACACATTAGGAAGGAATGAATGTGTTGGAATAGTACACATTAGGAAGGGATGAATGTGTTGTAATAGTACACATTAGGAAGGGATGAATGTGTTGGAATAGTTCACATTAGGAAGGGATGAATGTGTTGTAATAGTTCACATTAGGAAGGGATGAATGTGTTGTAATAGTACACATTAGGAAGGGATGAATGTGTTGGAATAGTACACATTAGGAAGGGGTGAATGTGTTGTAATAGTACACATTAGGAAGGGATGAATTTGTTGTAATAGTACACATTAGGAAGGGATGAATGTGTTGTAATAGTACACATTAGGAAGGGATGAATGCGTTGTAATAGTACACATTAGGAAGGAATGAATGTGTTGGAATAGTACACATTAGGAAGGGATGAATGTGTTCAATAGTTCACAGTAAGAAGGGATGAATGTGTTGGAATAGTACACATTAGGAAGGGATGAATGTGTTGTAATAGTTCACATTAGGAAGGGATGAATGTGTTGTAATAGTACACATTAGGAAGGGATGAATGTGTTGGAATAGTACACATTAGGAAGGGATGAATGTGTTGTAATAGTACACATTAGGAAGGGATGAATGTGTTGTAATAGTACACATTAGGAAGGGATGAATGCGTTGTAATAGTACACATTAGGAAGGAATGAATGTGTTGGAATAGTACACATTAGGAAGGGATGAATGTGTTCAATAGTTCACAGTAAGAAGGGATGAATGTGTTGGAATAGTACACATTAGGAAGGGATGAATGTGTTGTAATAGTTCACATTAGGAAGGGATGAATGTGTTGTAATAGTACACATTAGGAAGGGATGAATGTGTTGGAATAGTACACATTAGGAAGGGATGAATGTGTTGTAATAGTACACATTAGGAAGGGATGAATGTGTTGTAATAGTACACATTAGGAAGGAATGAATGTGTTGGAATAGTACACATTAGGAAGGGATGAATGTGTTGAATAGTTCACAGTAAGAAGGGATGAATGTGTTGGAATAGTACACATTAGGAAGGGATGAATGTGTTGTAATAGTTCACATTAGGAAGGGATGAATGTGTTGGAATAGTACACATTAGGAAGGGATGAATGTGTTGTAATAGTACACATTAGGAAGGGATGAATTTGTTGTAATAGTACACATTAGGAAGGGATGAATGTGTTGTAATAGTACACATTAGGAAGGGATGAATGTGTTGGAATAGTACACATTAGGAAGGGATGAATGTGTTGTAATAGTACACATTAGGAAGGGATGAATGTGTTGTAATAGTACACATTAGGAAGGGGTGAATGTGTTGTAATAGTACACATTAGGAAGGGATGAATTTGTTGTAATAGTACACATTAGGAAGGGATGAATGTGTTGGAATAGTACACATTAGGAAGGGATGAATGCGTTGTAATAGTACACATTAGGAAGGGGTGAATGTGTTGTAATAGTTCACATTAGGAAGGGATGAATGTGTTGTAATAGTACACATTAGGAAGGGATGAATGTGTTGTAATAGTACACATTAGGAAGGGATGAATTTGTTGTAATAGTACACATTAGGAAGGGATGAATGTGTTGGAATAGTACACATTAGGAAGGGATGAATGCGTTGTAATAGTACACATTAGGAAGGGGTGAATGTGTTGTAATAGTTCACATTAGGAAGGGATGAATGTGTTGTAATAGTACACATTAGGAAGGGATGAATGTGTTGGAATAGTACACATTAGGAAGGGATGAATGTGTTGTAATAGTACACATTAGGAAGGGATGAATGTGTTGTAATAGTACACATTAGGAAGGGATGAATGTGTTGTAATAGTACACATTAGGAAGGGATGAATGTGTTGTAATAGTACACATTAGGAAGGGATGAATGTGTTGGAATAGGTCACATTAGGAAGGGGTGAATGTGTTGTAATAGTACACATTAGGAAGGGATGAATGTGTTGTAATAGTACACATTAAGAAGAGATGAATGTGTTCTAATAGTTCACATTAGGAAGGGATGAATGTGTTGTAATAGTACACATTAGGAAGGGATAAATGTGTTGTAATAGTACACATTAGGAAGGGGTGAATGTGTTGTAATAGTACACATTAGGAAGGAATGAATGTGTTGGAATAGTACACATTAGGAAGGGATGAATGTGTTGGAATAGTACACATTAGGAAGGGATGAATGCGTTGTAATAGTACACATTAGGAAGGGGTGAATGTGTTGTAATAGTTCACATTAGGAAGGGATGAATGTGTTGTAATAGTACACATTAGGAAGGGATGAATGTGTTGTAATAGTACACATTAGGAAGGGATGAATTTGTTGTAATAGTACACATTAGGAAGGGATGAATGTGTTGGAATAGTACACATTAGGAAGGGATGAATGCGTTGTAATAGTACACATTAGGAAGGGGTGAATGTGTTGTAATAGTTCACATTAGGAAGGGATGAATGTGTTGTAATAGTACACATTAGGAAGGGATGAATGTGTTGGAATAGTACACATTAGGAAGGGATGAATGTGTTGTAATAGTACACATTAGGAAGGGATGAATTTGTTGTAATAGTTCACATTAGGAAGGGGTGAATGTGTTGTAATAGTACACATTAGGAAGGGATGAATGTGTTGTAATAGTACACATTAGGAAGGGATGAATGTGTTGGAATAGTACACATTAGGAAGGGATGAATGTGTTGTAATAGTACACATTAGGAAGGGATGAATGTGTTGTAATAGTACACATTAGGAAGGGGTGAATGTGTTGTAATAGTACACATTAGGAAGGGATGAATTTGTTGTAATAGTACACATTAGGAAGGGATGAATGTGTTGGAATAGTACACATTAGGAAGGGATGAATGCGTTGTAATAGTACACATTAGGAAGGGGTGAATGTGTTGTAATAGTTCACATTAGGAAGGGATGAATGTGTTGTAATAGTACACATTAGGAAGGGATGAATGTGTTGTAATAGTACACATTAGGAAGGGATGAATTTGTTGTAATAGTACACATTAGGAAGGGATGAATGTGTTGGAATAGTACACATTAGGAAGGGATGAATGCGTTGTAATAGTACACATTAGGAAGGGGTGAATGTGTTGTAATAGTTCACATTAGGAAGGGATGAATGTGTTGTAATAGTACACATTAGGAAGGGATGAATGTGTTGGAATAGTACACATTAGGAAGGGATGAATGTGTTGTAATAGTACACATTAGGAAGGGATGAATGTGTTGTAATAGTACACATTAGGAAGGGATGAATGTGTTGTAATAGTACACATTAGGAAGGGATGAATGTGTTGTAATAGTACACATTAGGAAGGGATGAATGTGTTGGAATAGGTCACATTAGGAAGGGGTGAATGTGTTGTAATAGTACACATTAGGAAGGGATGAATGTGTTGTAATAGTACACATTAAGAAGAGATGAATGTGTTCTAATAGTTCACATTAGGAAGGGATGAATGTGTTGTAATAGTACACATTAGGAAGGGATAAATGTGTTGTAATAGTACACATTAGGAAGGGGTGAATGTGTTGTAATAGTACACATTAGGAAGGAATGAATGTGTTGGAATAGTACACATTAGGAAGGGATGAATGTGTTGTAATAGTACACATTAGGAAGGGATGAATGTGTTGGAATAGTTCACATTAGGAAGGGATGAATGTGTTGTAATAGTTCACATTAGGAAGGGATGAATGTGTTGTAATAGTACACATTAGGAAGGGATGAATGTGTTGGAATAGTACACATTAGGAAGGGGTGAATGTGTTGTAATAGTACACATTAGGAAGGGATGAATTTGTTGTAATAGTACACATTAGGAAGGGATGAATGTGTTGTAATAGTACACATTAGGAAGGGATGAATGCGTTGTAATAGTACACATTAGGAAGGAATGAATGTGTTGGAATAGTACACATTAGGAAGGGATGAATGTGTTCAATAGTTCACAGTAAGAAGGGATGAATGTGTTGGAATAGTACACATTAGGAAGGGATGAATGTGTTGTAATAGTTCACATTAGGAAGGGATGAATGTGTTGTAATAGTACACATTAGGAAGGGATGAATGTGTTCAATAGTTCACATTAGGAAGGGATGAATGTGTTGGAATAGTACACATTAGGAAGGGATGAATGTGTTGTAATAGTACACATTAGGAAGGGATGAATGTGTTGTAATAGTACACATTAGGAAGGAATGAATGTGTTGGAATAGTACACATTAGGAAGGGATGAATGTGTTGAATAGTTCACAGTAAGAAGGGATGAATGTGTTGGAATAGTACACATTAGGAAGGGATGAATGTGTTGTAATAGTTCACATTAGGAAGGGATGAATGTGTTGGAATAGTACACATTAGGAAGGGATGAATGTGTTGTAATAGTACACATTAGGAAGGGATGAATTTGTTGTAATAGTACACATTAGGAAGGGATGAATGTGTTGTAATAGTACACATTAGGAAGGGATGAATGTGTTGGAATAGTACACATTAGGAAGGGATGAATGTGTTGTAATAGTACACATTAGGAAGGGATGAATGTGTTGTAATAGTACACATTAGGAAGGGGTGAATGTGTTGTAATAGTACACATTAGGAAGGGATGAATTTGTTGTAATAGTACACATTAGGAAGGGATGAATGTGTTGGAATAGTACACATTAGGAAGGGATGAATGCGTTGTAATAGTACACATTAGGAAGGGGTGAATGTGTTGTAATAGTTCACATTAGGAAGGGATGAATGTGTTGTAATAGTACACATTAGGAAGGGATGAATGTGTTGTAATAGTACACATTAGGAAGGGATGAATTTGTTGTAATAGTACACATTAGGAAGGGATGAATGTGTTGGAATAGTACACATTAGGAAGGGATGAATGCGTTGTAATAGTACACATTAGGAAGGGGTGAATGTGTTGTAATAGTTCACATTAGGAAGGGATGAATGTGTTGTAATAGTACACATTAGGAAGGGATGAATGTGTTGTAATAGTACACATTAGGAAGGGATGAATGTGTTGGAATAGTACACATTAGGAAGGGATGAATGTGTTGTAATAGTACACATTAGGAAGGAATGAATGTGTTGGAATAGTACACATTAGGAAGGGGTGAATGTGTTGTAATAGTTCACATTAGGAAGGGATGAATGTGTTGTAATAGTACACATTAGGAAGGGATGAATGCGTTGTAATAGTACACATTAGGAAGGAATGAATGTGTTGGAATAGTACACATTAGGAAGGGATGAATGTGTTCAATAGTTCACAGTAAGAAGGGATGAATGTGTTGGAATAGTTCACATTAGGAAGTGATGAATGTGTTGGAATAGTACACATTAGGAAGGGATGAATGTGTTGTAATAGTACACATTAGGAAGGGATGAATGTGTTGTAATAGTACACATTAGGAAGGGATGAATGTGTTGTAATAGTACACATTAGGAAGGGATGAATGTGTTGGAATAGTTCACATTAGGAAGTGATGAATGTGTTGGAATAGTACACATTAGGAAGGGATGAATGTGTTGTAATAGTACATATTAGGAAGGGATGAATGCGTTGTAATAGTACATATTAGGAAGGGATGAATGTGTTGTAATAGTTCAAATTAGGAAGGGGTGAATGTGTTGGAATAGTACACATTAGGAAGTGATGAATGTGTTGTAATAGTACACATTAGGAAGGGATGAATGTGTTGGAATAGTACACATTAGGAAGGGATGAATGTGTTGTAATAGTACACATTAGGAAGGAATGAATGTGTTGGAATAGTACACATTAGGAAGGGATGAATGTGTTGTAATAGTACACATTAGGAAGGGATGAATGTGTTGTAATAGTACACATTAGGAAGGGATGAATGTGTTGTAATAGTACACATTAGGAAGGGATGAATGTGTTGTAATAGTACACATTAGGAAGGGATGAATGTGTTGTAATAGTACACATTAGGAAGGGATGAATGTGTTGTAATAGTACACATTAGGAAGGGATGAATGTGTTGGAATAGGTCACATTAGGAAGGGGTGAATGTGTTGTAATAGTACACATTAGGAAGGGATGAATGTGTTGTAATAGTACACATTAAGAAGAGATGAATGTGTTCTAATAGTTCACATTAGGAAGGGATGAATGTGTTGTAATAGTACACATTAGGAAGGGATAAATGTGTTGTAATAGTACACATTAGGAAGGGGTGAATGTGTTGTAATAGTACACATTAGGAAGGAATGAATGTGTTGGAATAGTACACATTAGGAAGGGATGAATGTGTTGTAATAGTACACATTAGGAAGGGATGAATGTGTTGGAATAGTTCACATTAGGAAGGGATGAATGTGTTGTAATAGTTCACATTAGGAAGGGATGAATGTGTTGTAATAGTACACATTAGGAAGGGATGAATGTGTTGGAATAGTACACATTAGGAAGGGGTGAATGTGTTGTAATAGTACACATTAGGAAGGGATGAATTTGTTGTAATAGTACACATTAGGAAGGGATGAATGTGTTGTAATAGTACACATTAGGAAGGGATGAATGCGTTGTAATAGTACACATTAGGAAGGAATGAATGTGTTGGAATAGTACACATTAGGAAGGGATGAATGTGTTCAATAGTTCACAGTAAGAAGGGATGAATGTGTTGGAATAGTACACATTAGGAAGGGATGAATGTGTTGTAATAGTTCACATTAGGAAGGGATGAATGTGTTGTAATAGTACACATTAGGAAGGGATGAATGTGTTGGAATAGTACACATTAGGAAGGGATGAATGTGTTGTAATAGTACACATTAGGAAGGGATGAATGTGTTGTAATAGTACACATTAGGAAGGGATGAATGCGTTGTAATAGTACACATTAGGAAGGAATGAATGTGTTGGAATAGTACACATTAGGAAGGGATGAATGTGTTCAATAGTTCACAGTAAGAAGGGATGAATGTGTTGGAATAGTACACATTAGGAAGGGATGAATGTGTTGTAATAGTTCACATTAGGAAGGGATGAATGTGTTGTAATAGTACACATTAGGAAGGGATGAATGTGTTGGAATAGTACACATTAGGAAGGGATGAATGTGTTGTAATAGTACACATTAGGAAGGGATGAATGTGTTGTAATAGTACACATTAGGAAGGAATGAATGTGTTGGAATAGTACACATTAGGAAGGGATGAATGTGTTGAATAGTTCACAGTAAGAAGGGATGAATGTGTTGGAATAGTACACATTAGGAAGGGATGAATGTGTTGTAATAGTTCACATTAGGAAGGGATGAATGTGTTGGAATAGTACACATTAGGAAGGGATGAATGTGTTGTAATAGTACACATTAGGAAGGGATGAATTTGTTGTAATAGTACACATTAGGAAGGGATGAATGTGTTGTAATAGTACACATTAGGAAGGGATGAATGTGTTGGAATAGTACACATTAGGAAGGGATGAATGTGTTGTAATAGTACACATTAGGAAGGGATGAATGTGTTGTAATAGTACACATTAGGAAGGGGTGAATGTGTTGTAATAGTACACATTAGGAAGGGATGAATTTGTTGTAATAGTACACATTAGGAAGGGATGAATGTGTTGGAATAGTACACATTAGGAAGGGATGAATGCGTTGTAATAGTACACATTAGGAAGGGGTGAATGTGTTGTAATAGTTCACATTAGGAAGGGATGAATGTGTTGTAATAGTACACATTAGGAAGGGATGAATGTGTTGTAATAGTACACATTAGGAAGGGATGAATTTGTTGTAATAGTACACATTAGGAAGGGATGAATGTGTTGGAATAGTACACATTAGGAAGGGATGAATGCGTTGTAATAGTACACATTAGGAAGGGGTGAATGTGTTGTAATAGTTCACATTAGGAAGGGATGAATGTGTTGTAATAGTACACATTAGGAAGGGATGAATGTGTTGGAATAGTACACATTAGGAAGGGATGAATGTGTTGTAATAGTACACATTAGGAAGGGATGAATGTGTTGTAATAGTACACATTAGGAAGGGATGAATGTGTTGTAATAGTACACATTAGGAAGGGATGAATGTGTTGTAATAGTACACATTAGGAAGGGATGAATGTGTTGGAATAGGTCACATTAGGAAGGGGTGAATGTGTTGTAATAGTACACATTAGGAAGGGATGAATGTGTTGTAATAGTACACATTAAGAAGAGATGAATGTGTTCTAATAGTTCACATTAGGAAGGGATGAATGTGTTGTAATAGTACACATTAGGAAGGGATAAATGTGTTGTAATAGTACACATTAGGAAGGGGTGAATGTGTTGTAATAGTACACATTAGGAAGGAATGAATGTGTTGGAATAGTACACATTAGGAAGGGATGAATGTGTTGGAATAGTACACATTAGGAAGGGATGAATGCGTTGTAATAGTACACATTAGGAAGGGGTGAATGTGTTGTAATAGTTCACATTAGGAAGGGATGAATGTGTTGTAATAGTACACATTAGGAAGGGATGAATGTGTTGTAATAGTACACATTAGGAAGGGATGAATTTGTTGTAATAGTACACATTAGGAAGGGATGAATGTGTTGGAATAGTACACATTAGGAAGGGATGAATGCGTTGTAATAGTACACATTAGGAAGGGGTGAATGTGTTGTAATAGTTCACATTAGGAAGGGATGAATGTGTTGTAATAGTACACATTAGGAAGGGATGAATGTGTTGGAATAGTACACATTAGGAAGGGATGAATGTGTTGTAATAGTACACATTAGGAAGGGATGAATTTGTTGTAATAGTTCACATTAGGAAGGGGTGAATGTGTTGTAATAGTACACATTAGGAAGGGATGAATGTGTTGTAATAGTACACATTAGGAAGGGATGAATGTGTTGGAATAGTACACATTAGGAAGGGATGAATGTGTTGTAATAGTACACATTAGGAAGGGATGAATGTGTTGTAATAGTACACATTAGGAAGGGGTGAATGTGTTGTAATAGTACACATTAGGAAGGGATGAATTTGTTGTAATAGTACACATTAGGAAGGGATGAATGTGTTGGAATAGTACACATTAGGAAGGGATGAATGCGTTGTAATAGTACACATTAGGAAGGGGTGAATGTGTTGTAATAGTTCACATTAGGAAGGGATGAATGTGTTGTAATAGTACACATTAGGAAGGGATGAATGTGTTGTAATAGTACACATTAGGAAGGGATGAATTTGTTGTAATAGTACACATTAGGAAGGGATGAATGTGTTGGAATAGTACACATTAGGAAGGGATGAATGCGTTGTAATAGTACACATTAGGAAGGGGTGAATGTGTTGTAATAGTTCACATTAGGAAGGGATGAATGTGTTGTAATAGTACACATTAGGAAGGGATGAATGTGTTGGAATAGTACACATTAGGAAGGGATGAATGTGTTGTAATAGTACACATTAGGAAGGGATGAATGTGTTGTAATAGTACACATTAGGAAGGGATGAATGTGTTGTAATAGTACACATTAGGAAGGGATGAATGTGTTGTAATAGTACACATTAGGAAGGGATGAATGTGTTGGAATAGGTCACATTAGGAAGGGGTGAATGTGTTGTAATAGTACACATTAGGAAGGGATGAATGTGTTGTAATAGTACACATTAAGAAGAGATGAATGTGTTCTAATAGTTCACATTAGGAAGGGATGAATGTGTTGTAATAGTACACATTAGGAAGGGATAAATGTGTTGTAATAGTACACATTAGGAAGGGGTGAATGTGTTGTAATAGTACACATTAGGAAGGAATGAATGTGTTGGAATAGTACACATTAGGAAGGGATGAATGTGTTGTAATAGTACACATTAGGAAGGGATGAATGTGTTGGAATAGTTCACATTAGGAAGGGATGAATGTGTTGTAATAGTTCACATTAGGAAGGGATGAATGTGTTGTAATAGTACACATTAGGAAGGGATGAATGTGTTGGAATAGTACACATTAGGAAGGGGTGAATGTGTTGTAATAGTACACATTAGGAAGGGATGAATTTGTTGTAATAGTACACATTAGGAAGGGATGAATGTGTTGTAATAGTACACATTAGGAAGGGATGAATGCGTTGTAATAGTACACATTAGGAAGGAATGAATGTGTTGGAATAGTACACATTAGGAAGGGATGAATGTGTTCAATAGTTCACAGTAAGAAGGGATGAATGTGTTGGAATAGTACACATTAGGAAGGGATGAATGTGTTGTAATAGTTCACATTAGGAAGGGATGAATGTGTTGTAATAGTACACATTAGGAAGGGATGAATGTGTTCAATAGTTCACATTAGGAAGGGATGAATGTGTTGGAATAGTACACATTAGGAAGGGATGAATGTGTTGTAATAGTACACATTAGGAAGGGATGAATGTGTTGTAATAGTACACATTAGGAAGGAATGAATGTGTTGGAATAGTACACATTAGGAAGGGATGAATGTGTTGAATAGTTCACAGTAAGAAGGGATGAATGTGTTGGAATAGTACACATTAGGAAGGGATGAATGTGTTGTAATAGTTCACATTAGGAAGGGATGAATGTGTTGGAATAGTACACATTAGGAAGGGATGAATGTGTTGTAATAGTACACATTAGGAAGGGATGAATTTGTTGTAATAGTACACATTAGGAAGGGATGAATGTGTTGTAATAGTACACATTAGGAAGGGATGAATGTGTTGGAATAGTACACATTAGGAAGGGATGAATGTGTTGTAATAGTACACATTAGGAAGGGATGAATGTGTTGTAATAGTACACATTAGGAAGGGGTGAATGTGTTGTAATAGTACACATTAGGAAGGGATGAATTTGTTGTAATAGTACACATTAGGAAGGGATGAATGTGTTGGAATAGTACACATTAGGAAGGGATGAATGCGTTGTAATAGTACACATTAGGAAGGGGTGAATGTGTTGTAATAGTTCACATTAGGAAGGGATGAATGTGTTGTAATAGTACACATTAGGAAGGGATGAATGTGTTGTAATAGTACACATTAGGAAGGGATGAATTTGTTGTAATAGTACACATTAGGAAGGGATGAATGTGTTGGAATAGTACACATTAGGAAGGGATGAATGCGTTGTAATAGTACACATTAGGAAGGGGTGAATGTGTTGTAATAGTTCACATTAGGAAGGGATGAATGTGTTGTAATAGTACACATTAGGAAGGGATGAATGTGTTGTAATAGTACACATTAGGAAGGGATGAATGTGTTGGAATAGTACACATTAGGAAGGGATGAATGTGTTGTAATAGTACACATTAGGAAGGAATGAATGTGTTGGAATAGTACACATTAGGAAGGGATGAATGTGTTGTAATAGTACACATTAGGAAGGGATGAATGTGTTGTAATAGTACACATTAGGAAGGGATGAATGTGTTGGAATAGTACACATTAGGAAGGGATGAATGTGTTGGAATAGTACACATTAGGAAGGGATGAATGTGTTCAATAGTTCACAGTAAGAAGGGATGAATGTGTTGGAATAGTACACATTAGGAAGGGATGAATGTGTTGTAATAGTTCACATTAGGAAGGGATGAATGTGTTGTAATAGTACACATTAGGAAGGGATGAATGTGTTGGAATAGTACACATTAGGAAGGGATGAATGTGTTGTAATAGTACACATTAGGAAGGGATGAATGTGTTGTAATAGTACACATTAGGAAGGGATGAATGCGTTGTAATAGTACACATTAGGAAGGAATGAATGTGTTGGAATAGTACACATTAGGAAGGGATGAATGTGTTCAATAGTTCACAGTAAGAAGGGATGAATGTGTTGTAATAGTACACATTAGGAAGGGATGAATGTGTTGGAATAGGTCACATTAGGAAGGGGTGAATGTGTTGTAATAGTACACATTAGGAAGGGATGAATGTGTTGTAATAGTACACATTAAGAAGAGATGAATGTGTTCTAATAGTTCACATTAGGAAGGGATGAATGTGTTGTAATAGTACACATTAGGAAGGGATAAATGTGTTGTAATAGTACACATTAGGAAGGGGTGAATGTGTTGTAATAGTACACATTAGGAAGGAATGAATGTGTTGGAATAGTACACATTAGGAAGGGATGAATGTGTTGTAATAGTACACATTAGGAAGGGATGAATGTGTTGGAATAGTTCACATTAGGAAGGGATGAATGTGTTGTAATAGTTCACATTAGGAAGGGATGAATGTGTTGTAATAGTACACATTAGGAAGGGATGAATGTGTTGGAATAGTACACATTAGGAAGGGGTGAATGTGTTGTAATAGTACACATTAGGAAGGGATGAATTTGTTGTAATAGTACACATTAGGAAGGGATGAATGTGTTGTAATAGTACACATTAGGAAGGGATGAATGCGTTGTAATAGTACACATTAGGAAGGAATGAATGTGTTGGAATAGTACACATTAGGAAGGGATGAATGTGTTCAATAGTTCACAGTAAGAAGGGATGAATGTGTTGGAATAGTACACATTAGGAAGGGATGAATGTGTTGTAATAGTTCACATTAGGAAGGGATGAATGTGTTGTAATAGTACACATTAGGAAGGGATGAATGTGTTCAATAGTTCACATTAGGAAGGGATGAATGTGTTGGAATAGTACACATTAGGAAGGGATGAATGTGTTGTAATAGTACACATTAGGAAGGGATGAATGTGTTGTAATAGTACACATTAGGAAGGAATGAATGTGTTGGAATAGTACACATTAGGAAGGGATGAATGTGTTGAATAGTTCACAGTAAGAAGGGATGAATGTGTTGGAATAGTACACATTAGGAAGGGATGAATGTGTTGTAATAGTTCACATTAGGAAGGGATGAATGTGTTGGAATAGTACACATTAGGAAGGGATGAATGTGTTGTAATAGTACACATTAGGAAGGGATGAATTTGTTGTAATAGTACACATTAGGAAGGGATGAATGTGTTGTAATAGTACACATTAGGAAGGGATGAATGTGTTGGAATAGTACACATTAGGAAGGGATGAATGTGTTGTAATAGTACACATTAGGAAGGGATGAATGTGTTGTAATAGTACACATTAGGAAGGGGTGAATGTGTTGTAATAGTACACATTAGGAAGGGATGAATTTGTTGTAATAGTACACATTAGGAAGGGATGAATGTGTTGGAATAGTACACATTAGGAAGGGATGAATGCGTTGTAATAGTACACATTAGGAAGGGGTGAATGTGTTGTAATAGTTCACATTAGGAAGGGATGAATGTGTTGTAATAGTACACATTAGGAAGGGATGAATGTGTTGTAATAGTACACATTAGGAAGGGATGAATTTGTTGTAATAGTACACATTAGGAAGGGATGAATGTGTTGGAATAGTACACATTAGGAAGGGATGAATGCGTTGTAATAGTACACATTAGGAAGGGGTGAATGTGTTGTAATAGTTCACATTAGGAAGGGATGAATGTGTTGTAATAGTACACATTAGGAAGGGATGAATGTGTTGTAATAGTACACATTAGGAAGGGATGAATGTGTTGGAATAGTACACATTAGGAAGGGATGAATGTGTTGTAATAGTACACATTAGGAAGGAATGAATGTGTTGGAATAGTACACATTAGGAAGGGATGAATGTGTTGTAATAGTACACATTAGGAAGGGATGAATGTGTTGTAATAGTACACATTAGGAAGGGATGAATGTGTTGGAATAGTACACATTAGGAAGGGATGAATGTGTTGGAATAGTACACATTAGGAAGGGATGAATGTGTTCAATAGTTCACAGTAAGAAGGGATGAATGTGTTGGAATAGTACACATTAGGAAGGGATGAATGTGTTGTAATAGTTCACATTAGGAAGGGATGAATGTGTTGTAATAGTACACATTAGGAAGGGATGAATGTGTTGGAATAGTACACATTAGGAAGGGATGAATGTGTTGTAATAGTACACATTAGGAAGGGATGAATGTGTTGTAATAGTACACATTAGGAAGGGATGAATGCGTTGTAATAGTACACATTAGGAAGGAATGAATGTGTTGGAATAGTACACATTAGGAAGGGATGAATGTGTTCAATAGTTCACAGTAAGAAGGGATGAATGTGTTGGAATAGTACACATTAGGAAGGGATGAATGTGTTGTAATAGTTCACATTAGGAAGGGATGAATGTGTTGTAATAGTACACATTAGGAAGGGATGAATGTGTTGTAATAGTACACATTAGGAAGGGATGAATGTGTTGTAATAGTACACATTAGGAAGGAATGAATGTGTTGGAATAGTACACATTAGGAAGGGATGAATGTGTTGAATAGTTCACAGTAAGAAGGGATGAATGTGTTGGAATAGTACACATTAGGAAGGGATGAATGTGTTGTAATAGTTCACATTAGGAAGGGATGAATGTGTTGGAATAGTACACATTAGGAAGGGATGAATGTGTTGTAATAGTACACATTAGGAAGGGATGAATTTGTTGTAATAGTACACATTAGGAAGGGATGAATGTGTTGTAATAGTACACATTAGGAAGGGATGAATGTGTTGGAATAGTACACATTAGGAAGGGATGAATGTGTTGTAATAGTACACATTAGGAAGGGATGAATGTGTTGTAATAGTACACATTAGGAAGGGGTGAATGTGTTGTAATAGTACACATTAGGAAGGGATGAATTTGTTGTAATAGTACACATTAGGAAGGGATGAATGTGTTGGAATAGTACACATTAGGAAGGGATGAATGCGTTGTAATAGTACACATTAGGAAGGGGTGAATGTGTTGTAATAGTTCACATTAGGAAGGGATGAATGTGTTGTAATAGTACACATTAGGAAGGGATGAATGTGTTGTAATAGTACACATTAGGAAGGGATGAATTTGTTGTAATAGTACACATTAGGAAGGGATGAATGTGTTGGAATAGTACACATTAGGAAGGGATGAATGCGTTGTAATAGTACACATTAGGAAGGGGTGAATGTGTTGTAATAGTTCACATTAGGAAGGGATGAATGTGTTGTAATAGTACACATTAGGAAGGGATGAATGTGTTGGAATAGTTCACATTAGGAAGTGATGAATGTGTTGGAATAGTACACATTAGGAAGGGATGAATGTGTTGTAATAGTACATATTAGGAAGGGATGAATGCGTTGTAATAGTACATATTAGGAAGGGATGAATGTGTTGTAATAGTTCACATTAGGAAGGGGTGAATGTGTTGGAATAGTACACATTAGGAAGTGATGAATGTGTTGTAATAGTACACATTAGGAAGGGATGAATGTGTTGGAATAGTTCACATTAGGAAGTGATGAATGTGTTGGAATAGTACACATTAGGAAGGGATGAATGTGTTGTAATAGTACACATTAGGAAGGGATGAATGTGTTGTAATAGTACACATTAGGAAGGGATGAATGTGTTGTAATAGTACACATTAGGAAGGGATGAATGTGTTGGAATAGTTCACATTAGGAAGTGATGAATGTGTTGGAATAGTACACATTAGGAAGGGATGAATGTGTTGTAATAGTACATATTAGGAAGGGATGAATGCGTTGTAATAGTACATATTAGGAAGGGATGAATGTGTTGTAATAGTTCACATTAGGAAGGGGTGAATGTGTTGGAATAGTACACATTAGGAAGTGATGAATGTGTTGTAATAGTACACATTAGGAAGGGATGAATGTGTTGGAATAGTACACATTAGGAAGGGATGAATGTGTTGTAATAGTACACATTAGGAAGGAATGAATGTGTTGGAATAGTACACATTAGGAAGGGATGAATGTGTTGTAATAGTACACATTAGGAAGGGATGAATGTGTTGTAATAGTACACATTAGGAAGGGATGAATGTGTTGGAATAGTACACATTAGGAAGGGATGAATGTGTTGTAATAGTACACATTAGGAAGGGATGAATGTGTTGTAATAGTACACATTAGGAAGGGATGAATGTGTTGTAATAGTACACATTAGGAAGGGATGAATGTGTTGTAATAGTACACATTAGGAAGGGATGAATGTGTTGGAATAGGTCACATTAGGAAGGGGTGAATGTGTTGTAATAGTACACATTAGGAAGGGATGAATGTGTTGTAATAGTACACATTAAGAAGAGATGAATGTGTTCTAATAGTTCACATTAGGAAGGGATGAATGTGTTGTAATAGTACACATTAGGAAGGGATAAATGTGTTGTAATAGTACACATTAGGAAGGGGTGAATGTGTTGTAATAGTACACATTAGGAAGGAATGAATGTGTTGGAATAGTACACATTAGGAAGGGATGAATGTGTTGTAATAGTACACATTAGGAAGGGATGAATGTGTTGGAATAGTTCACATTAGGAAGGGGTGAATGTGTTGGAATAGTACACATTAGGAAGTGATGAATGTGTTGTAATAGTACACATTAGGAAGGGATGAATGTGTTGGAATAGTTCACATTAGGAAGTGATGAATGTGTTGGAATAGTACACATTAGGAAGGGATGAATGTGTTGTAATAGTACACATTAGGAAGGGATGAATGTGTTGTAATAGTACACATTAGGAAGGGATGAATGTGTTGTAATAGTACACATTAGGAAGGGATGAATGTGTTGGAATAGTTCACATTAGGAAGTGATGAATGTGTTGGAATAGTACACATTAGGAAGGGATGAATGTGTTGTAATAGTACATATTAGGAAGGGATGAATGCGTTGTAATAGTACATATTAGGAAGGGATGAATGTGTTGTAATAGTTCACATTAGGAAGGGGTGAATGTGTTGGAATAGTACACATTAGGAAGTGATGAATGTGTTGTAATAGTACACATTAGGAAGGGATGAATGTGTTGTAATAGTACACATTAGGAAGGGATGAATGTGTTGTAATAGTACACATTAGGAAGGGATGAATGTGTTGGAATAGTACACATTAGGAAGGGATGAATGTGTTGTAATAGTACACATTAGGAAGGGATGAATGTGTTGTAATAGTACACATTAGGAAGGGATGAATGTGTTGTAATAGTACACATTAGGAAGGGATGAATGTGTTGTAATAGTACACATTAGGAAGGGATGAATGTGTTGGAATAGGTCACATTAGGAAGGGGTGAATGTGTTGTAATAGTACACATTAGGAAGGGATGAATGTGTTGTAATAGTACACATTAAGAAGAGATGAATGTGTTCTAATAGTTCACATTAGGAAGGGATGAATGTGTTGTAATAGTACACATTAGGAAGGGATAAATGTGTTGTAATAGTACACATTAGGAAGGGGTGAATGTGTTGTAATAGTACACATTAGGAAGGAATGAATGTGTTGGAATAGTACACATTAGGAAGGGATGAATGTGTTGTAATAGTACACATTAGGAAGGGGTGAATGTGTTGTAATAGTACACATTAGGAAGGAATGAATGTGTTGGAATAGTACACATTAGGAAGGGATGAATGTGTTGTAATAGTACACATTAGGAAGGGATGAATGTGTTGGAATAGTTCACATTAGGAAGGGATGAATGTGTTGTAATAGTTCACATTAGGAAGGGATGAATGTGTTGTAATAGTACACATTAGGAAGGGATGAATGTGTTGGAATAGTACACATTAGGAAGGGGTGAATGTGTTGTAATAGTACACATTAGGAAGGGATGAATTTGTTGTAATAGTACACATTAGGAAGGGATGAATGTGTTGTAATAGTACACATTAGGAAGGGATGAATGCGTTGTAATAGTACACATTAGGAAGGAATGAATGTGTTGGAATAGTACACATTAGGAAGGGATGAATGTGTTCAATAGTTCACAGTAAGAAGGGATGAATGTGTTGGAATAGTACACATTAGGAAGGGATGAATGTGTTGTAATAGTTCACATTAGGAAGGGATGAATGTGTTGTAATAGTACACATTAGGAAGGGATGAATGTGTTGGAATAGTACACATTAGGAAGGGATGAATGTGTTGTAATAGTACACATTAGGAAGGGATGAATGTGTTGTAATAGTACACATTAGGAAGGGATGAATGCGTTGTAATAGTACACATTAGGAAGGAATGAATGTGTTGGAATAGTACACATTAGGAAGGGATGAATGTGTTCAATAGTTCACAGTAAGAAGGGATGAATGTGTTGGAATAGTACACATTAGGAAGGGATGAATGTGTTGTAATAGTTCACATTAGGAAGGGATGAATGTGTTGTAATAGTACACATTAGGAAGGGATGAATGTGTTGGAATAGTACACATTAGGAAGGGATGAATGTGTTGTAATAGTACACATTAGGAAGGGATGAATGTGTTGTAATAGTACACATTAGGAAGGAATGAATGTGTTGGAATAGTACACATTAGGAAGGGATGAATGTGTTGAATAGTTCACAGTAAGAAGGGATGAATGTGTTGGAATAGTACACATTAGGAAGGGATGAATGTGTTGTAATAGTTCACATTAGGAAGGGATGAATGTGTTGGAATAGTACACATTAGGAAGGGATGAATGTGTTGTAATAGTACACATTAGGAAGGGATGAATTTGTTGTAATAGTACACATTAGGAAGGGATGAATGTGTTGTAATAGTACACATTAGGAAGGGATGAATTTGTTGGAATAGTACACATTAGGAAGGGATGAATGTGTTGTAATAGTACACATTAGGAAGGGATGAATGTGTTGTAATAGTACACATTAGGAAGGGGTGAATGTGTTGTAATAGTACACATTAGGAAGGGATGAATTTGTTGTAATAGTACACATTAGGAAGGGATGAATGTGTTGGAATAGTACACATTAGGAAGGGATGAATGCGTTGTAATAGTACACATTAGGAAGGGGTGAATGTGTTGTAATAGTTCACATTAGGAAGGGATGAATGTGTTGTAATAGTACACATTAGGAAGGGATGAATGTGTTGTAATAGTACACATTAGGAAGGGATGAATTTGTTGTAATAGTACACATTAGGAAGGGATGAATGTGTTGGAATAGTACACATTAGGAAGGGATGAATGCGTTGTAATAGTACACATTAGGAAGGGGTGAATGTGTTGTAATAGTTCACATTAGGAAGGGATGAATGTGTTGTAATAGTACACATTAGGAAGGGATGAATGTGTTGTAATAGTACACATTAGGAAGGGATGAATGTGTTGGAATAGTACACATTAGGAAGGGATGAATGTGTTGTAATAGTACACATTAGGAAGGGATGAATGTGTTGTAATAGTACACATTAGGAAGGGATGAATGTGTTGTAATAGTACACATTAGGAAGGGATGAATGTGTTGTAATAGTACACATTAGGAAGGGATGAATGTGTTGGAATAGGTCACATTAGGAAGGGGTGAATGTGTTGTAATAGTACACATTAGGAAGGGATGAATGTGTTGTAATAGTACACATTAAGAAGAGATGAATGTGTTCTAATAGTTCACATTAGGAAGGGATGAATGTGTTGTAATAGTACACATTAGGAAGGGATAAATGTGTTGTAATAGTACACATTAGGAAGGGGTGAATGTGTTGTAATAGTACACATTAGGAAGGAATGAATGTGTTGGAATAGTACACATTAGGAAGGGATGAATGTGTTGTAATAGTACACATTAGGAAGGGATGAATGTGTTGGAATAGTTCACATTAGGAAGGGATGAATGTGTTGTAATAGTTCACATTAGGAAGGGATGAATGTGTTGTAATAGTACACATTAGGAAGGGATGAATGTGTTGGAATAGTACACATTAGGAAGGGGTGAATGTGTTGTAATAGTACACATTAGGAAGGGATGAATTTGTTGTAATAGTACACATTAGGAAGGGATGAATGTGTTGTAATAGTACACATTAGGAAGGGATGAATGCGTTGTAATAGTACACATTAGGAAGGAATGAATGTGTTGGAATAGTACACATTAGGAAGGGATGAATGTGTTCAATAGTTCACAGTAAGAAGGGATGAATGTGTTGGAATAGTACACATTAGGAAGGGATGAATGTGTTGTAATAGTTCACATTAGGAAGGGATGAATGTGTTGTAATAGTACACATTAGGAAGGGATGAATGTGTTGGAATAGTACACATTAGGAAGGGATGAATGTGTTGTAATAGTACACATTAGGAAGGGATGAATGCGTTGTAATAGTACACATTAGGAAGGAATGAATGTGTTGGAATAGTACACATTAGGAAGGGATGAATGTGTTCAATAGTTCACAGTAAGAAGGGATGAATGTGTTGGAATAGTACACATTAGGAAGGGATGAATGTGTTGTAATAGTTCACATTAGGAAGGGATGAATGTGTTGTAATAGTACACATTAGGAAGGGATGAATGTGTTGGAATAGTACACATTAGGAAGGGATGAATGTGTTGGAATAGTACACATTAGGAAGGGATGAATGTGTTGTAATAGTACACATTAGGAAGGGATGAATGTGTTGTAATAGTACACATTAGGAAGGGATGAATGTGTTGGAATAGTACACATTAGGAAGGGATGAATGTGTTGGAATAGTACACATTAGGAAGGGATGAATGTGTTGGAATAGTACACATTAGGAAGGGATGAATGTGTTGGAATAGTACACATTAGGAAGGGATGAATGTGTTCAATAGTTCACAGTAAGAAGGGATGAATGTGTTGGAATAGTACACATTAGGAAGGGATGAATGTGTTGTAATAGTTCACATTAGGAAGGGATGAATGTGTTGTAATAGTACACATTAGGAAGGGGTGAATGTGTTGTAATAGTACACATTAGGAAGGGATGAATTTGTTGTAATAGTACACATTAGGAAGGGATGAATGTGTTGGAATAGTACACATTAGGAAGGGATGAATGCGTTGTAATAGTACACATTAGGAAGGGGTGAATGTGTTGTAATAGTTCACATTAGGAAGGGATGAATGTGTTGTAATAGTACACATTAGGAAGGGATGAATGTGTTGTAATAGTACACATTAGGAAGGGATGAATTTGTTGTAATAGTACACATTAGGAAGGGATGAATGTGTTGGAATAGTACACATTAGGAAGGGATGAATGCGTTGTAATAGTACACATTAGGAAGGGGTGAATGTGTTGTAATAGTTCACATTAGGAAGGGATGAATGTGTTGTAATAGTACACATTAGGAAGGGATGAATGTGTTGGAATAGTTCACATTAGGAAGTGATGAATGTGTTGGAATAGTACACATTAGGAAGGGATGAATGTGTTGTAATAGTACATATTAGGAAGGGATGAATGCGTTGTAATAGTACATATTAGGAAGGGATGAATGTGTTGTAATAGTTCACATTAGGAAGGGGTGAATGTGTTGGAATAGTACACATTAGGAAGTGATGAATGTGTTGTAATAGTACACATTAGGAAGGGATGAATGTGTTGGAATAGTTCACATTAGGAAGTGATGAATGTGTTGGAATAGTACACATTAGGAAGGGATGAATGTGTTGTAATAGTACACATTAGGAAGGGATGAATGTGTTGTAATAGTACACATTAGGAAGGGATGAATGTGTTGTAATAGTACACATTAGGAAGGGATGAATGTGTTGGAATAGTTCACATTAGGAAGTGATGAATGTGTTGGAATAGTACACATTAGGAAGGGATGAATGTGTTGTAATAGTACATATTAGGAAGGGATGAATGCGTTGTAATAGTACATATTAGGAAGGGATGAATGTGTTGTAATAGTTCACATTAGGAAGGGGTGAATGTGTTGGAATAGTACACATTAGGAAGTGATGAATGTGTTGTAATAGTACACATTAGGAAGGGATGAATGTGTTGGAATAGTACACATTAGGAAGGGATGAATGTGTTGTAATAGTACACATTAGGAAGGAATGAATGTGTTGGAATAGTACACATTAGGAAGGGATGAATGTGTTGTAATAGTACACATTAGGAAGGGATGAATGTGTTGTAATAGTACACATTAGGAAGGGATGAATGTGTTGGAATAGTACACATTAGGAAGGGATGAATGTGTTGTAATAGTACACATTAGGAAGGGATGAATGTGTTGTAATAGTACACATTAGGAAGGGATGAATGTGTTGTAATAGTACACATTAGGAAGGGATGAATGTGTTGTAATAGTACACATTAGGAAGGGATGAATGTGTTGGAATAGGTCACATTAGGAAGGGGTGAATGTGTTGTAATAGTACACATTAGGAAGGGATGAATGTGTTGTAATAGTACACATTAAGAAGAGATGAATGTGTTCTAATAGTTCACATTAGGAAGGGATGAATGTGTTGTAATAGTACACATTAGGAAGGGATAAATGTGTTGTAATAGTACACATTAGGAAGGGGTGAATGTGTTGTAATAGTACACATTAGGAAGGAATGAATGTGTTGGAATAGTACACATTAGGAAGGGATGAATGTGTTGTAATAGTACACATTAGGAAGGGATGAATGTGTTGGAATAGTTCACATTAGGAAGGGGTGAATGTGTTGGAATAGTACACATTAGGAAGTGATGAATGTGTTGTAATAGTACACATTAGGAAGGGATGAATGTGTTGGAATAGTTCACATTAGGAAGTGATGAATGTGTTGGAATAGTACACATTAGGAAGGGATGAATGTGTTGTAATAGTACACATTAGGAAGGGATGAATGTGTTGTAATAGTACACATTAGGAAGGGATGAATGTGTTGTAATAGTACACATTAGGAAGGGATGAATGTGTTGGAATAGTTCACATTAGGAAGTGATGAATGTGTTGGAATAGTACACATTAGGAAGGGATGAATGTGTTGTAATAGTACATATTAGGAAGGGATGAATGCGTTGTAATAGTACATATTAGGAAGGGATGAATGTGTTGTAATAGTTCACATTAGGAAGGGGTGAATGTGTTGGAATAGTACACATTAGGAA
This sequence comes from Brachyhypopomus gauderio, assembly GCF_052324685.1. Taxonomy (NCBI): domain Eukaryota; kingdom Metazoa; phylum Chordata; class Actinopteri; order Gymnotiformes; family Hypopomidae; genus Brachyhypopomus; species Brachyhypopomus gauderio. The sequence goes on along the minus strand of NW_027506975.1, from coordinate 185,383 downwards.
GTGATGAATGTGTTGTAATAGTACACATTAGGAAGGGATGAATGTGTTGTAATAGTACACATTAGGAAGGGATGAATGTGTTGTAATAGTACACATTAGGAAGGGATGAATGTGTTGGAATAGTACACATTAGGAAGGGATGAATGTGTTGTAATAGTACACATTAGGAAGGGATGAATGTGTTGTAATAGTACACATTAGGAAGGGATGAATGTGTTGTAATAGTACACATTAGGAAGGGATGAATGTGTTGTAATAGTACACATTAGGAAGGGATGAATGTGTTGGAATAGGTCACATTAGGAAGGGGTGAATGTGTTGTAATAGTACACATTAGGAAGGGATGAATGTGTTGTAATAGTACACATTAAGAAGAGATGAATGTGTTCTAATAGTTCACATTAGGAAGGGATGAATGTGTTGTAATAGTACACATTAGGAAGGGATAAATGTGTTGTAATAGTACACATTAGGAAGGGGTGAATGTGTTGTAATAGTACACATTAGGAAGGAATGAATGTGTTGGAATAGTACACATTAGGAAGGGATGAATGTGTTGTAATAGTACACATTAGGAAGGGGTGAATGTGTTGTAATAGTACACATTAGGAAGGAATGAATGTGTTGGAATAGTACACATTAGGAAGGGATGAATGTGTTGTAATAGTACACATTAGGAAGGGATGAATGTGTTGGAATAGTTCACATTAGGAAGGGATGAATGTGTTGTAATAGTTCACATTAGGAAGGGATGAATGTGTTGTAATAGTACACATTAGGAAGGGATGAATGTGTTGGAATAGTACACATTAGGAAGGGGTGAATGTGTTGTAATAGTACACATTAGGAAGGGATGAATTTGTTGTAATAGTACACATTAGGAAGGGATGAATGTGTTGTAATAGTACACATTAGGAAGGGATGAATGCGTTGTAATAGTACACATTAGGAAGGAATGAATGTGTTGGAATAGTACACATTAGGAAGGGATGAATGTGTTCAATAGTTCACAGTAAGAAGGGATGAATGTGTTGGAATAGTACACATTAGGAAGGGATGAATGTGTTGTAATAGTTCACATTAGGAAGGGATGAATGTGTTGTAATAGTACACATTAGGAAGGGATGAATGTGTTGGAATAGTACACATTAGGAAGGGATGAATGTGTTGTAATAGTACACATTAGGAAGGGATGAATGTGTTGTAATAGTACACATTAGGAAGGGATGAATGCGTTGTAATAGTACACATTAGGAAGGAATGAATGTGTTGGAATAGTACACATTAGGAAGGGATGAATGTGTTCAATAGTTCACAGTAAGAAGGGATGAATGTGTTGGAATAGTACACATTAGGAAGGGATGAATGTGTTGTAATAGTTCACATTAGGAAGGGATGAATGTGTTGTAATAGTACACATTAGGAAGGGATGAATGTGTTGGAATAGTACACATTAGGAAGGGATGAATGTGTTGTAATAGTACACATTAGGAAGGGATGAATGTGTTGTAATAGTACACATTAGGAAGGAATGAATGTGTTGGAATAGTACACATTAGGAAGGGATGAATGTGTTGAATAGTTCACAGTAAGAAGGGATGAATGTGTTGGAATAGTACACATTAGGAAGGGATGAATGTGTTGTAATAGTTCACATTAGGAAGGGATGAATGTGTTGGAATAGTACACATTAGGAAGGGATGAATGTGTTGTAATAGTACACATTAGGAAGGGATGAATTTGTTGTAATAGTACACATTAGGAAGGGATGAATGTGTTGTAATAGTACACATTAGGAAGGGATGAATTTGTTGGAATAGTACACATTAGGAAGGGATGAATGTGTTGTAATAGTACACATTAGGAAGGGATGAATGTGTTGTAATAGTACACATTAGGAAGGGGTGAATGTGTTGTAATAGTACACATTAGGAAGGGATGAATTTGTTGTAATAGTACACATTAGGAAGGGATGAATGTGTTGGAATAGTACACATTAGGAAGGGATGAATGCGTTGTAATAGTACACATTAGGAAGGGGTGAATGTGTTGTAATAGTTCACATTAGGAAGGGATGAATGTGTTGTAATAGTACACATTAGGAAGGGATGAATGTGTTGTAATAGTACACATTAGGAAGGGATGAATTTGTTGTAATAGTACACATTAGGAAGGGATGAATGTGTTGGAATAGTACACATTAGGAAGGGATGAATGCGTTGTAATAGTACACATTAGGAAGGGGTGAATGTGTTGTAATAGTTCACATTAGGAAGGGATGAATGTGTTGTAATAGTACACATTAGGAAGGGATGAATGTGTTGTAATAGTACACATTAGGAAGGGATGAATGTGTTGGAATAGTACACATTAGGAAGGGATGAATGTGTTGTAATAGTACACATTAGGAAGGGATGAATGTGTTGTAATAGTACACATTAGGAAGGGATGAATGTGTTGTAATAGTACACATTAGGAAGGGATGAATGTGTTGTAATAGTACACATTAGGAAGGGATGAATGTGTTGGAATAGGTCACATTAGGAAGGGGTGAATGTGTTGTAATAGTACACATTAGGAAGGGATGAATGTGTTGTAATAGTACACATTAAGAAGAGATGAATGTGTTCTAATAGTTCACATTAGGAAGGGATGAATGTGTTGTAATAGTACACATTAGGAAGGGATAAATGTGTTGTAATAGTACACATTAGGAAGGGGTGAATGTGTTGTAATAGTACACATTAGGAAGGAATGAATGTGTTGGAATAGTACACATTAGGAAGGGATGAATGTGTTGTAATAGTACACATTAGGAAGGGATGAATGTGTTGGAATAGTTCACATTAGGAAGGGATGAATGTGTTGTAATAGTTCACATTAGGAAGGGATGAATGTGTTGTAATAGTACACATTAGGAAGGGATGAATGTGTTGGAATAGTACACATTAGGAAGGGGTGAATGTGTTGTAATAGTACACATTAGGAAGGGATGAATTTGTTGTAATAGTACACATTAGGAAGGGATGAATGTGTTGTAATAGTACACATTAGGAAGGGATGAATGCGTTGTAATAGTACACATTAGGAAGGAATGAATGTGTTGGAATAGTACACATTAGGAAGGGATGAATGTGTTCAATAGTTCACAGTAAGAAGGGATGAATGTGTTGGAATAGTACACATTAGGAAGGGATGAATGTGTTGTAATAGTTCACATTAGGAAGGGATGAATGTGTTGTAATAGTACACATTAGGAAGGGATGAATGTGTTGGAATAGTACACATTAGGAAGGGATGAATGTGTTGTAATAGTACACATTAGGAAGGGATGAATGCGTTGTAATAGTACACATTAGGAAGGAATGAATGTGTTGGAATAGTACACATTAGGAAGGGATGAATGTGTTCAATAGTTCACAGTAAGAAGGGATGAATGTGTTGGAATAGTACACATTAGGAAGGGATGAATGTGTTGTAATAGTTCACATTAGGAAGGGATGAATGTGTTGTAATAGTACACATTAGGAAGGGATGAATGTGTTGGAATAGTACACATTAGGAAGGGATGAATGTGTTGTAATAGTACACATTAGGAAGGGATGAATGTGTTGTAATAGTACACATTAGGAAGGAATGAATGTGTTGGAATAGTACACATTAGGAAGGGATGAATGTGTTGAATAGTTCACAGTAAGAAGGGATGAATGTGTTGGAATAGTACACATTAGGAAGGGATGAATGTGTTGTAATAGTTCACATTAGGAAGGGATGAATGTGTTGGAATAGTACACATTAGGAAGGGATGAATGTGTTGTAATAGTACACATTAGGAAGGGATGAATTTGTTGTAATAGTACACATTAGGAAGGGATGAATGTGTTGTAATAGTACACATTAGGAAGGGATGAATGTGTTGGAATAGTACACATTAGGAAGGGATGAATGTGTTGTAATAGTACACATTAGGAAGGGATGAATGTGTTGTAATAGTACACATTAGGAAGGGGTGAATGTGTTGTAATAGTACACATTAGGAAGGGATGAATTTGTTGTAATAGTACACATTAGGAAGGGATGAATGTGTTGGAATAGTACACATTAGGAAGGGATGAATGCGTTGTAATAGTACACATTAGGAAGGGGTGAATGTGTTGTAATAGTTCACATTAGGAAGGGATGAATGTGTTGTAATAGTACACATTAGGAAGGGATGAATGTGTTGTAATAGTACACATTAGGAAGGGATGAATTTGTTGTAATAGTACACATTAGGAAGGGATGAATGTGTTGGAATAGTACACATTAGGAAGGGATGAATGCAATGTAATAGTACACATTAGGAAGGGGTGGATGTGTTGTAATAGTTCACATTAGGAAGGGATGAATGTGTTGTAATAGTACACATTAGGAAGGGATGAATGTGTTGTAATAGTACACATTAGGAAGGGATGAATGTGTTGGAATAGTACACATTAGGAAGGGATGAATGTGTTGTAATAGTACACATTAGGAAGGAATGAATGTGTTGGAATAGTACACATTAGGAAGGGATGAATGTGTTGTAATAGTACACATTAGGAAGGGATGAATGTGTTGTAATAGTACACATTAGGAAGGGATGAATGTGTTGGAATAGTACACATTAGGAAGGGATGAATGTGTTGGAATAGTACACATTAGGAAGGGATGAATGTGTTCAATAGTTCACAGTAAGAAGGGATGAATGTGTTGGAATAGTACACATTAGGAAGGGATGAATATGTTGTAATAGTTCACATTAGGAAGGGATGAATGTGTTGTAATAGTACACATTAGGAAGGGATGAATGTGTTGGAATAGTACACATTAGGAAGGGATGAATGTGTTGTAATAGTACACATTAGGAAGGGATGAATGTGTTGTAATAGTACACATTAGGAAGGGATGAATGCATTGTAATAGTACACATTAGGAAGGAATGAATGTGTTGGAATAGTACACATTAGGAAGGGATGAATGTGTTCAATAGTTCACAGTAAGAAGGGATGAATGTGTTGGAATAGTACACATTAGGAAGTGATGAATGTGTTGTAATAGTACACATTAGGAAGGGATGAATGTGTTGTAATAGTACACATTAGGAAGGGATGAATGTGTTGTAATAGTACACATTAGGAAGGGATGAATGTGTTGGAATAGTACACATTAGGAAGGGATGAATGTGTTGTAATAGTACACATTAGGAAGGGATGAATGTGTTGTAATAGTACACATTAGGAAGGGATGAATGTGTTGTAATAGTACACATTAGGAAGGGATGAATGTGTTGTAATAGTACACATTAGGAAGGGATGAATGTGTTGGAATAGGTCACATTAGGAAGGGGTGAATGTGTTGTAATAGTACACATTAGGAAGGGATGAATGTGTTGTAATAGTACACATTAAGAAGAGATGAATGTGTTCTAATAGTTCACATTAGGAAGGGATGAATGTGTTGTAATAGTACACATTAGGAAGGGATAAATGTGTTGTAATAGTACACATTAGGAAGGGGTGAATGTGTTGTAATAGTACACATTAGGAAGGAATGAATGTGTTGGAATAGTACACATTAGGAAGGGATGAATGTGTTGTAATAGTACACATTAGGAAGGGGTGAATGTGTTGTAATAGTACACATTAGGAAGGAATGAATGTGTTGGAATAGTACACATTAGGAAGGGATGAATGTGTTGTAATAGTACACATTAGGAAGGGATGAATGTGTTGGAATAGTTCACATTAGGAAGGGATGAATGTGTTGTAATAGTTCACATTAGGAAGGGATGAATGTGTTGTAATAGTACACATTAGGAAGGGATGAATGTGTTGGAATAGTACACATTAGGAAGGGGTGAATGTGTTGTAATAGTACACATTAGGAAGGGATGAATTTGTTGTAATAGTACACATTAGGAAGGGATGAATGTGTTGTAATAGTACACATTAGGAAGGGATGAATGCGTTGTAATAGTACACATTAGGAAGGAATGAATGTGTTGGAATAGTACACATTAGGAAGGGATGAATGTGTTCAATAGTTCACAGTAAGAAGGGATGAATGTGTTGGAATAGTACACATTAGGAAGGGATGAATGTGTTGTAATAGTTCACATTAGGAAGGGATGAATGTGTTGTAATAGTACACATTAGGAAGGGATGAATGTGTTGGAATAGTACACATTAGGAAGGGATGAATGTGTTGTAATAGTACACATTAGGAAGGGATGAATGTGTTGTAATAGTACACATTAGGAAGGGATGAATGCGTTGTAATAGTACACATTAGGAAGGAATGAATGTGTTGGAATAGTACACATTAGGAAGGGATGAATGTGTTCAATAGTTCACAGTAAGAAGGGATGAATGTGTTGGAATAGTACACATTAGGAAGGGATGAATGTGTTGTAATAGTTCACATTAGGAAGGGATGAATGTGTTGTAATAGTACACATTAGGAAGGGATGAATGTGTTGGAATAGTACACATTAGGAAGGGATGAATGTGTTGTAATAGTACACATTAGGAAGGGATGAATGTGTTGTAATAGTACACATTAGGAAGGAATGAATGTGTTGGAATAGTACACATTAGGAAGGGATGAATGTGTTGAATAGTTCACAGTAAGAAGGGATGAATGTGTTGGAATAGTACACATTAGGAAGGGATGAATGTGTTGTAATAGTTCACATTAGGAAGGGATGAATGTGTTGGAATAGTACACATTAGGAAGGGATGAATGTGTTGTAATAGTACACATTAGGAAGGGATGAATTTGTTGTAATAGTACACATTAGGAAGGGATGAATGTGTTGTAATAGTACACATTAGGAAGGGATGAATTTGTTGGAATAGTACACATTAGGAAGGGATGAATGTGTTGTAATAGTACACATTAGGAAGGGATGAATGTGTTGTAATAGTACACATTAGGAAGGGGTGAATGTGTTGTAATAGTACACATTAGGAAGGGATGAATTTGTTGTAATAGTACACATTAGGAAGGGATGAATGTGTTGGAATAGTACACATTAGGAAGGGATGAATGCGTTGTAATAGTACACATTAGGAAGGGGTGAATGTGTTGTAATAGTTCACATTAGGAAGGGATGAATGTGTTGTAATAGTACACATTAGGAAGGGATGAATGTGTTGTAATAGTACACATTAGGAAGGGATGAATTTGTTGTAATAGTACACATTAGGAAGGGATGAATGTGTTGGAATAGTACACATTAGGAAGGGATGAATGCGTTGTAATAGTACACATTAGGAAGGGGTGAATGTGTTGTAATAGTTCACATTAGGAAGGGATGAATGTGTTGTAATAGTACACATTAGGAAGGGATGAATGTGTTGTAATAGTACACATTAGGAAGGGATGAATGTGTTGGAATAGTACACATTAGGAAGGGATGAATGTGTTGTAATAGTACACATTAGGAAGGGATGAATGTGTTGTAATAGTACACATTAGGAAGGGATGAATGTGTTGTAATAGTACACATTAGGAAGGGATGAATGTGTTGTAATAGTACACATTAGGAAGGGATGAATGTGTTGGAATAGGTCACATTAGGAAGGGGTGAATGTGTTGTAATAGTACACATTAGGAAGGGATGAATGTGTTGTAATAGTACACATTAAGAAGAGATGAATGTGTTCTAATAGTTCACATTAGGAAGGGATGAATGTGTTGTAATAGTACACATTAGGAAGGGATAAATGTGTTGTAATAGTACACATTAGGAAGGGGTGAATGTGTTGTAATAGTACACATTAGGAAGGAATGAATGTGTTGGAATAGTACACATTAGGAAGGGATGAATGTGTTGTAATAGTACACATTAGGAAGGGATGAATGTGTTGGAATAGTTCACATTAGGAAGGGATGAATGTGTTGTAATAGTTCACATTAGGAAGGGATGAATGTGTTGTAATAGTACACATTAGGAAGGGATGAATGTGTTGGAATAGTACACATTAGGAAGGGGTGAATGTGTTGTAATAGTACACATTAGGAAGGGATGAATTTGTTGTAATAGTACACATTAGGAAGGGATGAATGTGTTGTAATAGTACACATTAGGAAGGGATGAATGCGTTGTAATAGTACACATTAGGAAGGAATGAATGTGTTGGAATAGTACACATTAGGAAGGGATGAATGTGTTCAATAGTTCACAGTAAGAAGGGATGAATGTGTTGGAATAGTACACATTAGGAAGGGATGAATGTGTTGTAATAGTTCACATTAGGAAGGGATGAATGTGTTGTAATAGTACACATTAGGAAGGGATGAATGTGTTGGAATAGTACACATTAGGAAGGGATGAATGTGTTGTAATAGTACACATTAGGAAGGGATGAATGCGTTGTAATAGTACACATTAGGAAGGAATGAATGTGTTGGAATAGTACACATTAGGAAGGGATGAATGTGTTCAATAGTTCACAGTAAGAAGGGATGAATGTGTTGGAATAGTACACATTAGGAAGGGATGAATGTGTTGTAATAGTTCACATTAGGAAGGGATGAATGTGTTGTAATAGTACACATTAGGAAGGGATGAATGTGTTGGAATAGTACACATTAGGAAGGGATGAATGTGTTGTAATAGTACACATTAGGAAGGGATGAATGTGTTGTAATAGTACACATTAGGAAGGAATGAATGTGTTGGAATAGTACACATTAGGAAGGGATGAATGTGTTGAATAGTTCACAGTAAGAAGGGATGAATGTGTTGGAATAGTACACATTAGGAAGGGATGAATGTGTTGTAATAGTTCACATTAGGAAGGGATGAATGTGTTGGAATAGTACACATTAGGAAGGGATGAATGTGTTGTAATAGTACACATTAGGAAGGGATGAATTTGTTGTAATAGTACACATTAGGAAGGGATGAATGTGTTGTAATAGTACACATTAGGAAGGGATGAATGTGTTGGAATAGTACACATTAGGAAGGGATGAATGTGTTGTAATAGTACACATTAGGAAGGGATGAATGTGTTGTAATAGTACACATTAGGAAGGGGTGAATGTGTTGTAATAGTACACATTAGGAAGGGATGAATTTGTTGTAATAGTACACATTAGGAAGGGATGAATGTGTTGGAATAGTACACATTAGGAAGGGATGAATGCGTTGTAATAGTACACATTAGGAAGGGGTGAATGTGTTGTAATAGTTCACATTAGGAAGGGATGAATGTGTTGTAATAGTACACATTAGGAAGGGATGAATGTGTTGTAATAGTACACATTAGGAAGGGATGAATTTGTTGTAATAGTACACATTAGGAAGGGATGAATGTGTTGGAATAGTACACATTAGGAAGGGATGAATGCAATGTAATAGTACACATTAGGAAGGGGTGGATGTGTTGTAATAGTTCACATTAGGAAGGGATGAATGTGTTGTAATAGTACACATTAGGAAGGGATGAATGTGTTGTAATAGTACACATTAGGAAGGGATGAATGTGTTGGAATAGTACACATTAGGAAGGGATGAATGTGTTGTAATAGTACACATTAGGAAGGAATGAATGTGTTGGAATAGTACACATTAGGAAGGGATGAATGTGTTGTAATAGTACACATTAGGAAGGGATGAATGTGTTGTAATAGTACACATTAGGAAGGGATGAATGTGTTGGAATAGTACACATTAGGAAGGGATGAATGTGTTGGAATAGTACACATTAGGAAGGGATGAATGTGTTCAATAGTTCACAGTAAGAAGGGATGAATGTGTTGGAATAGTACACATTAGGAAGGGATGAATATGTTGTAATAGTTCACATTAGGAAGGGATGAATGTGTTGTAATAGTACACATTAGGAAGGGATGAATGTGTTGGAATAGTACACATTAGGAAGGGATGAATGTGTTGTAATAGTACACATTAGGAAGGGATGAATGTGTTGTAATAGTACACATTAGGAAGGGATGAATGCATTGTAATAGTACACATTAGGAAGGAATGAATGTGTTGGAATAGTACACATTAGGAAGGGATGAATGTGTTCAATAGTTCACAGTAAGAAGGGATGAATGTGTTGGAATAGTACACATTAGGAAGGGATGAATGTGTTGTAATAGTTCACATTAGGAAGGGATGAATGTGTTGTAATAGTACACATTAGGAAGGGATGAATGTGTTGTAATAGTACACATTAGGAAGGGATGAATGTGTTGTAATAGTACACATTAGGAAGGGGTGAATGTGTTGTAATAGTACACATTAGGAAGGGATGAATTTGTTGTAATAGTACACATTAGGAAGGGATGAATGTGTTGGAATAGTACACATTAGGAAGGGATGAATGCGTTGTAATAGTACACATTAGGAAGGGGTGAATGTGTTGTAATAGTTCACATTAGGAAGGGATGAATGTGTTGTAATAGTACACATTAGGAAGGGATGAATGTGTTGTAATAGTACACATTAGGAAGGGATGAATTTGTTGTAATAGTACACATTAGGAAGGGATGAATGTGTTGGAATAGTACACATTAGGAAGGGATGAATGCGTTGTAATAGTACACATTAGGAAGGGGTGAATGTGTTGTAATAGTTCACATTAGGAAGGGATGAATGTGTTGTAATAGTACATATTAGGAAGGGATGAATGCGTTGTAATAGTACACATTAGGAAGGGATGAATGTGTTGTAATAGTACACATTAGGAAGGGATGAATGTGTTGGAATAGTTCACATTAGGAAGTGATGAATGTGTTGGAATAGTACACATTAGGAAGGGATGAATGTGTTGTAATAGTACATATTAGGAAGGGATGAATGCGTTGTAATAGTACATATTAGGAAGGGATGAATGTGTTGTAATAGTTCACATTAGGAAGGGGTGAATGTGTTGGAATAGTACACATTAGGAAGTGATGAATGTGTTGTAATAGTACACATTAGGAAGGGATGAATGTGTTGGAATAGTACACATTAGGAAGGGATGAATGTGTTGTAATAGTACACATTAGGAAGGAATGAATGTGTTGGAATAGTACACATTAGGAAGGGATGAATGTGTTGTAATAGTACACATTAGGAAGGGATGAATGTGTTGTAATAGTACACATTAGGAAGGGATGAATGTGTTGGAATAGTACACATTAGGAAGGGATGAATGTGTTGTAATAGTACACATTAGGAAGGGATGAATGTGTTGTAATAGTACACATTAGGAAGGGATGAATGTGTTGTAATAGTACACATTAGGAAGGGATGAATGTGTTGTAATAGTACACATTAGGAAGGGATAAATGTGTTGTAATAGTTCACATTAGGAAGTGATGAATGTGTTGGAATAGTACACATTAGGAAGGGATGAATGTGTTGTAATAGTACATATTAGGAAGGGATGAATGCGTTGTAATAGTACATATTAGGAAGGGATGAATGTGTTGTAATAGTTCACATTAGGAAGGGGTGAATGTGTTGGAATAGTACACATTAGGAAGTGATGAATGTGTTGTAATAGTACACATTAGGAAGGGATGAATGTGTTGGAATAGTTCACATTAGGAAGTGATGAATGTGTTGGAATAGTACACATTAGGAAGGGATGAATGTGTTGTAATAGTACACATTAGGAAGGGATGAATGTGTTGTAATAGTACACATTAGGAAGGGATGAATGTGTTGTAATAGTACACATTAGGAAGGGATGAATGTGTTGGAATAGTTCACATTAGGAAGTGATGAATGTGTTGGAATAGTACACATTAGGAAGGGATGAATGTGTTGTAATAGTACATATTAGGAAGGGATGAATGCGTTGTAATAGTACATATTAGGAAGGGATGAATGTGTTGTAATAGTTCACATTAGGAAGGGGTGAATGTGTTGGAATAGTACACATTAGGAAGTGATGAATGTGTTGTAATAGTACACATTAGGAAGGGATGAATGTGTTGGAATAGTACACATTAGGAAGGGATGAATGTGTTGTAATAGTACACATTAGGAAGGAATGAATGTGTTGGAATAGTACACATTAGGAAGGGATGAATGTGTTGTAATAGTACACATTAGGAAGGGATGAATGTGTTGTAATAGTACACATTAGGAAGGGATGAATGTGTTGGAATAGTACACATTAGGAAGGGATGAATGTGTTGTAATAGTACACATTAGGAAGGGATGAATGTGTTGTAATAGTACACATTAGGAAGGGATGAATGTGTTGTAATAGTACACATTAGGAAGGGATGAATGTGTTGTAATAGTACACATTAGGAAGGGATGAATGTGTTGGAATAGGTCACATTAGGAAGGGGTGAATGTGTTGTAATAGTACACATTAGGAAGGGATGAATGTGTTGTAATAGTACACATTAAGAAGAGATGAATGTGTTCTAATAGTTCACATTAGGAAGGGATGAATGTGTTGTAATAGTACACATTAGGAAGGGATAAATGTGTTGTAATAGTACACATTAGGAAGGGGTGAATGTGTTGTAATAGTACACATTAGGAAGGAATGAATGTGTTGGAATAGTACACATTAGGAAGGGATGAATGTGTTGTAATAGTACACATTAGGAAGGGATGAATGTGTTGTAATAGTACACATTAGGAAGGGATGAATGTGTTGGAATAGTACACATTAGGAAGGGATGAATGTGTTGTAATAGTACACATTAGGAAGGGATGAATGTGTTGTAATAGTACACATTAGGAAGGGATGAATGTGTTGTAATAGTACACATTAGGAAGGGATGAATGTGTTGTAATAGTACACATTAGGAAGGGATGAATGTGTTGGAATAGGTCACATTAGGAAGGGGTGAATGTGTTGTAATAGTACACATTAGGAAGGGATGAATGTGTTGTAATAGTACACATTAAGAAGAGATGAATGTGTTCTAATAGTTCACATTAGGAAGGGATGAATGTGTTGTAATAGTACACATTAGGAAGGGATAAATGTGTTGTAATAGTACACATTAGGAAGGGGTGAATGTGTTGTAATAGTACACATTAGGAAGGAATGAATGTGTTGGAATAGTACACATTAGGAAGGGATGAATGTGTTGTAATAGTACACATTAGGAAGGGATGAATGTGTTGGAATAGTTCACATTAGGAAGGGGTGAATGTGTTGGAATAGTACACATTAGGAAGTGATGAATGTGTTGTAATAGTACACATTAGGAAGGGATGAATGTGTTGGAATAGTTCACATTAGGAAGTGATGAATGTGTTGGAATAGTACACATTAGGAAGGGATGAATGTGTTGTAATAGTACACATTAGGAAGGGATGAATGTGTTGTAATAGTACACATTAGGAAGGGATGAATGTGTTGTAATAGTACACATTAGGAAGGGATGAATGTGTTGGAATAGTTCACATTAGGAAGTGATGAATGTGTTGGAATAGTACACATTAGGAAGGGATGAATGTGTTGTAATAGTACATATTAGGAAGGGATGAATGCGTTGTAATAGTACATATTAGGAAGGGATGAATGTGTTGTAATAGTTCACATTAGGAAGGGGTGAATGTGTTGGAATAGTACACATTAGGAAGTGATGAATGTGTTGTAATAGTACACATTAGGAAGGGATGAATGTGTTGTAATAGTACACATTAGGAAGGGATGAATGTGTTGTAATAGTACACATTAGGAAGGGATGAATGTGTTGGAATAGTACACATTAGGAAGGGATGAATGTGTTGTAATAGTACACATTAGGAAGGGATGAATGTGTTGTAATAGTACACATTAGGAAGGGATGAATGTGTTGTAATAGTACACATTAGGAAGGGATGAATGTGTTGTAATAGTACACATTAGGAAGGGATGAATGTGTTGGAATAGGTCACATTAGGAAGGGGTGAATGTGTTGTAATAGTACACATTAGGAAGGGATGAATGTGTTGTAATAGTACACATTAAGAAGAGATGAATGTGTTCTAATAGTTCACATTAGGAAGGGATGAATGTGTTGTAATAGTACACATTAGGAAGGGATAAATGTGTTGTAATAGTACACATTAGGAAGGGGTGAATGTGTTGTAATAGTACACATTAGGAAGGAATGAATGTGTTGGAATAGTACACATTAGGAAGGGATGAATGTGTTGTAATAGTACACATTAGGAAGGGGTGAATGTGTTGTAATAGTACACATTAGGAAGGAATGAATGTGTTGGAATAGTACACATTAGGAAGGGATGAATGTGTTGTAATAGTACACATTAGGAAGGGATGAATGTGTTGGAATAGTTCACATTAGGAAGGGATGAATGTGTTGTAATAGTTCACATTAGGAAGGGATGAATGTGTTGTAATAGTACACATTAGGAAGGGATGAATGTGTTGGAATAGTACACATTAGGAAGGGGTGAATGTGTTGTAATAGTACACATTAGGAAGGGATGAATTTGTTGTAATAGTACACATTAGGAAGGGATGAATGTGTTGTAATAGTACACATTAGGAAGGGATGAATGCGTTGTAATAGTACACATTAGGAAGGAATGAATGTGTTGGAATAGTACACATTAGGAAGGGATGAATGTGTTCAATAGTTCACAGTAAGAAGGGATGAATGTGTTGGAATAGTACACATTAGGAAGGGATGAATGTGTTGTAATAGTTCACATTAGGAAGGGATGAATGTGTTGTAATAGTACACATTAGGAAGGGATGAATGTGTTGGAATAGTACACATTAGGAAGGGATGAATGTGTTGTAATAGTACACATTAGGAAGGGATGAATGTGTTGTAATAGTACACATTAGGAAGGGATGAATGCGTTGTAATAGTACACATTAGGAAGGAATGAATGTGTTGGAATAGTACACATTAGGAAGGGATGAATGTGTTCAATAGTTCACAGTAAGAAGGGATGAATGTGTTGGAATAGTACACATTAGGAAGGGATGAATGTGTTGTAATAGTTCACATTAGGAAGGGATGAATGTGTTGTAATAGTACACATTAGGAAGGGATGAATGTGTTGGAATAGTACACATTAGGAAGGGATGAATGTGTTGTAATAGTACACATTAGGAAGGGATGAATGTGTTGTAATAGTACACATTAGGAAGGAATGAATGTGTTGGAATAGTACACATTAGGAAGGGATGAATGTGTTGAATAGTTCACAGTAAGAAGGGATGAATGTGTTGGAATAGTACACATTAGGAAGGGATGAATGTGTTGTAATAGTTCACATTAGGAAGGGATGAATGTGTTGGAATAGTACACATTAGGAAGGGATGAATGTGTTGTAATAGTACACATTAGGAAGGGATGAATTTGTTGTAATAGTACACATTAGGAAGGGATGAATGTGTTGTAATAGTACACATTAGGAAGGGATGAATTTGTTGGAATAGTACACATTAGGAAGGGATGAATGTGTTGTAATAGTACACATTAGGAAGGGATGAATGTGTTGTAATAGTACACATTAGGAAGGGGTGAATGTGTTGTAATAGTACACATTAGGAAGGGATGAATTTGTTGTAATAGTACACATTAGGAAGGGATGAATGTGTTGGAATAGTACACATTAGGAAGGGATGAATGCGTTGTAATAGTACACATTAGGAAGGGGTGAATGTGTTGTAATAGTTCACATTAGGAAGGGATGAATGTGTTGTAATAGTACACATTAGGAAGGGATGAATGTGTTGTAATAGTACACATTAGGAAGGGATGAATTTGTTGTAATAGTACACATTAGGAAGGGATGAATGTGTTGGAATAGTACACATTAGGAAGGGATGAATGCGTTGTAATAGTACACATTAGGAAGGGGTGAATGTGTTGTAATAGTTCACATTAGGAAGGGATGAATGTGTTGTAATAGTACACATTAGGAAGGGATGAATGTGTTGTAATAGTACACATTAGGAAGGGATGAATGTGTTGGAATAGTACACATTAGGAAGGGATGAATGTGTTGTAATAGTACACATTAGGAAGGGATGAATGTGTTGTAATAGTACACATTAGGAAGGGATGAATGTGTTGTAATAGTACACATTAGGAAGGGATGAATGTGTTGTAATAGTACACATTAGGAAGGGATGAATGTGTTGGAATAGGTCACATTAGGAAGGGGTGAATGTGTTGTAATAGTACACATTAGGAAGGGATGAATGTGTTGTAATAGTACACATTAAGAAGAGATGAATGTGTTCTAATAGTTCACATTAGGAAGGGATGAATGTGTTGTAATAGTACACATTAGGAAGGGATAAATGTGTTGTAATAGTACACATTAGGAAGGGGTGAATGTGTTGTAATAGTACACATTAGGAAGGAATGAATGTGTTGGAATAGTACACATTAGGAAGGGATGAATGTGTTGTAATAGTACACATTAGGAAGGGATGAATGTGTTGGAATAGTTCACATTAGGAAGGGATGAATGTGTTGTAATAGTTCACATTAGGAAGGGATGAATGTGTTGTAATAGTACACATTAGGAAGGGATGAATGTGTTGGAATAGTACACATTAGGAAGGGGTGAATGTGTTGTAATAGTACACATTAGGAAGGGATGAATTTGTTGTAATAGTACACATTAGGAAGGGATGAATGTGTTGTAATAGTACACATTAGGAAGGGATGAATGCGTTGTAATAGTACACATTAGGAAGGAATGAATGTGTTGGAATAGTACACATTAGGAAGGGATGAATGTGTTCAATAGTTCACAGTAAGAAGGGATGAATGTGTTGGAATAGTACACATTAGGAAGGGATGAATGTGTTGTAATAGTTCACATTAGGAAGGGATGAATGTGTTGTAATAGTACACATTAGGAAGGGATGAATGTGTTGGAATAGTACACATTAGGAAGGGATGAATGTGTTGTAATAGTACACATTAGGAAGGGATGAATGCGTTGTAATAGTACACATTAGGAAGGAATGAATGTGTTGGAATAGTACACATTAGGAAGGGATGAATGTGTTCAATAGTTCACAGTAAGAAGGGATGAATGTGTTGGAATAGTACACATTAGGAAGGGATGAATGTGTTGTAATAGTTCACATTAGGAAGGGATGAATGTGTTGTAATAGTACACATTAGGAAGGGATGAATGTGTTGGAATAGTACACATTAGGAAGGGATGAATGTGTTGTAATAGTACACATTAGGAAGGGATGAATGTGTTGTAATAGTACACATTAGGAAGGAATGAATGTGTTGGAATAGTACACATTAGGAAGGGATGAATGTGTTGAATAGTTCACAGTAAGAAGGGATGAATGTGTTGGAATAGTACACATTAGGAAGGGATGAATGTGTTGTAATAGTTCACATTAGGAAGGGATGAATGTGTTGGAATAGTACACATTAGGAAGGGATGAATGTGTTGTAATAGTACACATTAGGAAGGGATGAATTTGTTGTAATAGTACACATTAGGAAGGGATGAATGTGTTGTAATAGTACACATTAGGAAGGGATGAATGTGTTGGAATAGTACACATTAGGAAGGGATGAATGTGTTGTAATAGTACACATTAGGAAGGGATGAATGTGTTGTAATAGTACACATTAGGAAGGGGTGAATGTGTTGTAATAGTACACATTAGGAAGGGATGAATTTGTTGTAATAGTACACATTAGGAAGGGATGAATGTGTTGGAATAGTACACATTAGGAAGGGATGAATGCGTTGTAATAGTACACATTAGGAAGGGGTGAATGTGTTGTAATAGTTCACATTAGGAAGGGATGAATGTGTTGTAATAGTACACATTAGGAAGGGATGAATGTGTTGTAATAGTACACATTAGGAAGGGATGAATTTGTTGTAATAGTACACATTAGGAAGGGATGAATGTGTTGGAATAGTACACATTAGGAAGGGATGAATGCAATGTAATAGTACACATTAGGAAGGGGTGGATGTGTTGTAATAGTTCACATTAGGAAGGGATGAATGTGTTGTAATAGTACACATTAGGAAGGGATGAATGTGTTGTAATAGTACACATTAGGAAGGGATGAATGTGTTGGAATAGTACACATTAGGAAGGGATGAATGTGTTGTAATAGTACACATTAGGAAGGAATGAATGTGTTGGAATAGTACACATTAGGAAGGGATGAATGTGTTGTAATAGTACACATTAGGAAGGGATGAATGTGTTGTAATAGTACACATTAGGAAGGGATGAATGTGTTGGAATAGTACACATTAGGAAGGGATGAATGTGTTGGAATAGTACACATTAGGAAGGGATGAATGTGTTCAATAGTTCACAGTAAGAAGGGATGAATGTGTTGGAATAGTACACATTAGGAAGGGATGAATGTGTTGTAATAGTTCACATTAGGAAGGGATGAATGTGTTGTAATAGTACACATTAGGAAGGGATGAATGTGTTGGAATAGTACACATTAGGAAGGGATGAATGTGTTGTAATAGTACACATTAGGAAGGGATGAATGTGTTGTAATAGTACACATTAGGAAGGGATGAATGCATTGTAATAGTACACATTAGGAAGGAATGAATGTGTTGGAATAGTACACATTAGGAAGGGATGAATGTGTTCAATAGTTCACAGTAAGAAGGGATGAATGTGTTGGAATAGTACACATTAGGAAGGGATGAATGTGTTGTAATAGTTCACATTAGGAAGGGATGAATGTGTTGTAATAGTACACATTAGGAAGGGATGAATGTGTTGTAATAGTACACATTAGGAAGGGATGAATGTGTTGTAATAGTACACATTAGGAAGGGGTGAATGTGTTGTAATAGTACACATTAGGAAGGGATGAATTTGTTGTAATAGTACACATTAGGAAGGGATGAATGTGTTGGAATAGTACACATTAGGAAGGGATGAATGCGTTGTAATAGTACACATTAGGAAGGGGTGAATGTGTTGTAATAGTTCACATTAGGAAGGGATGAATGTGTTGTAATAGTACACATTAGGAAGGGATGAATGTGTTGTAATAGTACACATTAGGAAGGGATGAATTTGTTGTAATAGTACACATTAGGAAGGGATGAATGTGTTGGAATAGTACACATTAGGAAGGGATGAATGCGTTGTAATAGTACACATTAGGAAGGGGTGAATGTGTTGTAATAGTTCACATTAGGAAGGGATGAATGTGTTGTAATAGTACATATTAGGAAGGGATGAATGCGTTGTAATAGTACACATTAGGAAGGGATGAATGTGTTGTAATAGTACACATTAGGAAGGGATGAATGTGTTGGAATAGTTCACATTAGGAAGTGATGAATGTGTTGGAATAGTACACATTAGGAAGGGATGAATGTGTTGTAATAGTACATATTAGGAAGGGATGAATGCGTTGTAATAGTACATATTAGGAAGGGATGAATGTGTTGTAATAGTTCACATTAGGAAGGGGTGAATGTGTTGGAATAGTACACATTAGGAAGTGATGAATGTGTTGTAATAGTACACATTAGGAAGGGATGAATGTGTTGGAATAGTACACATTAGGAAGGGATGAATGTGTTGTAATAGTACACATTAGGAAGGAATGAATGTGTTGGAATAGTACACATTAGGAAGGGATGAATGTGTTGTAATAGTACACATTAGGAAGGGATGAATGTGTTGTAATAGTACACATTAGGAAGGGATGAATGTGTTGGAATAGTACACATTAGGAAGGGATGAATGTGTTGTAATAGTACACATTAGGAAGGGATGAATGTGTTGTAATAGTACACATTAGGAAGGGATGAATGTGTTGTAATAGTACACATTAGGAAGGGATGAATGTGTTGTAATAGTACACATTAGGAAGGGATAAATGTGTTGTAATAGTTCACATTAGGAAGTGATGAATGTGTTGGAATAGTACACATTAGGAAGGGATGAATGTGTTGTAATAGTACATATTAGGAAGGGATGAATGCGTTGTAATAGTACATATTAGGAAGGGATGAATGTGTTGTAATAGTTCACATTAGGAAGGGGTGAATGTGTTGGAATAGTACACATTAGGAAGTGATGAATGTGTTGTAATAGTACACATTAGGAAGGGATGAATGTGTTGGAATAGTTCACATTAGGAAGTGATGAATGTGTTGGAATAGTACACATTAGGAAGGGATGAATGTGTTGTAATAGTACACATTAGGAAGGGATGAATGTGTTGTAATAGTACACATTAGGAAGGGATGAATGTGTTGTAATAGTACACATTAGGAAGGGATGAATGTGTTGGAATAGTTCACATTAGGAAGTGATGAATGTGTTGGAATAGTACACATTAGGAAGGGATGAATGTGTTGTAATAGTACATATTAGGAAGGGATGAATGCGTTGTAATAGTACATATTAGGAAGGGATGAATGTGTTGTAATAGTTCACATTAGGAAGGGGTGAATGTGTTGGAATAGTACACATTAGGAAGTGATGAATGTGTTGTAATAGTACACATTAGGAAGGGATGAATGTGTTGGAATAGTACACATTAGGAAGGGATGAATGTGTTGTAATAGTACACATTAGGAAGGAATGAATGTGTTGGAATAGTACACATTAGGAAGGGATGAATGTGTTGTAATAGTACACATTAGGAAGGGATGAATGTGTTGTAATAGTACACATTAGGAAGGGATGAATGTGTTGGAATAGTACACATTAGGAAGGGATGAATGTGTTGTAATAGTACACATTAGGAAGGGATGAATGTGTTGTAATAGTACACATTAGGAAGGGATGAATGTGTTGTAATAGTACACATTAGGAAGGGATGAATGTGTTGTAATAGTACACATTAGGAAGGGATGAATGTGTTGGAATAGGTCACATTAGGAAGGGGTGAATGTGTTGTAATAGTACACATTAGGAAGGGATGAATGTGTTGTAATAGTACACATTAAGAAGAGATGAATGTGTTCTAATAGTTCACATTAGGAAGGGATGAATGTGTTGTAATAGTACACATTAGGAAGGGATAAATGTGTTGTAATAGTACACATTAGGAAGGGGTGAATGTGTTGTAATAGTACACATTAGGAAGGAATGAATGTGTTGGAATAGTACACATTAGGAAGGGATGAATGTGTTGTAATAGTACACATTAGGAAGGGATGAATGTGTTGGAATAGTTCACATTAGGAAGGGGTGAATGTGTTGGAATAGTACACATTAGGAAGTGATGAATGTGTTGTAATAGTACACATTAGGAAGGGATGAATGTGTTGGAATAGTTCACATTAGGAAGTGATGAATGTGTTGGAATAGTACACATTAGGAAGGGATGAATGTGTTGTAATAGTACACATTAGGAAGGGATGAATGTGTTGTAATAGTACACATTAGGAAGGGATGAATGTGTTGTAATAGTACACATTAGGAAGGGATGAATGTGTTGGAATAGTTCACATTAGGAAGTGATGAATGTGTTGGAATAGTACACATTAGGAAGGGATGAATGTGTTGTAATAGTACATATTAGGAAGGGATGAATGCGTTGTAATAGTACATATTAGGAAGGGATGAATGTGTTGTAATAGTTCACATTAGGAAGGGGTGAATGTGTTGGAATAGTACACATTAGGAAGTGATGAATGTGTTGTAATAGTACACATTAGGAAGGGATGAATGTGTTGGAATAGTACACATTAGGAAGGGATGAATGTGTTGTAATAGTACACATTAGGAAGGAATGAATGTGTTGGAATAGTACACATTAGGAAGGGATGAATGTGTTGTAATAGTACACATTAGGAAGGGATGAATGTGTTGTAATAGTACACATTAGGAAGGGATGAATGTGTTGGAATAGTACACATTAGGAAGGGATGAATGTGTTGTAATAGTACACATTAGGAAGGGATGAATGTGTTGTAATAGTACACATTAGGAAGGGATAAATGTGTTGTAATAGTACACATTAGGAAGGGGTGAATGTGTTGTAATAGTACACATTAGGAAGGAATGAATGTGTTGGAATAGTACACATTAGGAAGGGATGAATGTGTTGTAATAGTACACATTAGGAAGGGATGAATGTGTTGGAATAGTTCACATTAGGAAGGGATGAATGTGTTGTAATAGTTCACATTAGGAAGGGATGAATGTGTTGTAATAGTACACATTAGGAAGGGATGAATGTGTTGGAATAGTACACATTAGGAAGGGGTGAATGTGTTGTAATAGTACACATTAGGAAGGGATGAATTTGTTGTAATAGTACACATTAGGAAGGGATGAATGTGTTGTAATAGTACACATTAGGAAGGGATGAATGCGTTGTAATAGTACACATTAGGAAGGAATGAATGTGTTGGAATAGTACACATTAGGAAGGGATGAATGTGTTCAATAGTTCACAGTAAGAAGGGATGAATGTGTTGGAATAGTACACATTAGGAAGGGATGAATGTGTTGTAATAGTTCACATTAGGAAGGGATGAATGTGTTGTAATAGTACACATTAGGAAGGGATGAATGTGTTGGAATAGTACACATTAGGAAGGGATGAATGTGTTGTAATAGTACACATTAGGAAGGGATGAATGCGTTGTAATAGTACACATTAGGAAGGAATGAATGTGTTGGAATAGTACACATTAGGAAGGGATGAATGTGTTCAATAGTTCACAGTAAGAAGGGATGAATGTGTTGGAATAGTACACATTAGGAAGGGATGAATGTGTTGTAATAGTTCACATTAGGAAGGGATGAATGTGTTGTAATAGTACACATTAGGAAGGGATGAATGTGTTGGAATAGTACACATTAGGAAGGGATGAATGTGTTGTAATAGTACACATTAGGAAGGGATGAATGTGTTGTAATAGTACACATTAGGAAGGAATGAATGTGTTGGAATAGTACACATTAGGAAGGGATGAATGTGTTGTAATAGTTCACATTAGGAAGGGATGAATGTGTTGTAATAGTACACATTAGGAAGGGATGAATGTGTTGGAATAGTACACATTAGGAAGGGGTGAATGTGTTGTAATAGTACACATTAGGAAGGGATGAATTTGTTGTAATAGTACACATTAGGAAGGGATGAATGTGTTGTAATAGTACACATTAGGAAGGGATGAATGCGTTGTAATAGTACACATTAGGAAGGAATGAATGTGTTGGAATAGTACACATTAGGAAGGGATGAATGTGTTCAATAGTTCACAGTAAGAAGGGATGAATGTGTTGGAATAGTACACATTAGGAAGGGATGAATGTGTTGTAATAGTTCACATTAGGAAGGGATGAATGTGTTGTAATAGTACACATTAGGAAGGGATGAATGTGTTGGAATAGTACACATTAGGAAGGGATGAATGTGTTGTAATAGTACACATTAGGAAGGGATGAATGCGTTGTAATAGTACACATTAGGAAGGAATGAATGTGTTGGAATAGTACACATTAGGAAGGGATGAATGTGTTCAATAGTTCACAGTAAGAAGGGATGAATGTGTTGGAATAGTACACATTAGGAAGGGATGAATGTGTTGTAATAGTTCACATTAGGAAGGGATGAATGTGTTGTAATAGTACACATTAGGAAGGGATGAATGTGTTGGAATAGTACACATTAGGAAGGGATGAATGTGTTGTAATAGTACACATTAGGAAGGGATGAATGTGTTGTAATAGTACACATTAGGAAGGAATGAATGTGTTGGAATAGTACACATTAGGAAGGGATGAATGTGTTGAATAGTTCACAGTAAGAAGGGATGAATGTGTTGGAATAGTACACATTAGGAAGGGATGAATGTGTTGTAATAGTTCACATTAGGAAGGGATGAATGTGTTGGAATAGTACACATTAGGAAGGGATGAATGTGTTGTAATAGTACACATTAGGAAGGGATGAATTTGTTGTAATAGTACACATTAGGAAGGGATGAATGTGTTGTAATAGTACACATTAGGAAGGGATGAATGTGTTGGAATAGTACACATTAGGAAGGGATGAATGTGTTGTAATAGTACACATTAGGAAGGGATGAATGTGTTGTAATAGTACACATTAGGAAGGGGTGAATGTGTTGTAATAGTACACATTAGGAAGGGATGAATTTGTTGTAATAGTACACATTAGGAAGGGATGAATGTGTTGGAATAGTACACATTAGGAAGGGATGAATGCGTTGTAATAGTACACATTAGGAAGGGGTGAATGTGTTGTAATAGTTCACATTAGGAAGGGATGAATGTGTTGTAATAGTACACATTAGGAAGGGATGAATGTGTTGTAATAGTACACATTAGGAAGGGATGAATTTGTTGTAATAGTACACATTAGGAAGGGATGAATGTGTTGGAATAGTACACATTAGGAAGGGATGAATGCAATGTAATAGTACACATTAGGAAGGGGTGGATGTGTTGTAATAGTTCACATTAGGAAGGGATGAATGTGTTGTAATAGTACACATTAGGAAGGGATGAATGTGTTGTAATAGTACACATTAGGAAGGGATGAATGTGTTGGAATAGTACACATTAGGAAGGGATGAATGTGTTGTAATAGTACACATTAGGAAGGAATGAATGTGTTGGAATAGTACACATTAGGAAGGGATGAATGTGTTGTAATAGTACACATTAGGAAGGGATGAATGTGTTGTAATAGTACACATTAGGAAGGGATGAATGTGTTGGAATAGTACACATTAGGAAGGGATGAATGTGTTGGAATAGTACACATTAGGAAGGGATGAATGTGTTCAATAGTTCACAGTAAGAAGGGATGAATGTGTTGGAATAGTACACATTAGGAAGGGATGAATGTGTTGTAATAGTTCACATTAGGAAGGGATGAATGTGTTGTAATAGTACACATTAGGAAGGGATGAATGTGTTGGAATAGTACACATTAGGAAGGGATGAATGTGTTGTAATAGTACACATTAGGAAGGGATGAATGTGTTGTAATAGTACACATTAGGAAGGGATGAATGCATTGTAATAGTACACATTAGGAAGGAATGAATGTGTTGGAATAGTACACATTAGGAAGGGATGAATGTGTTCAATAGTTCACAGTAAGAAGGGATGAATGTGTTGGAATAGTACACATTAGGAAGGGATGAATGTGTTGTAATAGTTCACATTAGGAAGGGATGAATGTGTTGTAATAGTACACATTAGGAAGGGATGAATGTGTTGTAATAGTACACATTAGGAAGGGATGAATGTGTTGTAATAGTACACATTAGGAAGGGGTGAATGTGTTGTAATAGTACACATTAGGAAGGGATGAATTTGTTGTAATAGTACACATTAGGAAGGGATGAATGTGTTGGAATAGTACACATTAGGAAGGGATGAATGCGTTGTAATAGTACACATTAGGAAGGGGTGAATGTGTTGTAATAGTTCACATTAGGAAGGGATGAATGTGTTGTAATAGTACACATTAGGAAGGGATGAATGTGTTGTAATAGTACACATTAGGAAGGGATGAATTTGTTGTAATAGTACACATTAGGAAGGGATGAATGTGTTGGAATAGTACACATTAGGAAGGGATGAATGCGTTGTAATAGTACACATTAGGAAGGGGTGAATGTGTTGTAATAGTTCACATTAGGAAGGGATGAATGTGTTGTAATAGTACATATTAGGAAGGGATGAATGCGTTGTAATAGTACACATTAGGAAGGGATGAATGTGTTGTAATAGTACACATTAGGAAGGGATGAATGTGTTGGAATAGTTCACATTAGGAAGTGATGAATGTGTTGGAATAGTACACATTAGGAAGGGATGAATGTGTTGTAATAGTACATATTAGGAAGGGATGAATGCGTTGTAATAGTACATATTAGGAAGGGATGAATGTGTTGTAATAGTTCACATTAGGAAGGGGTGAATGTGTTGGAATAGTACACATTAGGAAGTGATGAATGTGTTGTAATAGTACACATTAGGAAGGGATGAATGTGTTGGAATAGTACACATTAGGAAGGGATGAATGTGTTGTAATAGTACACATTAGGAAGGAATGAATGTGTTGGAATAGTACACATTAGGAAGGGATGAATGTGTTGTAATAGTACACATTAGGAAGGGATGAATGTGTTGTAATAGTACACATTAGGAAGGGATGAATGTGTTGGAATAGTACACATTAGGAAGGGATGAATGTGTTGTAATAGTACACATTAGGAAGGGATGAATGTGTTGTAATAGTACACATTAGGAAGGGATGAATGTGTTGTAATAGTACACATTAGGAAGGGATGAATGTGTTGTAATAGTACACATTAGGAAGGGATAAATGTGTTGTAATAGTTCACATTAGGAAGTGATGAATGTGTTGGAATAGTACACATTAGGAAGGGATGAATGTGTTGTAATAGTACATATTAGGAAGGGATGAATGCGTTGTAATAGTACATATTAGGAAGGGATGAATGTGTTGTAATAGTTCACATTAGGAAGGGGTGAATGTGTTGGAATAGTACACATTAGGAAGTGATGAATGTGTTGTAATAGTACACATTAGGAAGGGATGAATGTGTTGGAATAGTTCACATTAGGAAGTGATGAATGTGTTGGAATAGTACACATTAGGAAGGGATGAATGTGTTGTAATAGTACACATTAGGAAGGGATGAATGTGTTGTAATAGTACACATTAGGAAGGGATGAATGTGTTGTAATAGTACACATTAGGAAGGGATGAATGTGTTGGAATAGTTCACATTAGGAAGTGATGAATGTGTTGGAATAGTACACATTAGGAAGGGATGAATGTGTTGTAATAGTACATATTAGGAAGGGATGAATGCGTTGTAATAGTACATATTAGGAAGGGATGAATGTGTTGTAATAGTTCACATTAGGAAGGGGTGAATGTGTTGGAATAGTACACATTAGGAAGTGATGAATGTGTTGTAATAGTACACATTAGGAAGGGATGAATGTGTTGGAATAGTACACATTAGGAAGGGATGAATGTGTTGTAATAGTACACATTAGGAAGGAATGAATGTGTTGGAATAGTACACATTAGGAAGGGATGAATGTGTTGTAATAGTACACATTAGGAAGGGATGAATGTGTTGTAATAGTACACATTAGGAAGGGATGAATGTGTTGGAATAGTACACATTAGGAAGGGATGAATGTGTTGTAATAGTACACATTAGGAAGGGATGAATGTGTTGTAATAGTACACATTAGGAAGGGATGAATGTGTTGTAATAGTACACATTAGGAAGGGATGAATGTGTTGTAATAGTACACATTAGGAAGGGATGAATGTGTTGGAATAGGTCACATTAGGAAGGGGTGAATGTGTTGTAATAGTACACATTAGGAAGGGATGAATGTGTTGTAATAGTACACATTAAGAAGAGATGAATGTGTTCTAATAGTTCACATTAGGAAGGGATGAATGTGTTGTAATAGTACACATTAGGAAGGGATAAATGTGTTGTAATAGTACACATTAGGAAGGGGTGAATGTGTTGTAATAGTACACATTAGGAAGGAATGAATGTGTTGGAATAGTACACATTAGGAAGGGATGAATGTGTTGTAATAGTACACATTAGGAAGGGATGAATGTGTTGGAATAGTTCACATTAGGAAGGGGTGAATGTGTTGGAATAGTACACATTAGGAAGTGATGAATGTGTTGTAATAGTACACATTAGGAAGGGATGAATGTGTTGGAATAGTTCACATTAGGAAGTGATGAATGTGTTGGAATAGTACACATTAGGAAGGGATGAATGTGTTGTAATAGTACACATTAGGAAGGGATGAATGTGTTGTAATAGTACACATTAGGAAGGGATGAATGTGTTGTAATAGTACACATTAGGAAGGGATGAATGTGTTGGAATAGTTCACATTAGGAAGTGATGAATGTGTTGGAATAGTACACATTAGGAAGGGATGAATGTGTTGTAATAGTACATATTAGGAAGGGATGAATGCGTTGTAATAGTACATATTAGGAAGGGATGAATGTGTTGTAATAGTTCACATTAGGAAGGGGTGAATGTGTTGGAATAGTACACATTAGGAAGTGATGAATGTGTTGTAATAGTACACATTAGGAAGGGATGAATGTGTTGGAATAGTACACATTAGGAAGGGATGAATGTGTTGTAATAGTACACATTAGGAAGGAATGAATGTGTTGGAATAGTACACATTAGGAAGGGATGAATGTGTTGTAATAGTACACATTAGGAAGGGATGAATGTGTTGTAATAGTACACATTAGGAAGGGATGAATGTGTTGGAATAGTACACATTAGGAAGGGATGAATGTGTTGGAATAGTACACATTAGGAAGGGATGAATGTGTTGTAATAGTACACATTAGGAAGGGATGAATGTGTTGTAATAGTACACATTAGGAAGGGATGAATGTGTTGTAATAGTACACATTAGGAAGGGATGAATGTGTTGGAATAGGTCACATTAGGAAGGGGTGAATGTGTTGTAATAGTACACATTAGGAAGGGATGAATGTGTTGTAATAGTACACATTAAGAAGAGATGAATGTGTTCTAATAGTTCACATTAGGAAGGGATGAATGTGTTGTAATAGTACACATTAGGAAGGGATAAATGTGTTGTAATAGTACACATTAGGAAGGGGTGAATGTGTTGTAATAGTACACATTAGGAAGGAATGAATGTGTTGGAATAGTACACATTAGGAAGGGATGAATGTGTTGTAATAGTACACATTAGGAAGGGGTGAATGTGTTGTAATAGTACACATTAGGAAGGAATGAATGTGTTGGAATAGTACACATTAGGAAGGGATGAATGTGTTGTAATAGTACACATTAGGAAGGGATGAATGTGTTGGAATAGTTCACATTAGGAAGGGATGAATGTGTTGTAATAGTTCACATTAGGAAGGGATGAATGTGTTGTAATAGTACACATTAGGAAGGGATGAATGTGTTGGAATAGTACACATTAGGAAGGGGTGAATGTGTTGGAATAGTACACATTAGGAAGGGATGAATGTGTTGTAATAGTTCACATTAGGAAGGGATGAATGTGTTGGAATAGTACACATTAGGAAGGGATGAATGTGTTGTAATAGTACACATTAGGAAGGGATGAATTTGTTGTAATAGTACACATTAGGAAGGGATGAATGTGTTGTAATAGTACACATTAGGAAGGGATGAATGTGTTGGAATAGTACACATTAGGAAGGGATGAATGTGTTGTAATAGTACACATTAGGAAGGGATGAATGTGTTGTAATAGTACACATTAGGAAGGGGTGAATGTGTTGTAATAGTACACATTAGGAAGGGATGAATTTGTTGTAATAGTACACATTAGGAAGGGATGAATGTGTTGGAATAGTACACATTAGGAAGGGATGAATGCGTTGTAATAGTACACATTAGGAAGGGGTGAATGTGTTGTAATAGTTCACATTAGGAAGGGATGAATGTGTTGTAATAGTACACATTAGGAAGGGATGAATGTGTTGTAATAGTACACATTAGGAAGGGATGAATTTGTTGTAATAGTACACATTAGGAAGGGATGAATGTGTTGGAATAGTACACATTAGGAAGGGATGAATGCGTTGTAATAGTACACATTAGGAAGGGGTGAATGTGTTGTAATAGTTCACATTAGGAAGGGATGAATGTGTTGTAATAGTACACATTAGGAAGGGATGAATGTGTTGTAATAGTACACATTAGGAAGGGATGAATGTGTTGGAATAGTACACATTAGGAAGGGATGAATGTGTTGTAATAGTACACATTAGGAAGGAATGAATGTGTTGGAATAGTACACATTAGGAAGGGATGAATGTGTTGTAATAGTACACATTAGGAAGGGATGAATGTGTTGTAATAGTACACATTAGGAAGGGATGAATGTGTTGGAATAGTACACATTAGGAAGGGATGAATGTGTTGGAATAGTACACATTAGGAAGGGATGAATGTGTTCAATAGTTCACAGTAAGAAGGGATGAATGTGTTGGAATAGTACACATTAGGAAGGGATGAATGTGTTGTAATAGTTCACATTAGGAAGGGATGAATGTGTTGTAATAGTACACATTAGGAAGGGATGAATGTGTTGGAATAGTACACATTAGGAAGGGATGAATGTGTTGTAATAGTACACATTAGGAAGGGATGAATGTGTTGTAATAGTACACATTAGGAAGGGATGAATGCGTTGTAATAGTACACATTAGGAAGGAATGAATGTGTTGGAATAGTACACATTAGGAAGGGATGAATGTGTTCAATAGTTCACAGTAAGAAGGGATGAATGTGTTGGAATAGTACACATTAGGAAGGGATGAATGTGTTGTAATAGTTCACATTAGGAAGGGATGAATGTGTTGTAATAGTACACATTAGGAAGGGATGAATGTGTTGTAATAGTACACATTAGGAAGGGATGAATGTGTTGTAATAGTACACATTAGGAAGGAATGAATGTGTTGGAATAGTACACATTAGGAAGGGGTGAATGTGTTGTAATAGTTCACATTAGGAAGGGATGAATGTGTTGTAATAGTACACATTAGGAAGGGATGAATGTGTTGGAATAGTTCACATTAGGAAGTGATGAATGTGTTGGAATAGTACACATTAGGAAGGGATGAATTTGTTGTAATAGTACACATTAGGAAGGGATGAATGTGTTGGAATAGTACACATTAGGAAGGGATGAATGCGTTGTAATAGTACACATTAGGAAGGGGTGAATGTGTTGTAATAGTTCACATTAGGAAGGGATGAATGTGTTGTAATAGTACACATTAGGAAGGGATGAATGTGTTGTAATAGTACACATTAGGAAGGGATGAATTTGTTGTAATAGTACACATTAGGAAGGGATGAATGTGTTGGAATAGTACACATTAGGAAGGGATGAATGCGTTGTAATAGTACACATTAGGAAGGGGTGAATGTGTTGTAATAGTTCACATTAGGAAGGGATGAATGTGTTGTAATAGTACACATTAGGAAGGGATGAATGTGTTGGAATAGTTCACATTAGGAAGTGATGAATGTGTTGGAATAGTACACATTAGGAAGGGATGAATGTGTTGTAATAGTACATATTAGGAAGGGATGAATGCGTTGTAATAGTACATATTAGGAAGGGATGAATGTGTTGTAATAGTTCACATTAGGAAGGGGTGAATGTGTTGGAATAGTACACATTAGGAAGTGATGAATGTGTTGTAATAGTACACATTAGGAAGGGATGAATGTGTTGGAATAGTTCACATTAGGAAGTGATGAATGTGTTGGAATAGTACACATTAGGAAGGGATGAATGTGTTGTAATAGTACACATTAGGAAGGGATGAATGTGTTGTAATAGTACACATTAGGAAGGGATGAATGTGTTGTAATAGTACACATTAGGAAGGGATGAATGTGTTGGAATAGTTCACATTAGGAAGTGATGAATGTGTTGGAATAGTACACATTAGGAAGGGATGAATGTGTTGTAATAGTACATATTAGGAAGGGATGAATGCGTTGTAATAGTACATATTAGGAAGGGATGAATGTGTTGTAATAGTTCACATTAGGAAGGGGTGAATGTGTTGGAATAGTACACATTAGGAAGTGATGAATGTGTTGTAATAGTACACATTAGGAAGGGATGAATGTGTTGGAATAGTACACATTAGGAAGGGATGAATGTGTTGTAATAGTACACATTAGGAAGGAATGAATGTGTTGGAATAGTACACATTAGGAAGGGATGAATGTGTTGTAATAGTACACATTAGGAAGGGATGAATGTGTTGTAATAGTACACATTAGGAAGGGATGAATGTGTTGGAATAGTACACATTAGGAAGGGATGAATGTGTTGTAATAGTACACATTAGGAAGGGATGAATGTGTTGTAATAGTACACATTAGGAAGGGATGAATGTGTTGTAATAGTACACATTAGGAAGGGATGAATGTGTTGTAATAGTACACATTAGGAAGGGATGAATGTGTTGGAATAGGTCACATTAGGAAGGGGTGAATGTGTTGTAATAGTACACATTAGGAAGGGATGAATGTGTTGTAATAGTACACATTAAGAAGAGATGAATGTGTTCTAATAGTTCACATTAGGAAGGGATGAATGTGTTGTAATAGTACACATTAGGAAGGGATAAATGTGTTGTAATAGTACACATTAGGAAGGGGTGAATGTGTTGTAATAGTACACATTAGGAAGGAATGAATGTGTTGGAATAGTACACATTAGGAAGGGATGAATGTGTTGTAATAGTACACATTAGGAAGGGATGAATGTGTTGGAATAGTACACATTAGGAAGGGATGAATGCGTTGTAATAGTACACATTAGGAAGGGGTGAATGTGTTGTAATAGTTCACATTAGGAAGGGATGAATGTGTTGTAATAGTACACATTAGGAAGGGATGAATGTGTTGGAATAGTTCACATTAGGAAGTGATGAATGTGTTGGAATAGTACACATTAGGAAGGGATGAATGTGTTGTAATAGTACATATTAGGAAGGGATGAATGCGTTGTAATAGTACATATTAGGAAGGGATGAATGTGTTGTAATAGTTCACATTAGGAAGGGGTGAATGTGTTGGAATAGTACACATTAGGAAGTGATGAATGTGTTGTAATAGTACACATTAGGAAGGGATGAATGTGTTGGAATAGTTCACATTAGGAAGTGATGAATGTGTTGGAATAGTACACATTAGGAAGGGATGAATGTGTTGTAATAGTACACATTAGGAAGGGATGAATGTGTTGTAATAGTACACATTAGGAAGGGATGAATGTGTTGTAATAGTACACATTAGGAAGGGATGAATGTGTTGGAATAGTTCACATTAGGAAGTGATGAATGTGTTGGAATAGTACACATTAGGAAGGGATGAATGTGTTGTAATAGTACATATTAGGAAGGGATGAATGCGTTGTAATAGTACATATTAGGAAGGGATGAATGTGTTGTAATAGTTCACATTAGGAAGGGGTGAATGTGTTGGAATAGTACACATTAGGAAGTGATGAATGTGTTGTAATAGTACACATTAGGAAGGGATGAATGTGTTGGAATAGTACACATTAGGAAGGGATGAATGTGTTGTAATAGTACACATTAGGAAGGAATGAATGTGTTGGAATAGTACACATTAGGAAGGGATGAATGTGTTGTAATAGTACACATTAGGAAGGGATGAATGTGTTGTAATAGTACACATTAGGAAGGGATGAATGTGTTGGAATAGTACACATTAGGAAGGGATGAATGTGTTGTAATAGTACACATTAGGAAGGGATGAATGTGTTGTAATAGTACACATTAGGAAGGGATGAATGTGTTGTAATAGTACACATTAGGAAGGGATGAATGTGTTGTAATAGTACACATTAGGAAGGGATGAATGTGTTGGAATAGGTCACATTAGGAAGGGGTGAATGTGTTGTAATAGTACACATTAGGAAGGGATGAATGTGTTGTAATAGTACACATTAAGAAGAGATGAATGTGTTCTAATAGTTCACATTAGGAAGGGATGAATGTGTTGTAATAGTACACATTAGGAAGGGATAAATGTGTTGTAATAGTACACATTAGGAAGGGGTGAATGTGTTGTAATAGTACACATTAGGAAGGAATGAATGTGTTGGAATAGTACACATTAGGAAGGGATGAATGTGTTGTAATAGTACACATTAGGAAGGGATGAATGTGTTGGAATAGTTCACATTAGGAAGGGGTGAATGTGTTGGAATAGTACACATTAGGAAGTGATGAATGTGTTGTAATAGTACACATTAGGAAGGGATGAATGTGTTGGAATAGTTCACATTAGGAAGTGATGAATGTGTTGGAATAGTACACATTAGGAAGGGATGAATGTGTTGTAATAGTACACATTAGGAAGGGATGAATGTGTTGTAATAGTACACATTAGGAAGGGATGAATGTGTTGTAATAGTACACATTAGGAAGGGATGAATGTGTTGGAATAGTTCACATTAGGAAGTGATGAATGTGTTGGAATAGTACACATTAGGAAGGGATGAATGTGTTGTAATAGTACATATTAGGAAGGGATGAATGCGTTGTAATAGTACATATTAGGAAGGGATGAATGTGTTGTAATAGTTCACATTAGGAAGGGGTGAATGTGTTGGAATAGTACACATTAGGAAGTGATGAATGTGTTGTAATAGTACACATTAGGAAGGGATGAATGTGTTGGAATAGTACACATTAGGAAGGGATGAATGTGTTGTAATAGTACACATTAGGAAGGAATGAATGTGTTGGAATAGTACACATTAGGAAGGGATGAATGTGTTGTAATAGTACACATTAGGAAGGGATGAATGTGTTGGAATAGTACACATTAGGAAGGGATGAATGTGTTGTAATAGTACACATTAGGAAGGGATGAATGTGTTGTAATAGTACACATTAGGAAGGGATGAATGTGTTGTAATAGTACACATTAGGAAGGGATGAATGTGTTGTAATAGTACACATTAGGAAGGGATGAATGTGTTGGAATAGGTCACATTAGGAAGGGGTGAATGTGTTGTAATAGTACACATTAGGAAGGGATGAATGTGTTGTAATAGTACACATTAAGAAGAGATGAATGTGTTCTAATAGTTCACATTAGGAAGGGATGAATGTGTTGTAATAGTACACATTAGGAAGGGATAAATGTGTTGTAATAGTACACATTAGGAAGGGGTGAATGTGTTGTAATAGTACACATTAGGAAGGAATGAATGTGTTGGAATAGTACACATTAGGAAGGGATGAATGTGTTGTAATAGTACACATTAGGAAGGGGTGAATGTGTTGTAATAGTACACATTAGGAAGGAATGAATGTGTTGGAATAGTACACATTAGGAAGGGATGAATGTGTTGTAATAGTACACATTAGGAAGGGATGAATGTGTTGGAATAGTTCACATTAGGAAGGGATGAATGTGTTGTAATAGTTCACATTAGGAAGGGATGAATGTGTTGTAATAGTACACATTAGGAAGGGATGAATGTGTTGGAATAGTACACATTAGGAAGGGGTGAATGTGTTGTAATAGTACACATTAGGAAGGGATGAATTTGTTGTAATAGTACACATTAGGAAGGGATGAATGTGTTGTAATAGTACACATTAGGAAGGGATGAATGCGTTGTAATAGTACACATTAGGAAGGAATGAATGTGTTGGAATAGTACACATTAGGAAGGGATGAATGTGTTCAATAGTTCACAGTAAGAAGGGATGAATGTGTTGGAATAGTACACATTAGGAAGGGATGAATGTGTTGTAATAGTTCACATTAGGAAGGGATGAATGTGTTGTAATAGTACACATTAGGAAGGGATGAATGTGTTGGAATAGTACACATTAGGAAGGGATGAATGTGTTGTAATAGTACACATTAGGAAGGGATGAATGTGTTGTAATAGTACACATTAGGAAGGGATGAATGCGTTGTAATAGTACACATTAGGAAGGAATGAATGTGTTGGAATAGTACACATTAGGAAGGGATGAATGTGTTCAATAGTTCACAGTAAGAAGGGATGAATGTGTTGGAATAGTACACATTAGGAAGGGATGAATGTGTTGTAATAGTTCACATTAGGAAGGGATGAATGTGTTGTAATAGTACACATTAGGAAGGGATGAATGTGTTGGAATAGTACACATTAGGAAGGGATGAATGTGTTGTAATAGTACACATTAGGAAGGGATGAATGTGTTGGAATAGTTCACATTAGGAAGTGATGAATGTGTTGGAATAGTACACATTAGGAAGGGATGAATTTGTTGTAATAGTACACATTAGGAAGGGATGAATGTGTTGGAATAGTACACATTAGGAAGGGATGAATGCGTTGTAATAGTACACATTAGGAAGGGGTGAATGTGTTGTAATAGTTCACATTAGGAAGGGATGAATGTGTTGTAATAGTACACATTAGGAAGGGATGAATGTGTTGTAATAGTACACATTAGGAAGGGATGAATTTGTTGTAATAGTACACATTAGGAAGGGATGAATGTGTTGGAATAGTACACATTAGGAAGGGATGAATGCGTTGTAATAGTACACATTAGGAAGGGGTGAATGTGTTGTAATAGTTCACATTAGGAAGGGATGAATGTGTTGTAATAGTACACATTAGGAAGGGATGAATGTGTTGGAATAGTTCACATTAGGAAGTGATGAATGTGTTGGAATAGTACACATTAGGAAGGGATGAATGTGTTGTAATAGTACATATTAGGAAGGGATGAATGCGTTGTAATAGTACATATTAGGAAGGGATGAATGTGTTGTAATAGTTCACATTAGGAAGGGGTGAATGTGTTGGAATAGTACACATTAGGAAGTGATGAATGTGTTGTAATAGTACACATTAGGAAGGGATGAATGTGTTGGAATAGTTCACATTAGGAAGTGATGAATGTGTTGGAATAGTACACATTAGGAAGGGATGAATGTGTTGTAATAGTACACATTAGGAAGGGATGAATGTGTTGTAATAGTACACATTAGGAAGGGATGAATGTGTTGTAATAGTACACATTAGGAAGGGATGAATGTGTTGGAATAGTTCACATTAGGAAGTGATGAATGTGTTGGAATAGTACACATTAGGAAGGGATGAATGTGTTGTAATAGTACATATTAGGAAGGGATGAATGCGTTGTAATAGTACATATTAGGAAGGGATGAATGTGTTGTAATAGTTCACATTAGGAAGGGGTGAATGTGTTGGAATAGTACACATTAGGAAGTGATGAATGTGTTGTAATAGTACACATTAGGAAGGGATGAATGTGTTGGAATAGTACACATTAGGAAGGGATGAATGTGTTGTAATAGTACACATTAGGAAGGAATGAATGTGTTGGAATAGTACACATTAGGAAGGGATGAATGTGTTGTAATAGTACACATTAGGAAGGGATGAATGTGTTGTAATAGTACACATTAGGAAGGGATGAATGTGTTGGAATAGTACACATTAGGAAGGGATGAATGTGTTGTAATAGTACACATTAGGAAGGGATGAATGTGTTGTAATAGTACACATTAGGAAGGGATGAATGTGTTGTAATAGTACACATTAGGAAGGGATGAATGTGTTGTAATAGTACACATTAGGAAGGGATGAATGTGTTGGAATAGGTCACATTAGGAAGGGGTGAATGTGTTGTAATAGTACACATTAGGAAGGGATGAATGTGTTGTAATAGTACACATTAAGAAGAGATGAATGTGTTCTAATAGTTCACATTAGGAAGGGATGAATGTGTTGTAATAGTACACATTAGGAAGGGATAAATGTGTTGTAATAGTACACATTAGGAAGGGGTGAATGTGTTGTAATAGTACACATTAGGAAGGAATGAATGTGTTGGAATAGTACACATTAGGAAGGGATGAATGTGTTGTAATAGTACACATTAGGAAGGGATGAATGTGTTGGAATAGTTCACATTAGGAAGGGGTGAATGTGTTGGAATAGTACACATTAGGAAGTGATGAATGTGTTGTAATAGTACACATTAGGAAGGGATGAATGTGTTGGAATAGTTCACATTAGGAAGTGATGAATGTGTTGGAATAGTACACATTAGGAAGGGATGAATGTGTTGTAATAGTACACATTAGGAAGGGATGAATGTGTTGTAATAGTACACATTAGGAAGGGATGAATGTGTTGGAATAGTTCACATTAGGAAGTGATGAATGTGTTGGAATAGTACACATTAGGAAGGGATGAATGTGTTGTAATAGTACATATTAGGAAGGGATGAATGCGTTGTAATAGTACATATTAGGAAGGGATGAATGTGTTGTAATAGTTCACATTAGGAAGGGGTGAATGTGTTGGAATAGTACACATTAGGAAGTGATGAATGTGTTGTAATAGTACACATTAGGAAGGGATGAATGTGTTGGAATAGTACACATTAGGAAGGGATGAATGTGTTGTAATAGTACACATTAGGAAGGAATGAATGTGTTGGAATAGTACACATTAGGAAGGGATGAATGTGTTGTAATAGTACACATTAGGAAGGGATGAATGTGTTGTAATAGTACACATTAGGAAGGGATGAATGTGTTGGAATAGTACACATTAGGAAGGGATGAATGTGTTGTAATAGTACACATTAGGAAGGGATGAATGTGTTGTAATAGTACACATTAGGAAGGGATGAATGTGTTGTAATAGTACACATTAGGAAGGGATGAATGTGTTGTAATAGTACACATTAGGAAGGGATGAATGTGTTGGAATAGGTCACATTAGGAAGGGGTGAATGTGTTGTAATAGTACACATTAGGAAGGGATGAATGTGTTGTAATAGTACACATTAAGAAGAGATGAATGTGTTCTAATAGTTCACATTAGGAAGGGATGAATGTGTTGTAATAGTACACATTAGGAAGGGATAAATGTGTTGTAATAGTACACATTAGGAAGGGGTGAATGTGTTGTAATAGTACACATTAGGAAGGAATGAATGTGTTGGAATAGTACACATTAGGAAGGGATGAATGTGTTGTAATAGTACACATTAGGAAGGGGTGAATGTGTTGTAATAGTACACATTAGGAAGGAATGAATGTGTTGGAATAGTACACATTAGGAAGGGATGAATGTGTTGTAATAGTACACATTAGGAAGGGATGAATGTGTTGGAATAGTTCACATTAGGAAGGGATGAATGTGTTGTAATAGTTCACATTAGGAAGGGATGAATGTGTTGTAATAGTACACATTAGGAAGGGATGAATGTGTTGGAATAGTACACATTAGGAAGGGGTGAATGTGTTGTAATAGTACACATTAGGAAGGGATGAATTTGTTGTAATAGTACACATTAGGAAGGGATGAATGTGTTGTAATAGTACACATTAGGAAGGGATGAATGCGTTGTAATAGTACACATTAGGAAGGAATGAATGTGTTGGAATAGTACACATTAGGAAGGGATGAATGTGTTCAATAGTTCACAGTAAGAAGGGATGAATGTGTTGGAATAGTACACATTAGGAAGGGATGAATGTGTTGTAATAG
Source organism: Brachyhypopomus gauderio (assembly GCF_052324685.1). Taxonomy (NCBI): domain Eukaryota; kingdom Metazoa; phylum Chordata; class Actinopteri; order Gymnotiformes; family Hypopomidae; genus Brachyhypopomus; species Brachyhypopomus gauderio. The sequence goes on along the minus strand of NW_027506975.1, from coordinate 146,264 downwards.
TTCACATTAGGAAGGGATGAATGTGTTGTAATAGTACACATTAGGAAGGGATGAATGTGTTGGAATAGTACACATTAGGAAGGGATGAATGTGTTGTAATAGTACACATTAGGAAGGGATGAATGTGTTGTAATAGTACACATTAGGAAGGGATGAATGCGTTGTAATAGTACACATTAGGAAGGAATGAATGTGTTGGAATAGTACACATTAGGAAGGGATGAATGTGTTCAATAGTTCACAGTAAGAAGGGATGAATGTGTTGGAATAGTACACATTAGGAAGGGATGAATGTGTTGTAATAGTTCACATTAGGAAGGGATGAATGTGTTGTAATAGTACACATTAGGAAGGGATGAATGTGTTGGAATAGTACACATTAGGAAGGGATGAATGTGTTGTAATAGTACACATTAGGAAGGGATGAATGTGTTGTAATAGTACACATTAGGAAGGAATGAATGTGTTGGAATAGTACACATTAGGAAGGGATGAATGTGTTGAATAGTTCACAGTAAGAAGGGATGAATGTGTTGGAATAGTACACATTAGGAAGGGATGAATGTGTTGTAATAGTTCACATTAGGAAGGGATGAATGTGTTGGAATAGTACACATTAGGAAGGGATGAATGTGTTGTAATAGTACACATTAGGAAGGGATGAATTTGTTGTAATAGTACACATTAGGAAGGGATGAATGTGTTGTAATAGTACACATTAGGAAGGGATGAATTTGTTGGAATAGTACACATTAGGAAGGGATGAATGTGTTGTAATAGTACACATTAGGAAGGGATGAATGTGTTGTAATAGTACACATTAGGAAGGGGTGAATGTGTTGTAATAGTACACATTAGGAAGGGATGAATTTGTTGTAATAGTACACATTAGGAAGGGATGAATGTGTTGGAATAGTACACATTAGGAAGGGATGAATGCGTTGTAATAGTACACATTAGGAAGGGGTGAATGTGTTGTAATAGTTCACATTAGGAAGGGATGAATGTGTTGTAATAGTACACATTAGGAAGGGATGAATGTGTTGTAATAGTACACATTAGGAAGGGATGAATTTGTTGTAATAGTACACATTAGGAAGGGATGAATGTGTTGGAATAGTACACATTAGGAAGGGATGAATGCGTTGTAATAGTACACATTAGGAAGGGGTGAATGTGTTGTAATAGTTCACATTAGGAAGGGATGAATGTGTTGTAATAGTACACATTAGGAAGGGATGAATGTGTTGTAATAGTACACATTAGGAAGGGATGAATGTGTTGGAATAGTACACATTAGGAAGGGATGAATGTGTTGTAATAGTACACATTAGGAAGGGATGAATGTGTTGTAATAGTACACATTAGGAAGGGATGAATGTGTTGTAATAGTACACATTAGGAAGGGATGAATGTGTTGGAATAGGTCACATTAGGAAGGGGTGAATGTGTTGTAATAGTACACATTAGGAAGGGATGAATGTGTTGTAATAGTACACATTAAGAAGAGATGAATGTGTTCTAATAGTTCACATTAGGAAGGGATGAATGTGTTGTAATAGTACACATTAGGAAGGGATAAATGTGTTGTAATAGTACACATTAGGAAGGGGTGAATGTGTTGTAATAGTACACATTAGGAAGGAATGAATGTGTTGGAATAGTACACATTAGGAAGGGATGAATGTGTTGTAATAGTACACATTAGGAAGGGATGAATGTGTTGGAATAGTTCACATTAGGAAGGGATGAATGTGTTGTAATAGTTCACATTAGGAAGGGATGAATGTGTTGTAATAGTACACATTAGGAAGGGATGAATGTGTTGGAATAGTACACATTAGGAAGGGGTGAATGTGTTGTAATAGTACACATTAGGAAGGGATGAATTTGTTGTAATAGTACACATTAGGAAGGGATGAATGTGTTGTAATAGTACACATTAGGAAGGGATGAATGCGTTGTAATAGTACACATTAGGAAGGAATGAATGTGTTGGAATAGTACACATTAGGAAGGGATGAATGTGTTCAATAGTTCACAGTAAGAAGGGATGAATGTGTTGGAATAGTACACATTAGGAAGGGATGAATGTGTTGTAATAGTTCACATTAGGAAGGGATGAATGTGTTGTAATAGTACACATTAGGAAGGGATGAATGTGTTGGAATAGTACACATTAGGAAGGGATGAATGTGTTGTAATAGTACACATTAGGAAGGGATGAATGCGTTGTAATAGTACACATTAGGAAGGAATGAATGTGTTGGAATAGTACACATTAGGAAGGGATGAATGTGTTCAATAGTTCACAGTAAGAAGGGATGAATGTGTTGGAATAGTACACATTAGGAAGGGATGAATGTGTTGTAATAGTTCACATTAGGAAGGGATGAATGTGTTGTAATAGTACACATTAGGAAGGGATGAATGTGTTGGAATAGTACACATTAGGAAGGGATGAATGTGTTGTAATAGTACACATTAGGAAGGGATGAATGTGTTGTAATAGTACACATTAGGAAGGAATGAATGTGTTGGAATAGTACACATTAGGAAGGGATGAATGTGTTGAATAGTTCACAGTAAGAAGGGATGAATGTGTTGGAATAGTACACATTAGGAAGGGATGAATGTGTTGTAATAGTTCACATTAGGAAGGGATGAATGTGTTGGAATAGTACACATTAGGAAGGGATGAATGTGTTGTAATAGTACACATTAGGAAGGGATGAATTTGTTGTAATAGTACACATTAGGAAGGGATGAATGTGTTGTAATAGTACACATTAGGAAGGGATGAATGTGTTGGAATAGTACACATTAGGAAGGGATGAATGTGTTGTAATAGTACACATTAGGAAGGGATGAATGTGTTGTAATAGTACACATTAGGAAGGGGTGAATGTGTTGTAATAGTACACATTAGGAAGGGATGAATTTGTTGTAATAGTACACATTAGGAAGGGATGAATGTGTTGGAATAGTACACATTAGGAAGGGATGAATGCGTTGTAATAGTACACATTAGGAAGGGGTGAATGTGTTGTAATAGTTCACATTAGGAAGGGATGAATGTGTTGTAATAGTACACATTAGGAAGGGATGAATGTGTTGTAATAGTACACATTAGGAAGGGATGAATTTGTTGTAATAGTACACATTAGGAAGGGATGAATGTGTTGGAATAGTACACATTAGGAAGGGATGAATGCGTTGTAATAGTACACATTAGGAAGGGGTGAATGTGTTGTAATAGTTCACATTAGGAAGGGATGAATGTGTTGTAATAGTACACATTAGGAAGGGATGAATGTGTTGTAATAGTACACATTAGGAAGGGATGAATGTGTTGGAATAGTACACATTAGGAAGGGATGAATGTGTTGTAATAGTACACATTAGGAAGGAATGAATGTGTTGGAATAGTACACATTAGGAAGGGATGAATGTGTTGTAATAGTACACATTAGGAAGGGATGAATGTGTTGTAATAGTACACATTAGGAAGGGATGAATGTGTTGGAATAGTACACATTAGGAAGGGATGAATGTGTTGGAATAGTACACATTAGGAAGGGATGAATGTGTTCAATAGTTCACAGTAAGAAGGGATGAATGTGTTGGAATAGTACACATTAGGAAGGGATGAATGTGTTGTAATAGTTCACATTAGGAAGGGATGAATGTGTTGTAATAGTACACATTAGGAAGGGATGAATGTGTTGGAATAGTACACATTAGGAAGGGATGAATGTGTTGTAATAGTACACATTAGGAAGGGATGAATGTGTTGTAATAGTACACATTAGGAAGGGATGAATGCATTGTAATAGTACACATTAGGAAGGAATGAATGTGTTGGAATAGTACACATTAGGAAGGGATGAATGTGTTCAATAGTTCACAGTAAGAAGGGATGAATGTGTTGGAATAGTACACATTAGGAAGGGATGAATGTGTTGTAATAGTTCACATTAGGAAGGGATGAATGTGTTGTAATAGTACACATTAGGAAGGGATGAATGTGTTGTAATAGTACACATTAGGAAGGGATGAATGTGTTGTAATAGTACACATTAGGAAGGGGTGAATGTGTTGTAATAGTACACATTAGGAAGGGATGAATTTGTTGTAATAGTACACATTAGGAAGGGATGAATGTGTTGGAATAGTACACATTAGGAAGGGATGAATGCGTTGTAATAGTACACATTAGGAAGGGGTGAATGTGTTGTAATAGTTCACATTAGGAAGGGATGAATGTGTTGTAATAGTACACATTAGGAAGGGATGAATGTGTTGTAATAGTACACATTAGGAAGGGATGAATTTGTTGTAATAGTACACATTAGGAAGGGATGAATGTGTTGGAATAGTACACATTAGGAAGGGATGAATGCGTTGTAATAGTACACATTAGGAAGGGGTGAATGTGTTGTAATAGTTCACATTAGGAAGGGATGAATGTGTTGTAATAGTACATATTAGGAAGGGATGAATGCGTTGTAATAGTACACATTAGGAAGGGATGAATGTGTTGTAATAGTACACATTAGGAAGGGATGAATGTGTTGGAATAGTTCACATTAGGAAGTGATGAATGTGTTGGAATAGTACACATTAGGAAGGGATGAATGTGTTGTAATAGTACATATTAGGAAGGGATGAATGCGTTGTAATAGTACATATTAGGAAGGGATGAATGTGTTGTAATAGTTCACATTAGGAAGGGGTGAATGTGTTGGAATAGTACACATTAGGAAGTGATGAATGTGTTGTAATAGTACACATTAGGAAGGGATGAATGTGTTGGAATAGTACACATTAGGAAGGGATGAATGTGTTGTAATAGTACACATTAGGAAGGAATGAATGTGTTGGAATAGTACACATTAGGAAGGGATGAATGTGTTGTAATAGTACACATTAGGAAGGGATGAATGTGTTGTAATAGTACACATTAGGAAGGGATGAATGTGTTGGAATAGTACACATTAGGAAGGGATGAATGTGTTGTAATAGTACACATTAGGAAGGGATGAATGTGTTGTAATAGTACACATTAGGAAGGGATGAATGTGTTGTAATAGTACACATTAGGAAGGGATGAATGTGTTGTAATAGTACACATTAGGAAGGGATAAATGTGTTGTAATAGTTCACATTAGGAAGTGATGAATGTGTTGGAATAGTACACATTAGGAAGGGATGAATGTGTTGTAATAGTACATATTAGGAAGGGATGAATGCGTTGTAATAGTACATATTAGGAAGGGATGAATGTGTTGTAATAGTTCACATTAGGAAGGGGTGAATGTGTTGGAATAGTACACATTAGGAAGTGATGAATGTGTTGTAATAGTACACATTAGGAAGGGATGAATGTGTTGGAATAGTTCACATTAGGAAGTGATGAATGTGTTGGAATAGTACACATTAGGAAGGGATGAATGTGTTGTAATAGTACACATTAGGAAGGGATGAATGTGTTGTAATAGTACACATTAGGAAGGGATGAATGTGTTGTAATAGTACACATTAGGAAGGGATGAATGTGTTGGAATAGTTCACATTAGGAAGTGATGAATGTGTTGGAATAGTACACATTAGGAAGGGATGAATGTGTTGTAATAGTACATATTAGGAAGGGATGAATGCGTTGTAATAGTACATATTAGGAAGGGATGAATGTGTTGTAATAGTTCACATTAGGAAGGGGTGAATGTGTTGGAATAGTACACATTAGGAAGTGATGAATGTGTTGTAATAGTACACATTAGGAAGGGATGAATGTGTTGGAATAGTACACATTAGGAAGGGATGAATGTGTTGTAATAGTACACATTAGGAAGGAATGAATGTGTTGGAATAGTACACATTAGGAAGGGATGAATGTGTTGTAATAGTACACATTAGGAAGGGATGAATGTGTTGTAATAGTACACATTAGGAAGGGATGAATGTGTTGGAATAGTACACATTAGGAAGGGATGAATGTGTTGTAATAGTACACATTAGGAAGGGATGAATGTGTTGTAATAGTACACATTAGGAAGGGATGAATGTGTTGTAATAGTACACATTAGGAAGGGATGAATGTGTTGTAATAGTACACATTAGGAAGGGATGAATGTGTTGGAATAGGTCACATTAGGAAGGGGTGAATGTGTTGTAATAGTACACATTAGGAAGGGATGAATGTGTTGTAATAGTACACATTAGGAAGGGATGAATGTGTTGTAATAGTACACATTAGGAAGGGATGAATGTGTTGGAATAGGTCACATTAGGAAGGGGTGAATGTGTTGTAATAGTACACATTAGGAAGGGATGAATGTGTTGTAATAGTACACATTAAGAAGAGATGAATGTGTTCTAATAGTTCACATTAGGAAGGGATGAATGTGTTGTAATAGTACACATTAGGAAGGGATAAATGTGTTGTAATAGTACACATTAGGAAGGGGTGAATGTGTTGTAATAGTACACATTAGGAAGGAATGAATGTGTTGGAATAGTACACATTAGGAAGGGATGAATGTGTTGTAATAGTACACATTAGGAAGGGATGAATGTGTTGGAATAGTTCACATTAGGAAGGGATGAATGTGTTGTAATAGTTCACATTAGGAAGGGATGAATGTGTTGTAATAGTACACATTAGGAAGGGATGAATGTGTTGGAATAGTACACATTAGGAAGGGGTGAATGTGTTGTAATAGTACACATTAGGAAGGGATGAATTTGTTGTAATAGTACACATTAGGAAGGGATGAATGTGTTGTAATAGTACACATTAGGAAGGGATGAATGCGTTGTAATAGTACACATTAGGAAGGAATGAATGTGTTGGAATAGTACACATTAGGAAGGGATGAATGTGTTCAATAGTTCACAGTAAGAAGGGATGAATGTGTTGGAATAGTACACATTAGGAAGGGATGAATGTGTTGTAATAGTTCACATTAGGAAGGGATGAATGTGTTGTAATAGTACACATTAGGAAGGGATGAATGTGTTGGAATAGTACACATTAGGAAGGGATGAATGTGTTGTAATAGTACACATTAGGAAGGGATGAATGCGTTGTAATAGTACACATTAGGAAGGAATGAATGTGTTGGAATAGTACACATTAGGAAGGGATGAATGTGTTCAATAGTTCACAGTAAGAAGGGATGAATGTGTTGGAATAGTACACATTAGGAAGAGATGAATGTGTTGTAATAGTTCACATTAGGAAGGGATGAATGTGTTGTAATAGTACACATTAGGAAGGGATGAATGTGTTGGAATAGTACACATTAGGAAGGGATGAATGTGTTGTAATAGTACACATTAGGAAGGGATGAATGTGTTGTAATAGTACACATTAGGAAGGAATGAATGTGTTGGAATAGTACACATTAGGAAGGGATGAATGTGTTGAATAGTTCACAGTAAGAAGGGATGAATGTGTTGGAATAGTACACATTAGGAAGGGATGAATGTGTTGTAATAGTTCACATTAGGAAGGGATGAATGTGTTGGAATAGTACACATTAGGAAGGGATGAATGTGTTGTAATAGTACACATTAGGAAGGGATGAATTTGTTGTAATAGTACACATTAGGAAGGGATGAATGTGTTGTAATAGTACACATTAGGAAGGGATGAATGTGTTGGAATAGTACACATTAGGAAGGGATGAATGTGTTGTAATAGTACACATTAGGAAGGGATGAATGTGTTGTAATAGTACACATTAGGAAGGGGTGAATGTGTTGTAATAGTACACATTAGGAAGGGATGAATTTGTTGTAATAGTACACATTAGGAAGGGATGAATGTGTTGGAATAGTACACATTAGGAAGGGATGAATGCGTTGTAATAGTACACATTAGGAAGGGGTGAATGTGTTGTAATAGTTCACATTAGGAAGGGATGAATGTGTTGTAATAGTACACATTAGGAAGGGATGAATGTGTTGTAATAGTACACATTAGGAAGGGATGAATTTGTTGTAATAGTACACATTAGGAAGGGATGAATGTGTTGGAATAGTACACATTAGGAAGGGATGAATGCGTTGTAATAGTACACATTAGGAAGGGGTGAATGTGTTGTAATAGTTCACATTAGGAAGGGATGAATGTGTTGTAATAGTACACATTAGGAAGGGATGAATGTGTTGTAATAGTACACATTAGGAAGGGATGAATGTGTTGGAATAGTACACATTAGGAAGGGATGAATGTGTTGTAATAGTACACATTAGGAAGGAATGAATGTGTTGGAATAGTACACATTAGGAAGGGATGAATGTGTTGTAATAGTACACATTAGGAAGGGATGAATGTGTTGTAATAGTACACATTAGGAAGGGATGAATGTGTTGGAATAGTACACATTAGGAAGGGATGAATGTGTTGGAATAGTACACATTAGGAAGGGATGAATGTGTTCAATAGTTCACAGTAAGAAGGGATGAATGTGTTGGAATAGTACACATTAGGAAGGGATGAATGTGTTGTAATAGTTCACATTAGGAAGGGATGAATGTGTTGTAATAGTACACATTAGGAAGGGATGAATGTGTTGGAATAGTACACATTAGGAAGGGATGAATGTGTTGTAATAGTACACATTAGGAAGGGATGAATGTGTTGTAATAGTACACATTAGGAAGGGATGAATGCATTGTAATAGTACACATTAGGAAGGAATGAATGTGTTGGAATAGTACACATTAGGAAGGGATGAATGTGTTCAATAGTTCACAGTAAGAAGGGATGAATGTGTTGGAATAGTACACATTAGGAAGGGATGAATGTGTTGTAATAGTTCACATTAGGAAGGGATGAATGTGTTGTAATAGTACACATTAGGAAGGGATGAATGTGTTGTAATAGTACACATTAGGAAGGGATGAATGTGTTGTAATAGTACACATTAGGAAGGGGTGAATGTGTTGTAATAGTACACATTAGGAAGGGATGAATTTGTTGTAATAGTACACATTAGGAAGGGATGAATGTGTTGGAATAGTACACATTAGGAAGGGATGAATGCGTTGTAATAGTACACATTAGGAAGGGGTGAATGTGTTGTAATAGTTCACATTAGGAAGGGATGAATGTGTTGTAATAGTACACATTAGGAAGGGATGAATGTGTTGTAATAGTACACATTAGGAAGGGATGAATTTGTTGTAATAGTACACATTAGGAAGGGATGAATGTGTTGGAATAGTACACATTAGGAAGGGATGAATGCGTTGTAATAGTACACATTAGGAAGGGGTGAATGTGTTGTAATAGTTCACATTAGGAAGGGATGAATGTGTTGTAATAGTACATATTAGGAAGGGATGAATGCGTTGTAATAGTACATATTAGGAAGGGATGAATGTGTTGTAATAGTTCACATTAGGAAGGGGTGAATGTGTTGGAATAGTACACATTAGGAAGTGATGAATGTGTTGTAATAGTACACATTAGGAAGTGATGAATGTGTTGGAATAGTACACATTAGGAAGGGATGAATGTGTTGTAATAGTACACATTAGGAAGGGATGAATGTGTTGTAATAGTACACATTAGGAAGGGATGAATGTGTTGTAATAGTACACATTAGGAAGGGATGAATGTGTTGGAATAGTTCACATTAGGAAGTGATGAATGTGTTGGAATAGTACACATTAGGAAGGGATGAATGTGTTGTAATAGTACATATTAGGAAGGGATGAATGCGTTGTAATAGTACATATTAGGAAGGGATGAATGTGTTGTAATAGTTCACATTAGGAAGGGGTGAATGTGTTGGAATAGTACACATTAGGAAGTGATGAATGTGTTGTAATAGTACACATTAGGAAGGGATGAATGTGTTGGAATAGTACACATTAGGAAGGGATGAATGTGTTGTAATAGTACACATTAGGAAGGAATGAATGTGTTGGAATAGTACACATTAGGAAGGGATGAATGTGTTGTAATAGTACACATTAGGAAGGGATGAATGTGTTGTAATAGTACACATTAGGAAGGGATGAATGTGTTGGAATAGTACACATTAGGAAGGGATGAATGTGTTGTAATAGTACACATTAGGAAGGGATGAATGTGTTGTAATAGTACACATTAGGAAGGGATGAATGTGTTGTAATAGTACACATTAGGAAGGGATGAATGTGTTGTAATAGTACACATTAGGAAGGGATAAATGTGTTGTAATAGTACACATTAGGAAGGGGTGAATGTGTTGTAATAGTACACATTAGGAAGGAATGAATGTGTTGGAATAGTACACATTAGGAAGGGATGAATGTGTTGTAATAGTACACATTAGGAAGGGATGAATGTGTTGGAATAGTTCACATTAGGAAGGGATGAATGTGTTGTAATAGTTCACATTAGGAAGGGATGAATGTGTTGTAATAGTACACATTAGGAAGGGATGAATGTGTTGGAATAGTACACATTAGGAAGGGGTGAATGTGTTGTAATAGTACACATTAGGAAGGGATGAATTTGTTGTAATAGTACACATTAGGAAGGGATGAATGTGTTGTAATAGTACACATTAGGAAGGGATGAATGCGTTGTAATAGTACACATTAGGAAGGAATGAATGTGTTGGAATAGTACACATTAGGAAGGGATGAATGTGTTCAATAGTTCACAGTAAGAAGGGATGAATGTGTTGGAATAGTACACATTAGGAAGGGATGAATGTGTTGTAATAGTTCACATTAGGAAGGGATGAATGTGTTGTAATAGTACACATTAGGAAGGGATGAATGTGTTGGAATAGTACACATTAGGAAGGGATGAATGTGTTGTAATAGTACACATTAGGAAGGGATGAATGTGTTGTAATAGTACACATTAGGAAGGGATGAATGCGTTGTAATAGTACACATTAGGAAGGAATGAATGTGTTGGAATAGTACACATTAGGAAGGGATGAATGTGTTCAATAGTTCACAGTAAGAAGGGATGAATGTGTTGGAATAGTACACATTAGGAAGGGATGAATGTGTTGTAATAGTTCACATTAGGAAGGGATGAATGTGTTGTAATAGTACACATTAGGAAGGGATGAATGTGTTGGAATAGTACACATTAGGAAGGGATGAATGTGTTGTAATAGTACACATTAGGAAGGGATGAATGTGTTGTAATAGTACTCATTAGGAAGGAATGAATGTGTTGGAATAGTACACATTAGGAAGGGATGAATGTGTTGAATAGTTCACAGTAAGAAGGGATGAATGTGTTGGAATAGTACACATTAGGAAGGGATGAATGTGTTGTAATAGTTCACATTAGGAAGGGATGAATGTGTTGGAATAGTACACATTAGGAAGGGATGAATGTGTTGTAATAGTACACATTAGGAAGGGATGAATTTGTTGTAATAGTACACATTAGGAAGGGATGAATGTGTTGTAATAGTACACATTAGGAAGGGATGAATGTGTTGGAATAGTACACATTAGGAAGGGATGAATGTGTTGTAATAGTACACATTAGGAAGGGATGAATGTGTTGTAATAGTACACATTAGGAAGGGATGAATTTGTTGTAATAGTACACATTAGGAAGGGATGAATGTGTTGGAATAGTACACATTAGGAAGGGATGAATGCGTTGTAATAGTACACATTAGGAAGGGGTGAATGTGTTGTAATAGTTCACATTAGGAAGGGATGAATGTGTTGTAATAGTACACATTAGGAAGGGATGAATGTGTTGTAATAGTACACATTAGGAAGGGATGAATTTGTTGTAATAGTACACATTAGGAAGGGATGAATGTGTTGGAATAGTACACATTAGGAAGGGATGAATGCGTTGTAATAGTACACATTAGGAAGGGGTGAATGTGTTGTAATAGTTCACATTAGGAAGGGATGAATGTGTTGTAATAGTACACATTAGGAAGGGATGAATGTGTTGTAATAGTTCACATTAGGAAGGGATGAATGTGTTGTAATAGTACACATTAGGAAGGGATGAATGTGTTGTAATAGTTCACATTAGGAAGGGATGAATGTGTTGTAATAGTACACATTAGGAAGGGATGAATGTGTTGTAATAGTTCACATTAGGAAGGGATGAATGTGTTGGAATAGTTCACATTAGGAAGGGGTGAATGTGTTGTAATAGTTCACATTAGGAAGGGATGAATGTGTTGTAATAGTACACATTAGGAAGGGATGAATGTGTTGGAGTAGTACACATTAGGAAGGGATGAATGTGTTGGAATAGTACACATTAGGAAGGGATGAATGTGTTGGAATAGTACACATTACAGGCATGAAAATCTGTCACCTCACCGTTTTTAAGTTGAAAAGGGTGACCTACGCGAATCGACAAGGCAGAAGAGCGAACATTTACCGGTTTCAATCGTTTTCACATTTTGCGGTAAAACAAAGTTACTGCCGTTTGCTACAGTGTTGAACACTGTCAGAGCTAGCCACAAGCTCATGATAAATAGGTAGATAGATACAGTTGTGATCAAATTTATTCAACCCCCAATGCTGCGAAGGGTTTTATGGAATTCAGTGCACATTTGTAATTGTGTTCATAATGAAATCTTACAAGGACTTGTTAAAGAACTAAATGCAACTAAGATAGCATCAATTTTTTTTGTCATAAAGTATTAAATGGCCTTTTTGTGATTTCTTCATTGACACAATTATTCAACCCCTTTACGACTACCACTCCTAAGAACAGAGGTTCATTCCAGTGTTTTCCATCAGGTATTGAAAACATCTGTGGATGTCAATGAGCAGCAATCAAGCATGATAAGCACCAATTAGGCAGATTTAAAAGGACTGTGATACTCAGCTCCTTCTAGACATCTACTGGTGTGTTTCCAAGCATGGTGAAGGCAAGAGAATGGTCCCAGAAGACAAGAGAAGAGGTTATTGCTCTTCACAAGAATGGCAATGGATATAAAAAGATTGCGAAGTTGTTAAATATTCCAAGAGACACTATCGGAAGTATCATTCGCAAGTTCAAGTTAAAGGGCACAGTGGAAACGTTACCTGGTCGTGGCAGAAAGAAGATCCTGACCGCGACTGCTGTGCGCTACCTGAAGCGTAATGTGGAGAAAAATCCCCGCGTGACTGCTAAGGAACTGAAAAAAGACCTGTCAGATGTGGGCACTGAAGTTTCAGCTCAGACAATAAGGCGCACACTGCATAACGAAGACCTCCATGCCAGAACGCCCAGACGCACCCCCTTGCTGACTCCAAAGAACAAGAAAAGTCGACTGCAGTATGCCAAAAGTCATGTGGACAAGCCACAAAGGTTTTGGAACAGGTTTTGGAAACTAAATTAGAACTGTTTGGGACAATGGACCAGCGCTATGTTTGGAGAAGGAAGAACCAGGCTTATGAACAAAAGAACACCTTGCCTACTGTGAAGCATGGCGGGGGGTCAATTATGCTTTGGGGCTGTTTTGCTTCTAATGGTACAGGAAAGCTTCAACGTGTGCAGGGTACCATGAATTCCCTTCAGTACCAGGAGATCTTGGAGGAAAATGTGATGGAGTCAGTCACAAACCTGCGGCTTGGGAGACGTTGGACCTTCCAACAGGACAATGATCCGAAGCACACATCCAAGTCCACTAGAGCATGGTTGAACATGAAAGGCTGGAACATTCTAGAGTGGCCATCGCAATCACCAGACTTAAATCCAATTGAGAACCTCTGGTGGGACCTAAAGAAGGCAGTTGCAGTGCGCAAGCCTAAGAATGTGACTGAACTGGAGGCTTTTGCCCATGAAGATTGGGCTAAGATACCCATAGGTCGCTGCAAGACACTTGTGTCAAGCTATGCTTCACGCTTGAAAGCTGTCATAACTGGAAAAGGATGTTATACTAAGTACTAAAAAATAATGTCACTAGGGGGTTGAATAAAACTGATAATGATGTGAGCACAGTAAAGACATTTGTGGTTATTCCATCATAAATATTATGTTATGTTTGTCTAATTTATAAGTGCCTCTTTGATATAATTGTAAATAAGATGACTGAAATGATCAAAATCAATGTCAAACTGGCCAAAACACTTTATTTCAGTGGGGGTTGAATAAATTTGATCACAACTGTAGGCCTATTAAGTTCGCCTCAACCCGGTGTAGTTAACGGTGACATAAAAAAAAAAGTCAAAAGTCAAATTTATTTATATAGCGCTTTTCACAACACGTTGTCACAAAGCAGCTTTACAATCGTATGGGTCCACCCGTATCCAGGGTTGCCAACTCTCACGCATTGAGTGTGAGACACACGCATTTGACACACGCATTTTCCCACGCTCTCACGCCACACTTGCGATATCTCACGCGGAAAAAAAAAATCTAGTTTATTTACCTCTGATCCACATCTATGATTCAACGAGGTACTAGTTCGCTCTGGCGCCAACCACTGGCGATCGATAGATCGCGATATAACACTTAATTTGTGTCCATTTTACGTTTGCCACCCCCCATCACATATAATCATTTGGTATTTTTTACAATACTCCCTGTTGCATCCAGGTACACTATGTCCTCCTTTGTTCACCTGTGGAAAATGTCAATGCTCTTCTTGGACCAGAGCATTACACCTTTTGGAAGAAGAGACACCTTTTGAAGAACTTCATGAGATGAGCCAGTTTTTTCATCTATCATTTTCTGCAGACTCAGAATTTCATTTTGATGTTTCCTCTCCTTATGTCAGAACCCCAGGAGGTGGAGCTTCATCTCTGCATCCAGACTCCAATACAGAACTCTTTGGTTTCTGCATATTTTGAAGATAAAGAGCTCTTGGGAGTATGGATACAAGCTGCTGACATATTTGTGTTTTATCTTCTGCTCTTACATGTCGCCTCTGAAGAACATATAGGCTTCACTATGCACTACAACTTCTACTTCCACAGGGTAGTGTAAGGAATGCCACCTGATCTTCCCTAACCAGCCTCACCTGCCTCTCATCACCACATCCCCTTTTCAGTCATACTTATACACCTTCCCCACCATGTCTTAGTCGCGAAGTATTGTCGACTCATGCGTACCGAGCGTTTCAACTGCCTGTTTGAACTCCCATGTTCTGACCCTTGCTCACTCCCCAGACCTCGTCTCCTGCCCAGCCCTTCTGTACCTCCGGCAGCCATTAAGTTGAAAAGGGTGACCTACGTGAATCGTGTAGATCCAATGAGTTTTTTGTTGGGGGGGTCGGGAGATTATATGTATATATTTTAATTATCATATTGACTTAATAAGCAAACAGAGCACTTCCGAAATCGGCAATTTCAATGACAGTGGCCAGAAGTTTCCACCCAGATCCATCATAGAGGCCAAATAGCGTTTCAATCATACCAACGTTCTTCATTCATGTTATTCATTTACTGCTAAGCGGGAGAGAAGCAGGACCTAGTGCTACACCACGGACAAGTCAGAAGAGCGAACATTTACCACATCGTACATTTACCACTACATTTACCACATCGTACATTTACCACTACATTTACCACATCGTACATTTACCACTACATTTACCACATACCACATTTACCACATCGTACATTTACCACTACATTTACCAGATCATACATTTACCACTACATTTACCAGATCATACATTTACCACTACATTTACCAGATCATACATTTACCACTACATTTACCAGATCGTACATTTACCACTACATTTACCACATCGTACATTTACCACTACATTTACCACATACCACATTTACCACATCGTACATTTACCAATATTTGGCATCACCTGTCGCTGTACCCCCGTACACCAGCAGCCACCCCCCCCGTCGCCGTATCCCCATGACGTCACATGTCAACCCCCCATCGCCGTATCCCCATGACGTCACACGTCCCGCCCCCCGGTCTTCTCAGCTTTTTAACCCCTGACCCATTTTCATGCCTGCTCCTGGATTCTGCTCTCACATTATGACCCTGGACCGTCCCGACCACCCCAAGAGAACATTAATGCTAGTGATTTACCTGTCGTTCTCTGTACACGTGATTTATGTAAATAAAAGCGGTATACTTCCGCAGTTGGATCCCTCTCCATCTGGTCAATACGTTACACGTAGTCATTAAACTAGAGCTCCTAGAGAAGCGAAAAATTTCACAGGGCTTGGTAGGGTCCATGTAGCCCACTCCCCTGCTGTGAAGGGATTAACGCCCATTGTCTTGGTAATGCGGTGGAAGCGGCTCTCCCCCAGCTCATACGCCTGCCAAAGCACAAGCTGGCTCACCCCCAAGCTCATACGACCAAAACACCAAACGTGATACTTCACGAAAAAGTTGAAGTTACAAGCAGACTGTATGTTACCGATACTACAACAAACGGCAGAAAATTTGTAGACTCGTGTTTCAAAAGTTACAATTCAATCGCACATAGAGACGACAGTTTCTCTAATGAGTCCCGTCAAACAATAAAAATAAATAAAAATGTTTGAATCTTGCTCTTTGTATATTTCATATACTATACTATATAATATTTGTTGTAATCAAACACTTTCTGTTTCCGCGTTTGAATTCGCGTTTGAAAAGCTAAGAAATTGTATGGCGCAATTAGCTTGATGCTAATGTTATATAGGAAATCCCATATCATTGCTAGCGAAAATTAGCATGGTCGCGTTGCATCACTGCATCACTGATAAATGTTGTGATCTAAACAGCAGGCTGGAAAAGGAGAGGAAAAGACAGGAAAACAAATTCATGTGCTCTCTATCTATCTATCTATATATATATATTTGTGTTAGAAGCATTTGATAGAAGCATTTGTGTTTCTGCTTGTTTGTGATCTAAACAGCAGGCTTGAATCTTGCTCTTTGTACATTTCTTATACTATCTATCTATCTATCTATCTATCTATCTATCTATCTATCTATCTATCTATCTATCTATCTATCTATCTATCTATCTATCTATATTTGTGTTAGAAGCATTTGATAGAAGCATTTGTGTTTCTGCTTGTTTGTGATCTGTGATCTCTGTGATCAGAGACTTTCTGGGTGAGGCTGCTGCCTCAGTCTTGCTCTGTGAATTAACATAATAAAGGGTGATGTTTGGCTTTGCTAATTGCTGGCAAGAAGGAGAAGAAGGAGGGGTGATGTCCTCAGAATCCAGAATTCTCAGGAGCTCTAGTTAAATGATCAATACCCTGAGCATTTAAAAAGAGGAATATTCTGATTAAACCCAATTACCTTAACCCTGTGGCCTAGTAATGCAAAACTGCAGTATGGATGTACTGACCGAATGCCTTCTGCAATAACATTTGTGCACTGCAGTCCCATAAGGGTTATTTTTTTTCTTTCTTCTAAGATTTTTCCATGCTGAATGTGGAATGAAAAAGAATGAAGGTGGTGAAGGAAGAGACTGGATGAAGAATTCCAGTCACTGACATCAAGAATTCCAATCACTGACATCTTCCTCTTCTTGAACATCCTCCTCCTCCTTCACATCTTCCTCCTGCACATCCTCCTCCTCCTCCTGCACATCTTCCTCCTCCTCCTCCTCCTGCACATCTTCCTCCTCCTCCTGCACATCTTCCTCCTCCTCCTTCTTCTGCACATCTTCCTCCTCCTCCTGCACATCTTCCTCCTCCTCCTCCTCCTGCACATCTTCATCCTCCTCCTCCTGCACATCTTCCTCCTCCTCCTGCACATCTTCCTCCTCCTCCTCCTCCTGCACATCTTCCTCCTGCACATCTTCCTCCTCCTTCACATATTCTTCCTCCTCCTGCACATCTTCCTCCTCCTCCTCCTCCTGCACATATTCTTCCTCCTCCTTCATATCTTCCTCCTCCTCCTTCATATCTTCCTCCTCCTCCTGCACATCTTCCACCTCCTGCTGCACATCAAGTAAAACATTAACTTGTCAAATCACTGATTGTTTCAATTCATGTATGTCTACAGAGTACATAAGCATAATTACTTAATTAAAATCTTTATAGCGAGACAGACATGCCGAATTGTTCAGCAACTAAACTTTTTTAGAAGTCTAATATTTACACCATTAGAAATTTAAATACTTAAATGTATTCAACTGTAAATATTTAAAAGGCATAACTCACATTTCCTTCCTTTTTGGATCCATAATACTTGTTTTGAAGTGTTCTCAATGTTTTGGACACTGTCACTGTATGCTTATTAAATTAAAATGGAGCAAACTAATTTTGACAAGACAACATGATGCTTCGAATCAATGCAAGAATGGTTTAACCTTTGGTGACCCTGAATAGCTTACACTTGGACCAATCCAAACATTAATGTAACATACTGCAATTAGAGATGAATGTTATTTGTCTTTAGTCCATTAGTAACTGAATGTAATGCATCAAATGTACGGAAATTCTACAAAGGAAATAAATAGTGTTGCACGGTATACCGATACTAGAGTAGTATCGCGATACTTCTTGATTAAAAATGGTACAATACCCAATTTGCTTAGTATTGGTGCTATAGGACTGGGTGCGTTTATTTTTTTTAAGAGCAGTATTTCCAAAGAGTTCCACACGGGGGCAGTGTCATTGCAGTCATGGCAACCCTGTGGACACATCAAAACCGGTCTGCAAACGGTGTTTTAAAGCTGTACCAACCAAAGGAGCCAACACCTCCAACTTAGCAAAGCATCTCTCTGACAGACACGCGGATTTATTTAAAGAATTCAAAGAACGTCAGGTCAGTGATTATGATATAACAATTACATCAAGTCAGAGGAGTTTGAGTGTTTTTCTGTCAGTCTTTTTCATTATGTGGTTTAGGGCAGTGATGACTGAGTTAACTGGTATTGGACTTTTTTATATAACTACCAATGTGGCTAACTGCTAACGTTATGTTTACCCAAACTTCCATGCTGCTAAATATCAAGTGTTCACAAGTAGATCAGCACCAGTTAAACCATCATTTTAAATTGTACTGGTGATTCCAATGCCGGTGTTACACCAGATTCTGTGACCATCGAGTTTTGTGACCACAGGGGGCGCTATTTCATAGTTTCTTTTCACACACACGTGCGCTTTACGAACGCTACATAAACTACACTGATGCGCTTTCTTTTCTCGTTTTGTTGGTGTCCGCGAGCCAAAAGATGACAGATGTTTGTATTTACATTTTATCGTCTCTTACTTAAACAAAAATGTTTCATTACATAATTTTACACGAAAAGAGCCAGCTTCATCGTAAGCATGCTCTGTAAGATGCTGTCATTATAAATGCTAATTCTGCCCCTTTGGATAAAATGTTTAAATATAGATTAATAAAATGTTAGGGTTATTTTATTCATTGTTTTCTGCTATTGTGGAGTCACGGTGTACTATTGATTCAGTGGGTCACATATTCTGATGGCCAGTGGAGGAGCTAGACTTTTTTTCAAGGAGTGGCCAAAGGGTGACCAAGGCTTTATCAGAGGGGTCCATATACAAATGGTGAACGAAAGGAAATGCATATTCAGGTTTGCCAAGATCGCTTGGGAAGAGATTTGAGTGTAAATTGTTGGCGAGTGTAAATTGTTTATTTGTTTAATTGTTTAATTAAGTATTATGTCACGATCGACCAATCGCCAGTGGTTAAAATGACCATTTCCAGTGGGGTGGCACTAGGGGTGGCACAGGCTCTGTTGGGGGGGCGGCATTGCCCCCCCCCCCCCCCCCAGCCCCCCCTTTGGCTCCACCACTGCTGATGGCTGCCATCAGAATTGGAGACCCCAGGCTCACCTGTCCATCCCATTCATGATTTCTTTTGTTGGCTACAATGGTGAGGGGATGGTCAGTCTTATTTAAGTACATTTATGTAATTAAGAGACGATAAAATGTAAATACAAACGTCTGTCACAGAATCTGGTGTAACACCAGCATGAACATTTCTATTTCTAATAAAGGCAACTGCCATAGACGTGTATTGAGTGTTCTTAAATGGATTAGTAAATGAGATTTGGTTGCAAATATAAAGTTAATGATCAAAGAAATTCCATACACTCAAGGACACATAGGCAGAGGTGGGTAGGAACGCGTTACATTTACTCTGTTACATTTACTCAAGTAGCTTTTTGGACAAAAACGTACTTGTGAGAGTAGTTGTAATATGAAAGACTTCTACTTTTACTTGAGTAAATATGTGGTGAGAAAAACGCGATTTTTACTCCGTTACAATCGGATTTGTGCCACGCGCTACCATTACTTTAGTTCTGTAAATAATTTGTCTTTTCAGTGAGAAGACTGACCAACATCTTGTCATCTGAGTATGTCTGACCAATGAAATGAAGCCGGTCAGTCACGTGATCACATACGCAAACTTTCTCCACCGGTAGCAAGAAAGTATGGTGACAGAAAAACCTACCGAGCATCCCTGGCCTCATACAGCCAATGTTTACATTACAAATGTGTAAAAATTAGTTATATAATGGTTCAGTGTTGTATAAAGTATTAGAGACCCATACTTGAGTAAAAGTACAAGTACTCTATCAAAAAATTGACTTGAGTAGAAGTTTAAGTGTTCTTTAAAAACTTTACTTAAGTAGAAGTAGAGAAGTATTCAGCATTTTTTGTACTTAAGTATTGCAAGTAGTTTATTAAAAAATTTATTACTCAAGTACTGAAAGTAAAAAGTACAAGTATTATGTTTTGAATTAAAGAAAGCCATCAAAGTTTGATTATCAATTGTTTTTATATATCACTTACACTATACACTACACTATAAAAATGACTGATTAGTCAGCATGAAAAGAGACACGGTTTACTGTTGCAAAAAACACAACTCAGCGTGACATCGCCTTTATGATTGCCAGCTAATGTTAAGTGAATACTGCAGCAGTCATGAACATAATTAGGTTAGTTAGCTAGGATATCTAACCTAACTAGCGCTTACTGACACAGCTAAAGCTGGTGTGTCTTCTGTGCGTTATAATTATAACTTACATTGATGTGTTTCTTCAAGTTCGAAGGTGATTTTTTGAAGGCCAATATTTCACCCTCTTTAGGGAGGCAGGGATGGCATTTCATCCTATAGGAATTTACTTTCACTCCAGCAAACACAAACACTGTCTCTAGGTAGGGCCAGGGTGGTCTCCTTCCTCACCCTCACCGCCACGATCACTCGACGTTGAAAGTGCGGAAGGTGCCAATATATGTACAATAAAACGCCAACAAGCTTATTATGCAGCACTTATGCTGCACTTCTGCTGTTACCAAATACGGTACCATCTCTTTTAATGAGATAAAAAGCGAATTATTTGGAATCATTTAGAGTATATGTGTATTTGTATAAATATCTAAATTAAGCTGAAGGTGCTGGAAAATACTGAAAAAAGACCTTCAAAGTTCCGTACAAGTGCGTGAATTCCACCTTGCAACTTCGCACACACAAAAATCGAGAGGTACACGACCGGAGCCACCAGGATTGCGTAATTTTTGCCACGCGGACCCTTTAGCAGTCAGGACGTGTCAAGTGAACCTAGATTACGAAGCTCAATTGTTCAGTGAAGGCAGCAACAGAGTAAACGAGACACGATCGGAGCATGCACAGTTTTCTCATAAGACTGAGACTTTTTTGGAGATCTCAAAAAAGGCCCGCGAAATCCTGGTGGGACTGATTTACAGCTTTTACAGATACGCTGTAAAAATGACATGGCATTTAATAAGAAATGGCACAGAGATCTACGTTGAGAAAGAGTTCGAATAAAGTAGATGTGTTAGATCTACACCACATATTCATGTTTTACTTTTAATGTCAATTTTAATAAATGTGAAGTGTGGAAATTAAAATTTTTTTCATTCTAATCATTTTCAGTCCAACAGAAATGTTGAAGAAGTTGTCTTAACAGTGAGACATTTGAGATCTTCTGAAGAGGTGAGTTATATTTTAAACCTGTGACTGATAAATTTCTCAGTATAATCCAGATAAATAAGCAACAGTTTAAAGCACACACAGCCTACAGGTAGCCTGTAGGCCCAATTGTACCTTTTGGATTTGGATACATAATGCAGCCTTTGTTGTTTTTGGGTCTTTGAACAGACTCCCAATCTCATTATACACACACAGGCTGGATTATACATCCTTTTACACAGTATTAGCACAATATCTCCCAATTTCATTACACACACAGGCTGGGTTATACATCCTTTAACACAGTATTAACACAATATCTCCCAATCACATTACACACACAGGCTGGGTTATACATCCTTTAACACAGTATTAACACAGTATCTCCCAATCTCATTACACATAGGCTGGGTTATACATCCTTTAACACAGTATCTTCCAATCTCATTATACACACACAGACTGGGTTATAGACCCTTCTGATCAGGACAGTAACTCTGCTATGGAGTTATAATGCAGCCAAATCATTGTAAACAAACAGAACATATTCCACAAATATTCTATTTGCAAGCAAACATAACATGACTTTCAAATGAAAACCACGACTTGTGATAGTTGTTCATTCATATTTGACTTTCAAGCAAATGCACAGCAACTTTCTAATTCATCACACTACACGCACAAATACGTACGTACAAAATATGTCCTTTGTGGATCACGTGACTTTTTGGACACTTTTAACAGGAGTGCTTTCTAAAGAGGCCAACATAATTTTTACCTTCAATCTACCTGGAAACATGACACAATGAGTAATCGTGTGCACAGGTGAATTTTCTGAGATATGTTGGTGCTGCCCATAGATTAATTCTCTGATGCACAATAACTAAAAAGATCAAATCACACTGCTGGAACTCATAAGGAGCTTCAACAGACCAAAGCAGCTCTGCAGCACCATGAGAGAGAAAGGAAGGAAAAGAACAACTTTGAAAATAAAGTTGATGAACCATACAAAATAAAAGTCCCTATAGACTGGCACATAGAGTGACACTGAACCAAAGAGAGATGCGTATCACAACATAGACAAATGTTTTCATTTTAGTGAAGTAATGAAGCCTAGCACTTTCTCCTGATGGTCTTTAAAATGAATGTCTTTAGAATTAATGTCTTTAGCGTTATGCAGAACCCAAACGGTTCTTTGTCATGACTGTTTCATCTTCATCTCACAATGAATTTACAATGTCTTTTTCCTCTAGGAATTAATGCTGTACACTTTCCTCAACACGTAAACTTTACCTACATAAACACATTTATCTGTGAGGAGTATGTCAGACTGCTGAAATCAGTAAACATGGAAAAGGAGAAAAGCTACAACTGCTTAAAGTGTGGAAAGAGTTTTACAAAACACAGTAATCTCCAGAAACACCAGCGCATTCACACAAGAGAGAAGCCATATCACTGCTCAGAGTGTGGGAAGAGTTTTACTACACAAAGAAATCTCAACGAACACCAGCGAATTCACACAGGAGAGAAGCCATATCACTGCTCAGAGTGTGGGAAGAGTTTTACTCAACAGAGTAATCTTCAACTGCACCAGCACATTCACACAGGAGAGAAGCCATATCACTGCTCAGAGTGTGGGAAGAGTTTTACTACACAGAGTAGTCTTCAACTGCACCAGCGCATTCACACAGGAGAGAAGCCATATCACTGCTCAGAGTGTGGGAAGAGTTTTACTAGACAGAGTAGTCTTCAACTGCACCAGCGCATTCACACAGGAGAGAAGCCATATCACTGCTTAGAGTGTGGGAAGAGTTTTATTAAACACAGTCATCTCAATGAACATCAGCGCATTCACACAGGAGAGAAGCCATATCACTGCTCAGAGTGTGGGAAGAGTTTTACTAGACAGAATAGTCTTCAACGGCACCAGCGGATTCACACAGGAGTGAAGCCATATGACTGCTCAGTGTGTGGGAAGTGTTTTACTCAACAGAGTAATCTTCAACTGCACCAGCGCATTCACACAGGAGAGAAGCCATATCACTGCTCAGAGTGTGGGAAGAGTTTTACTACACAGGAAAATCTCAACGTACACCAGCACATTCACACAGGAGAGAAGCCATATTACTGCTCAGAGTGTGGGAAGAGTTTTACTAGACAGAATAGTCTTCAACGGCACCAGCGCATTCACACAGGAGAGAAGCCATATGACTGCTCAGAGTGTGGGAAGAGTTTTACTACACAGAGAAGTCTTCAACTACACCAGCGCATTCACACAGGAGAGAAGCCATATCACTGCTCAGAGTGTGGGAAGAGTTTTACTAGACAGAGTAGTCTTCAACTGCACCAGCGCATTCACACAGGAGAGAAGCCATATCACTGCTCAGAATGTGGGAAGAGTTTTACTAAACACCGTCATCTCCAGCAACACGAGCGCATTCACACAGGAGCGAAGCCATATCACTGCTCAGAGTGTGGGAAGAGTTTTACTAGACAAAATAGTCTCAACGAACACCAGCTCATTCACACAGGAGAGAAGCCATATCACTGCTCAGAGTGTGGGAAGAGTTTTACTACACAAAGAAATCTCAACGAACACCAGCGAATTCACACAGGAGAGAAGCCATATCACTGCTCAGAGTGTGGGAAGAGTTTTACTAGACAGAAAAGTCTTCCACGGCACCAGCGCATTCACACAGGAGTGAAGCCATATCACTGCTCAGAGTGTGGGAAGAGTTTTACTCGACAGAGTCATCTCAATGAACACCAGCGCATTCACACAGGAGAGAAGCCATATTACTGCTCAGAGTGTGGGAAGAGTTTTACTACACAGAGAAGTGTTCAACTGCACCAGCACATTCACACAGGAGAGAAGCCATATCACTGCCCAGAGTGTGGGAAGAGTTTTACTACACAAAGAAATCTCAACGAACACCAGCGAATTCACACAGGACAGAAGCCATATCACTGCTCAGAGTGTGGGAAGAGTTTTACTACACAGGGAAGTCTTCAACTACACCAGCGCATTCACACAGGAGAGAAACCATATCACTGCTCAGAGTGTGGGAAGAGTTTTACTACACAGGGAAGTCTTCAACTACACCAGCGCATTCACACAGGAGAGAAGCCATATCACTGCTCAGAGTGTGGGAAGAGTTTTACTACACAGGGAAGTCTTCAATTACACCAGCGCATTCACACAGGAGAAAAGCCATATCACTGCTCAGAGTGTGGGAAGAGTTTTACTACACAGGGAAGTCTTCAACTGCACCAGCGCATTCACACAGGAGAGAAGCCATATCACTGCTTAGAGTGTGGGAAGAGTTTTACTACACAGAGTAATCTCAACGTACACCAGCGCATTCACACAGGAGAGAAGCCATATCACTGCTCACAGTGTGGGAAGAGTTTTACTACACAGGGAAGTCTTCAACTGCACCAGCGCATTCACACAGGAGCGAAGCCATATCACTGCTCAGAGTGTGGGAAGAGTTTTACTACACAGGGAAGTCTTCAACTACACCAGCGCATTCACACAGGAGAGAAGCCATATCACTGTTCAGAGTGTGGGAAGAGTTTTACTACACAGGGAAGTCTTCAACTGCACCAGCGCATTCACACAGGAGAGAAGCCATATCACTGTTCAGTGTGTGGGAAGAGTTTTACTAGACAGAGTAGTCTTCAACTGCACCAGCGCATTCACACAGGAGAGAAGCCATATAACTGCTCAGAGTGTGGGAAGAGTTTTACTACACAGGGAAGTCTTCAACTACACCAGCGCATTCACACAGGAGAGAAGCCACATCACTGCTCAGAGTGTGGGAAGAGTTTTACTAGACAGAGTAGTCTTCAACTGCACCAGCGCATTCACACAGGAGAGAAGCCATATCACTGCTCAGAGTGTGGGAAGAGTTTTATTAAACACAGTCATCTCAATGAACACCAGCGCATTCACACAGGAGAGAAGCCATATCACTGCTCAGAGTGTGGGAAGAGTTTTACTAGGCAGAGTAGTCTTCAACGGCACCAGCGCATTCACACAGGAGATCAAACAAAATACACACAGGAGAGTTTCAGAGCAAATAAAATAAATGACGGGAATAACATGTATTATTTGAAGCTTGCATGTTAATGTTGTGACCCTGAGTGCATGTAGTCTTGGTGAAGGTCGTAGTGATCTGTGGGATGTTAATGTTGTCACCCTGAGTGCATGTAGTCTTGGTGAAGGTCGTAGTGATCTGTGGGATGTTAATGTTGTGACCCTGAGTTCATGTAGTCTTGGTGAAGGTCGTAGTGATCTGTGGGATGTTAATGTTGTCACCCTGAGTGCATGTAGTCTTGGTGAAGGTCGTAGTGATCTGTGGGATCAGCATTTGAGTTTTCAACCCATCTGTCATTTTCTCCAGTTGTTTGTACATTGTTATTTATCAGTGACAGACAATATGAGATCAAATATACATTTTACTAAAACGTTATGTTGGTGTTTATGGGAAACTATGCTATACTGCTCAGTGTGGGGAAGTCCGATGCTTCTAGCTCCAGTTCTAGCTAACTGTACATTTTCTGTAGTGCACTAATACTGCACTGTATTAGTACAGAATGACGCAGGCTGGACTACATGTGATCTGCAATAAACAGTAGTGGGAGACACTGAGCACAGACATTTGAACGTTTCCTCATCAGTCTGAATGATTTTAGTTTCCTTATGTTTTCATTCTCCATGGCCAGCAGGCTAACTGGAGTATTCACATGCATCAGTGTCCCTGCTTGGTTAAGAATGATCGGCAAATAAGAGATAGTAGTTGGTAACTGGAACATGACAAACATTACTGGATAACAATACAGTGGTGAATATATACGAAAAGCCACATATACAAATATGCCCCGTACCCCCAAAAATGTTTTGGTACCTCTGGGGATTCTAGGGGTGCCACCAGGGGCACATGAGCCGTAACAGGTCCTATTGAGCACTGTATTGATGTAGAGTCTTGTTAGCAGGTCGGTGCTGCATTGTACAGCCACAGACACTCGTCTGCTGGCCTTTGATGTACACTGTACCGCTACAGATTTGGAGCAGCGAACTGTAGGCTCGTACTGAACAGCCATATTAACGTCCTGCTGCTCTGTCCTTGTAGCAGGTCTCTTAGTAGTTGGGGCTGTGGTAACCTTCTTGGGTACTGGTGCCAGTGCTGAGACTTCCTCTCTGAGTGCTCTGGAAAATGAACTACCTCGGGAGCAGAGAATGCACCAAATTCAAAATCATCAACAGTGGATCCACTATTGCCAAATCGTGCTCTAAGAAGTTCAAAAACCCATAGAGGGTGTTAATTTCCTCTCTCGGATGACACAAGGACAAAAAAAAAATTGTCTGCTCTGGAGAATGAACCCCTCCAAATTATCCTTCTCATTGAACTCGTGGGAGGGACAAATCGAGGAGGGTAGCTCAAACGGTTCACCATCCTTAACCTGTTTAATCAAGTCCTCAGACAAGATACACATTGGAAGATAACCGTAATCCTCTTCCTGATAATGCCTCACCTCGTAAAGCTCCCTCACTGTCCTTTAATGGTGGATTATTCTGTGACGTAGTGGGTGTTGCTCAATCACGAAGCAAACACAGTCTCTGAGGTGATTGGTTTTTTAACAAATGTGTTTTACTTTGAACATACAGGGTTGCACACAAATTGACAGTAGACACAAACAACACGAACACAATGAGGCATGATAACAGAACTAACAGGCTAACAGATATGACCAACTAATCATTAGACATAAAGACAAGACAACTAGTGATGTCAAGCTCGAAACGCGAAATTGAACTGAATCGATTAATTTGAATCACGGTGTTCCGAAACACTGTTTCGAAGTCCGTATTAAAAGGGGAAAGTCACGTGACTGTTCCAAAAACAGGTTTTGTTACGTCACGCAGTTTCGAAGCGTTTCCCGCATTTTAGTCCGCACTTAAGTTCAAGCAGCTGGTCTGAGATCAGAATGTTTACTAATTACTTGTAATCAGTTGTGATTACAACAGATTACTTGTAATGTTTAATAAATAAAGGATTACACAAGCATTTCCCTACCTTGCAATGTAAAATTAATAATGTCTTAATGAAAAATACATCTTAATGACATAATTAAAACAACCCTGTTTTCATGACTAAAATTTATTTAGGAACATAATATACTAGGGGTGAGAATCGTTTACTATCTCACGATTCGATTCGATTCCGATTTTGGGGGCCACAATTCAATTCAAAATCGATTTTCGATTCAAAACGATTTTCGATTCAAAAAATGATTTGATTTATAAAAATTTCTGCTTAAGTCTATAAAATCTGCATGATCTACTACAGTCTGCTTTGCAAGACAGAATGACAAATACAGAAAATAAAGTGTCTTTCACATTTAATTAACAAAAATAATGTGCTTTGGTAAAATAAAATGCTTTTTGTTGTTACCAAAATTCTTGAGCTTCATTTTACAAGCTGTCAGGGCTGGCTCGGATGCTGTTCCCCCAGCCGTGGCTAGGGGCACCAGAGTCGGTCCCAGACTATACTGGCGTAACCGTACGTTCTCAGCCAGTCTCTGATTTCTCTGTGATTGCTTCTCGTTTGAAGGTGTCTCGCCACCTCTCTGTTATGCTTTTTCTTTACTTATTCAAGTATCTATCTCCTGCGTCGCTTCCTGACTTATCTCAAGTTTTCCCAATCCTGCATTTCTTCCTATCCGTTTTGCCTTTATTTTTGGGAAGGGTTTTATTTTGCTGCGGCGTTTTTTGCCAATTACTTCTTCTGGCGTCCTTGGTTTCATTTTCGCGTTGCATTTATCCGCGCTGTTTTTTAGTTACTAATGTTGTTTTGTTTCTTTCTCCTGTCTCACTACGGTTAACTGTTATTTTTCCCGTGTTGTATTTTGCGCATTGTTTTTTGTTTCTATTTGCTCCATGCCCTCACGGTTTTGGTTTCTATTCTCTTGCGCGTTGAGTCTCCCGTGTTGTTTTGTATGTTCGTTCTGGGTCGCTGTGCGCGTTTCCCTCTCGCTAATACATGTGACGAGTGTCAAATGTATTGCTTTTGCGAGCCGGCACTTGGGTCCACCCTTCTCTATATTATTTCACGCTGTGCGTACGTTCCCGTGCTCACCGCGTTACACACGCCTTGCACAAGTGCTACGTACATTGTGTCCAGTTCGGTCTTCCCTGGCATTCGTAAATACCAAAATGAACCCATATTTTTGCCTTAAATGTAGAGAAAACAGAAATAGATTAGATTAAATTTAACTTTTTTAATCCCAGAGGGAAAGTCGGTTATATAAATATAGAAAGATTAACTGAATCTGACGTCCAAAACACAACAGACTGCACCACAAACGATCACCATAATTTTTACTTTCACAATAAGTTTCACTATAATATTCACCATCACCTTACAATAACCCAGATGATTAAATACCAGAACTAAATGAGACACAGCTGAAGGGGAAGTAACACTGGGCATGACTGAACAGACTAAAAAGTGATACATGATTGACAGGGAGGCGGGGCTAAACATGACACCCTCCTTAAAATCTCAGCATCACCTCTATTCCGTGACCTACAGAAAGCATGGACTACACTTGCTTGCAAAGTGAACATACAAGTTACTGTGTGTTTTGGATTCCTGTAAAAATATTAGGCCTGAAATTTCAATGTGTTTCAATAATTTAACTAGTTTTGAATATGTGACGAAAGCTGATGTGAAATGTGCATAAATGTTTTAACTGGGACTCCATGGAAACCATGGTGGTGTTTTCGACTCTTCTGAAAGTCTGTAAATGCTCTAGAGACAGATTAAAAGCAATACTACACAAACAGACCTTTTAGTGTTTTGTTTTTTCTTTAGTTTGTTACACTCGCATCACACTTGAATGTCTTGAACATATAACAATCGAAACATTACTTGGTAACAACTAATACACTGAAAATAAATACCACTTTGCATTTATACAGTATGAATTACACTGTATTGTGAATGCATTATGATACTTCCCCTGGCTATATCTCCAATAGCCTACATTGACTTTACATCACATCTATTTAAAGAAACTGGTCAAATGTTTGTTGAGTACAGATCAGCTCACCAGGACCAGGTACTTTATTACTTTTCTGAGTGAGAATAATGCTGCAAACCTGATGGAAAATATGCTGAGATAACCAAACAGATCTGACACACTCACACTTCCTCCACAAATATCAGTCAGTTGGGGAAAGAGGAACAGGGACGTCCACTCTCTTCCAGGGTCTTGCTGGGTGTCCCATATGAAGACAGAATGTGATGGGAGATCACAGAGATGAAAGAAAACAAAACTGAGTCTCAGACATGAAGAAGTTAAGGCATTTCCCCCACTGTTTCCAAATGTTTATCTGAAGTGATAAACCCAGATGTGTATCATCACTATGTTGCTGAAACAGTGTGTTTACACCAGAGTCAGTGAAAGCTTACTGCAATTTGAATGCTTATAATTACTTTCTCAGTGGAAAAGTTGGGAATATTTGTTCCTATAGTGCAGAGGGCATCAGAATTGTATATGGTGAAGTTGGAGAAACCTGCCAAACGTGTCACTATTTCTAAAACACACTGTTTATTAAGGAGTGGGGGGTTGTTTTGTTAAACTCTATATTTAATCATATATTTTCTATGGTTTAAATATCGCTCTGCTTTGCTCTTTCTTGACCACGATGCACTTAGGCTTCAAGTTCAAGTCAAAGTCAAATTTATTTATATAGAGCTTTTCACAACACACGTCACAAAGCAGCTTTACAATCGTATGGGTCCAGATCCCTAATGAGCAAGCCAAAGGCGACAGTGGCGAAGGAAAAACTCCCTATAGGGTGGGGATTAGGAAGAAACCTCGGGAGGACCAAGACTCAAAAGGGAACCCATCCTCCATTGGGCGGCCCGTTAACACAAGTTCATGGTCATAGGGTGGTTCCACAGTTCTACAGTCAAGGCTCCTGTTCCTCGGCCAAGTAGCCACAGTTCCCTCGGTGCAGGCGATGGGCCTCAGGCAGGAGCCAGCACCAACACGACCCCCAACGGCAACGGCACATCCAACCCCGGCATTAGCATATCCACCGGCAAGCCAGACCATCCCCCAGGTGCCTGCAGGTGCCTGTATCTAGGGGTGTATTCAACTAAGGATTTTCATAGTCAAATCTGATTCGTCAGCTTTTCCCTTTAGTTGACTAATAGTCTAATCGGGTTTATTTTTCTTTTTTTTATTTAGAGCACCTTAAACGGGATCTCGTTCTTATTCAGGACTTTTTTCCTCTTCAAAGTAAAAACCTAAAACACTTAGATAAATGAATAAACACGGTAGGTTGGCTTTATTCAGCTTTTTTTACTTTTTTATTTTTTAATTAAACGTTAGAGAACATTAACCGTTAGTGCGCAGTGCGCATATCGAACTGTCAGACAGGCACTGCAAAATGTCAAAAATATTTTAAATAAAATATGCCTGCCTGAAAATATAAAAAAATTGCCACACAACAGCAAAAAAATACAAGGAAAGGTTCAAGTAACCAGGGGGCTATTCCACAAAGCGAGCTAACGCAGTAAGCCGGGCTTTTTAAGACAAGCCTGGCTCATTTTGCTCAAATTCGGTTCCACGAAAGAAGCTAGACTTGAGCCTCGCTCAGTTACTACAGCAACATATACGTTTGAACTAACCTGCTCCGTACCAGGCTAGAGTTGAGGCTTAGCTTAGCGGGACCGATTCTATTGGCTGAGCAGCGTGATGACAGTCTCGCCATCCGGGAAACTGAATTGAGAAACAATGTTCCGCTGCAGTTCTATCCATTAAATTGCTGTGGATGTAGCATATATTATAACATCTTTATACATTTAATTGAGTACTGTAATTATTTATTGCAGGTTATTTTTATCAAAATTTAATAATTATATTTCCAAATGCAATTTATATTTCGATCTTAAGAGTACATATTCATTGTTAATCAGTGAGGTTTCTGCACATTTTAATGAATTGGTTTAATCTTCACAAATTCAGGTCAGTGTAAAATGGAATACAGTGTCTAATCGCAGTTATGGTGCAGAAATATACATTAGTATTGTGACGCCGGGGGCATCGGGACAGAGGCAGCCGGAGACGTGGGTTGGACAGAAGGTGGTTTATTATCCATGGCAACCAGTAACACTCGTAGCGCATACACAGCACGTAATGCACGGTAAAGCTCGTAGCGCATACACTGTAGATGCAAGGTAAGCTCGTAGCGCATACACTGTAGATGCAAGGTAAAGCTCGTAGCGCATAAACTGTGGATGCAAGGTGAAGCTCGTACACACACGGTAGAGACGTGGTGTCAACCAGAGACGCTCGTGTAGCGGCAATGTGCAGCACTGGACCAGACGACCTGTGGGCTTAAGAAGTGCAAAGTAAACAAGAAACAGGTGCTCAGTATGACGGTGATTGCGACTGTGGGAGTGGCTGCGTGCGCGGGGGTGTGTGCTGGGATCGGCTGCTGGCCGGGTTACGCGCCCTCTGGTGGCGACCCGGCCCCCTCACCGTGACAGAGCCCTCCCCCAAGGACCCCTCCCGTCGACTCCCACGCGGTCTTCCCCGTCGCCGCGGAGCTGGCCGGTCTGGATGTTCCCTGTGGAAGTCGGCGATAAGGGAGGGGCCTACCACTTGAGAGGCCGGTATCCAGGAGCGCTCCTCCGGTCCGTATCCGACCCAGTCCACCAGGTACTGTAAGCCACCTTTTCTGCGCCTCGAGTCCAGTAACCTCTCCACGAGGTACGCGGGTCCGTCCGACAACTGCAGCGGCGAGGGCGGCCGTGACATCGAGGCCTCCTCCAATGCACCTGCTCTGTATGGCTTGAGAGCGGACACATGAAATGCACGCGACACACGTCTGTCTTCGGGCAGACTGATGCGATAAGTAACTGGGTTAAGCCGCCTCAAGATGACGTACGGGCGGCATATCTCTCCCCCAGTTTACCTCTCCTGCCCAGGCGTCCATCTTCGGTGGAGACCCACACCTTATCCCCTACCTGATAAGATGGGGTCTCTCCCCTCCGACGGTCGGCTTTCCGCTTGAATTGCCGGATCGCCTCCCTCAGCCGCTGATGGGTGTCCTCCCACACCCGTTCGCTCCTCTTGCACCACTCCTCGACGATGGGCTGGTTTGAGGACGCGGCATTCCAAGGATAGAGCGGCGGCTGGCGACTGAGCACGCACTCGAACGGTGTCATCCCCGTGCTGGAATGAGTGAGGGAGTTCTGTGCGTACTCGGCCCAGGGCAGAAGGGCGCACCATGTGTCCGCGTGCTCGCTGCAGTACGCGCGCAGGAACTTTCCCACCTCCTGGTTCGCTCGCTCCACCTGTCCGTTAGCCTGCGGATGGTAACCAGAGGTTAGGCTAACCGTGATGTTGAGCTTGGATAGGAACTCCCGCCACACACGCGAGGTGAACTGCGGTCCCCTGTCCGACACGATATCCTCAGGCAGACCAAACTGCCGGAATATGTGCCGAAACAAGAGATCCGCAGTCTCCCAAGCGGTGGACAGGCCCCGCAGGGGAAGGAAGCGAACCATCTTCGAGAACCGGTCTATTACCACCATGATGACCGTGTTCTCCTCGGACGGGGGGAGGTCCGTGACGAAGTCCAAAGCGATGTGCGTCCATGGTTGCTTAGGTGCAGGGAGAGGGAGGAGCTTACCCGCAGGAGGAGTGTGTGGCACTTTGCACCGCGCACACACCGCGCAGGACGCCACCTGCTGCAGTACGTCCCGGTGCAGCCCCGGCCACCAGTAGCGAGCCCCCAACAACTGAGCCGTTTTTGACACCCCTGGGTGCCCCCTCCCCACTGACGTATGAGCCCAGCTGATGAGGGCACTACGGTGCGCGGGGGGAACGTACTTACGGTGCGGCGGGCAGCCTGGATGCGGGTTCGCTGCCTCGATCTCCCGATCGATCTGCCACTCCAAAGCTCCCACGACGCACTCAGGCGTAAGCACCGGCTCCTCGCTCGTCGACTCCATACTGCCAGGAAAGGACCTAGATAGCGCATCCGCACGCTGGTTCTTCTCTCCTGGCCGGTATGTCACCTGGAACTTGAAACGAGAGAAATACAGAGACCACCTGGCTTGACGGGCGTTCATCCGTTTCGTGGTCCTGATATATTCCAGGTTTTTGTGGTCAGTAAGCACGGTGAATGGATGCTTAGCTCCCTCCAGCCAGTGTCTCCACTCACCGAACGCCTTGCGCATGGCCAACAACTCACGGTCTCCCACCCCGTAGTTACGCTCGGCGGCGGTGAGCTTCCTCGAGTAGAAGGCTATGGGACGGAGAGAGCTATGCTTCTTCGGTCGCTGTGACAGCACCGCACCTACTCCCACGTTCGACGCGTCTACCTCCACTATAAAGGGACGGTTAGGATCCGGTTGGTGCAGAACCGGCGCGTCGACAAACGCTTGCTTCAGCTGGTTGAACGCTCTCGTAGATCTCTCTGTCCAGCGAAGCTTAACTCCTCCCCCTCTCAGCATGTCAGTAAGGGGCTCTGCGATCTGGCTATACGCGCGAATGAACCGCCTGTAGAAATTCGCGAAGCCCAGAAATCTCTGCAGCTCGCACCGTGTGTGAGGCTGCGTCCATTTCACGACCGCCTCCACCTTCCTGTGCTGCATGTGCACAGAGCCTGGCCTAATGGTGTAGCCTAGGAAGTTCATCTCGCTGAGATGGAACTCGCACTTCTCGAGCTTGCAATACAACCGATTGCGCAAGAGCGTGCCCAGAACTACCCGTACATCACGCACATGTTGGTCGTAGGAGGGA
This sequence comes from Brachyhypopomus gauderio, assembly GCF_052324685.1. Taxonomy (NCBI): domain Eukaryota; kingdom Metazoa; phylum Chordata; class Actinopteri; order Gymnotiformes; family Hypopomidae; genus Brachyhypopomus; species Brachyhypopomus gauderio. Next base: position 111,605 of record NW_027506975.1, on the reverse strand, counting down.
GAATAGATCAGAATGTCATCGATGTAAGCGACAACGCATCTATTCAAATACTCCCTTAAGACCTCATTAATGAACGCCTGGAAGAACGACGGAGCAGACGCCAAGCCATAAGGCAAGACGCGATACTCGTAGTGCCCCGTAGAGGTACTAAACGCCGTCTTCCATTCATCACCCTCGCGTACGCGAATAAGGTTGTAGGCGCTGCGCAGATCTAGTTTAGTGAAGACTTTAGCCCTCCTTAACTGCTCCAGCGCCGACGGCACTAGAGGCAGCGGGTAGGCAAAGTTCACTAAGAGGGAATTGAGCCCTCGGTAATCTACGCATGGCCTCAGCCCACCGTCTTTCTTCTTTACGAAGAAGACGCTGGCTGAGATGGGAGAGGTGGAGGGAGTAATATAGCCCTGAGCGAGAGCCTCCTTAACATACTGAGCCATGACCCGCTCTTCTTCCTGAGAAAGTGGATAGACTCGGCCGCGCGGTGGCGTAGTACCTGCCTTGAGGGTGATGTGACAGTCCCAGGGTCGGTGAGGTGGTAACTGGGTTGCCTTGGCAGCGCTGAACACCTCCGCTAGATCACGGTACTGAGCGGGAATGACTGGGGCGGAGCTGATGTTAGGGCTCTCAACGCTGGTGGATTGCGCGAACACACGGGAGGGAGACCGGGTGCCCTGTAGGGGCGCTACCCACTTCAGCAGCTTACCCGTGGACCAGTCGATGACGGGGTTGTGGAGTTTAAACCATGGGAGACCTAATGTGATGGAATAGCGTGTGGAAGGGAGTACAAAAAAACTGATCTGTTCCCTTCGGCCCTGAACGTGCATGGTGACTGGTGCAGTGTGGTGAGAAATAAAACCCCCGCCCACAGGTCGCCCGTCCAGTGCGTGCACGCGTCTCGGCTCTTCGAGTGGGATCAGGGGCACCCTCAGCTGCTCAGCGACGCTCCTCCGCATCAGGTTCCCCGAGGCTCCCGTATCCACTAATGCAAACACAGATAAGGACATCGCCCCGTAAGACACTGACGCTTCCCACGTTAAGAGATTTCCCATCAGAGCGATACTCACCCTAGCCCGCCCCCTCCTCGGACCAGCGGTACGAGTGAGGGGGGGGGGGGGCGGCAGCACCCATCTCCATGGGCTCGGCGGGCGTGGTCTCATGGGGCGGTGTGTGCACGGGAGCCTGCGGGGTAGGAGGAAGCGCCGCTCTTCTGCCTCGCTCCTGCAGCAACCTGTCCATGGTTATGGCCAGGTGCACCATCTGATTCAGGTCCTGTCCCTCGGGCCGACAGCTCAACTCCGCCCTCAGGTCGGGCTTCAACCCCGCCAGGAAGACGTCTGTTTGAGCCGCTTCTCCCCAACCAGTCCTGGCGGCCAGGGTCCAGAACTCCAGAGCGTAGTCTGCGGCGCTTCGGCTTCCCTGCCGTAGCTGTAACAGGCTCTGGCCGCAGACCCTCCTGCGGCTGGGGTGGTTGAAGACTGCCCGCAGCTCGCGAACGAACTGGTCGTAGCTGCGGGTACAGGGCTTCTCCGCGCTGATCTGGGCTGCTCCCCAGTCCAGTGCCTTGCCCTGCAACCTGTTCACCATGAAGCCGACTTTCTCCTTCTCCTCCAGGTGGGGCATGCTGGTAAAATAGAGCTGGCACTGGACCAGGAAGCCCTCACAGCGCTCCGGATCCCCGTTGTAGGGCTCGGGTGGAGGAATCGGCGTTCTTGGCGACAGAGGGCGCGCAGGTGCCTGTACCGTCAGACAGTGATGTCAGTAACGCGTTACTTAGTAACGCGTTACTCTAATCTTACCACTTTTTTCGGTAACGAGTAATATAACGCGCTACTATTTCCAGTCCAGTAATCAGATTAAAGTTACTTATCCAAATAACTGTGCGTTACTATTTTTATTTTCCCTAGTAAAATAAATATTTTTGCTTTCTTCTTGGTCAGTTCTACTTTTGCGTCTGACCGTAGCGCTCGACTCCGCACACTGCGCCCGACCATTGCGCCCGACCCTGTGCGCGACTCACCCCAGTTCGGAGGGGGGCGCCAGGGTTGCGTTATCAATAAAGTTTCCCTCCTCGGGATTTTTGGATTAAGCAGTTTCTGCCTCGGTTACCGAACCTGCTTCAATACATTGTTACTGTTAAAAATGCACTTCCAATAAAGTGAGTATTGGAAAATTTTATTTTGCTGCTGAATGTAACTACTAAAGTAACTTGTAATCTAACGTAGTTACTTTTAAAATCAAGTAATATGTAACGTAACTAAGTTACTTTTAAAAGGAGTAATCAGTAATCAGTAATCGGATTACTTTCTCAAGGTAACTTAGCCATCACTGCCGTCAGAGCCTGGATGCCGGTCGTCAGGGTAGTTACCACTGAGCGGAGCTCCTGGAGCTCCTGCTGTTGTCTGCCCAGGATGATGCCTTGATGGGCCAACACCTCTATAGCAGAGGCGCCCTCGCCTCCGGCTGCTCCAGGCTGCACATTCTGTGACGCCGGGGGCGTCGGGACAGAGGCAGCCGGAGACGTGGGTTGGACAGAAGGTGGTTTATTATCCATGGCAACCAGTAACACTCGTAGCGCATACACTGTAGATGCAAGGTAAAGCTCGTAGCGCATACACTGTAGATGCAAGGTAAAGCTCGTAGCGCATAAACTGTGGATGCAAGGTGAAGCTCGTACACACACACGGTAGAGACGTGCTGTCAACCAGAGACGCTCGTGTAGTGGCAATGTGCAGCACTGGACCAGACAACCTGTGGGCTTAAGAAGTGCAAAGTAAACAAGAAACAGGTGCTTAGTATGACGGTGATTGCGACTGTGGGAGTGGCTGCGTGCGCGGGGGTGTGTGCTGGGATCGGCTGCTGGCCGGGTTACGCACCCTCTGGTGGCGACCCGGCCCCCTCACCGTGACAAGTATAAACTCTATATCACAAAAAATACAATTCTTTGTACCTGAGTATTAATAATTATTAATACTGAGTAATTTAGGTGAAGATACTTTTAGGTATATATTTATCCCCATACTTCCTCTTTTGTGTTCAGATTACAAGCAAATCATATCACTCTGCAATTTATATATGTTCAGTATAAATAATGTAAATGTGTGGTTAACTTAATGGTGCAAAAAGGAAATGGACACGGACAACTACCTTACCAAGATTTTCATACAGGTGATACAAATAATCCAAAATGTAGGCTATAAAAGAGCAGCTAACAGTGAAGGCTGAAGGCTGATTGACCATGGCATGCCCATTTGTAGAGAATCCAGTAGATGAGGGAGCGTGTATAGTGCAAGTACGCTGTGCGGTTTGCAAGTACGCTGTGCGCGTTTGGTTGCCGCTTTGCGCCGGGTTTTGTTTTGTTGTTTTGTTCGTTTATGTTTAAATTGGAGTTTTCTGTGTGCGTCTCTCTGCTTGGTGTGTTCGGAACGGTGTGCTTACCCGCTGTGAAACTTTGCTGGTGAATTATCAACACGACTGTGGCTGTTTATCTGCTGTTGCTGTGCTGCTGCTGCTCTCATACTTATTGTTACCTGCTGAACACGAGCTTTCCCGTTCACACCCTGCTTGATGCTAACCATGCTTCATACGAGTAAGTTTTCACTCTCTCGCATGTTGTGGTGGTAAGTTTTCTACATCTTGCTGAGTTGTTTTAACTGCTCCGTCATGTCGTATGGCTGTGGTTGTGATCTGTAGGCTAACGTGGTGTTTCTAACTTGGCGGTGTATCAATGGTATGCTAGTATGTTCTCTATTAGCCAGCTGTTAGCCACTTTGATTGTTGTGTGTTTTTATCTCATCGTCATGGTAATCTCATACACTGTTCATGAACTCTTATGGCTCAAAAACACAAACCACAGACTTCTACCGGACGTATCACAGAACTGTTTCAGTATGGGAATTTCTCGTCGTCCGCGGTATATTCACCGTGGTTTACGCCCATGGATACCAATTTTGGATTATCAACCTGCACAGACTGGATTTATTCCCCGCGTTTCATCTTTAATTCGCCGTGGCCCTATAATATGTTGCTCACTGGACCACTCAGTGCTGCTCAAAGTCCCCAGGATCTCTGACTACTCTTCTTCGCAAGACTCTGCTCCCTGTACGAAGCTTACATTACTTAATGTACGCTCCCTGAACAATAAAGCATCTCTGATACCTGATATAATTATGGATAATAATCTGGACTTCATTCTGTTGACCGAAACTTGGCAGCAACCAAGCGAATTTCTGGCACTGAATGAAGCCACACCTCCAGAGTTTCAGTATATTGATATGCCTCGTACAACTGGACGTGGAGGTGGACTTGCTGTTCTACATCGCTCTGTCTACAGGGTCCATCCAGTGTCTGTTCATCCTACGTCATCCTTTGAATGCCTTGCTTTGAAATTTACTGGGTCAAAGCCTTTATTACTGTTACTGGTCTATCGCCCAACTAAATCTAACTCTGTTTCTATTTTCTTGTCTGAGCTTTCTGAACTGCTCACTTCACTCTATTCTTCTTTTCCTTCTATAATTCTTCTGGGTGATTTCAATATCCACATTGACTCAAAATGTGCTCATTCTGTTGATCTTCTTAACTTGCTACAATGCTTTGACCTCACTCAGCATGTTACCTCTGCTACTCATAGTAAGGGGCATATCCTCGATCTGGTCTGTACTACTCCTTCTGTTCCTCTCGTTAATCTGCACGTTAACGATTTTCAGATCTCTGATCATAGAGCAGTTGTGTTTGAGCTTATGCTCCCTCCTGAGCTTAAGAGAATTCTCACTCCTCGTAGCATTACATTTAGGAATATAAGAAATGTCAGTCCCACTCTCTTTATGAATACATTAGACCAGTTTACTCTTCCTCAGTTTTTAACCTCTCAGGACACCTTGATCAGTCATTACAATAGCATTGTTTCAGACGCTCTCGATTTACATGCACCTCTCCGAACACGGACTGTGACCTTTCGGCACTCTGCTCCATGGTATACTCCTAACCTTAGGCAAATGAAAGTGAGAGGCCAACAGCTGGAACGCCTCTGTAAGAAAACTAAGCTGACAGTTCACTTGGAGGCTTATAAGGAACATATTCTGGAATATAAAACTGCATTAAAGAAAGCAAAGACAGACTTTAACACTGCTAAGATCAGTAACTGCTAAGATCAGTAACTGCTAGGGCACTCTTTGCTACAATTAATAAACTATTACAACCTGCTAAATGTTTCCCCTTAACCCCCTCATTGGAACTCTGTAGTGGTTTCATGTCATTTTTTCACGGGAAGATTAACAATATATACTCATATATATATATATATATATATATATATATATATATATATATATATACATATATACATATATATATATATATATATATATATATATATATATATATATATATATATATATATATATATATATATGTATATATATACTATATACTATATAGAGTTTGAGCCTGCTTCTTCCCATTTAGATTTCATAGAATCTTGTCCCTTCATTAACAGTCATCTCTCTGTTTTTCATTTGGTTGACGAGAGCACTGTTGCCAAGTCTATTTTGGCTTCTAAATCTACTACTTGTATTCTGGATCCCCTGCCCACCCCCCTAGTTAAAGCCTGTCAGTCTTCACTCTGTCCACTAATCACCAAGATTATTAATGCTTCTCTCAGCTCTGGCACTGTTCCATCCTCTTTTAAAATGGCTGCCGTCACCCCTGTCCTCAAGAAGCCCGGACTTACTCCAGATGACTTTAACAACTACCGACCTATATCCAACCTCCCTTTTCTTAGTAAGCTGCTTGAACGAACAGTTTCTGCCCAACTCAAAGAACACCTGGCTTCCAATAACCTATTCGATCAATTTCAGTCGGGTTTTAGAACAAACCATAGTACGGAAACTGCTCTGGTGAGGGTTATGAATGACCTTTTGTTGGCAGCTGATGCTGGCCTTGTGACTGTGCTGGTCCTGCTTGATCTTACTGCAGCGTTCGACACAGTCTATCATGAAACATTGTTACATAGGCTAAAGACCTGGACTGGGGTTACTGGCATGGCACTTTCTTGGTTTCGGTCATATCTTACTGATCGGCAACAATTCATTACCTTGGGACGTTATAAATCTGGCAGCTCGTCCCTGCCTTTTGGTGTTCCCCAGGGCTCAGTTCTTGGCCCCCTTCTCTTTATTATCTATATTCTACCACTTGGTGAGGTCATTCGGCAGCATGGTCTGCAATTCCATTGCTATGCTGACGACACTCAGATATATGTCTGCACCAGGCCTTCTGACCAACTACCTCCAGATACGTTAGTAAACTGTCTGGTTGATATTAGAAAATGGATGACAAAGAATTTCCTTAAACTCAACACCCATAAATCTGAAGCCATACTTATTGCATCACCAACCACTCTTAAGAAGCTCGATCAACCCATACTGTCTATCCCAGATTTTATTACATCCTCTGTAGCTCAGGTCCGCAATCTTGGTGTTATTTTTGACTCATCACTTTCCATGGAAGCTCATATTAATAACATCACTAAAACTGCTTTTTTTTAATCTGAAGAATATCGCCAGATTGCGCCCTTCTCTCTCAGACACTGTAGCAGAAACCCTTATACATGCCTTCATTACATCCAGACTGGATTATTGTAATTCAGTCTTAGTTGGGCTTCCTGCCAGCAGCTTGAAGAAGCTCCAGTATGTTCAGAACTCTGCAGCTAGGGTCCTCACACAAACTCGATCCTGGGAACACATTACTCCAAAGCTCAATGAGCTACACTGGCTCCCTGTCCATTTCCGTATACAGTTTAAGGTTCTTCTTTTGGTTTATAAATCTTTACATGGTATGGCTCCTGAGTACCTTTCTTCTCTGATACAAAGATATTGTCCAACACGCTCACTTCGATCTGCCGATGCTCAGTTACTGTCTATACCCCCCTCTAGGCTTCGCACATATGATGGAAGAGCGTTCAGTGTGATTGGCCCTAAGTCATGGAATTCACTTCCCATCCATCTTCGCACATGCCCTTCATTATCTACTTTTAAGAGACATCTAAAAACTTATCTTTTTAAGATTGCTTTTCTAAATGCTTAGTTCTTTTATACTCTGTTATCTCATTGTAATGTTTTTTAGCTGCTTTTATGATCATGATTATTATTAATTTTCTTCTTAGTACTGTTATTAACATTTTTTTCCTTTGCTGTTATGGAAAGTGTTCTTGTGTTATTTGAAAGGCGCTTATAAATAAAATCCTATTATTATTATTATTATTATTATTAATGCACAGAGCATTCATGCTACCAGCTCCAAGGTCATTCCAGGACAAGACAGATCCACTGGGCTTTCCTGGATGACTACTTATTTGTTCAGAAGACACAGTATTATATATCTTTGTAAATTACTGGGGCCATATATTGAGAAGACCACTAGACGTAGTAAAGCTCTTACCAAACCCCAAACGGTCTGTATCGCTTTGTGCTTCTTTGCCAGTCGTGCATTTCTGTACAGCGTTGGGGATGCATAACATCTTAGTAAGGCAACGGTCTGCCGCGAAATTTGAAAGGTTTACCTTGCACTTAAGCGTTTCCTTAATATATTCATCAAATTCCCTGGTCACAGAGGCATCCTTCCCATCCTTTTCAGAACAGCTGGCATGTATTCATGAGAAGTAGTGTTGGTTTGATCAGTAACTTGGAGTCAATCAATCAATCAAATTTTATTTATATAGCGCTTTTTACAACAGTTCACAAAGCAGCTTTACAAGTGGCGAGTCCAAGCCCCCAGTGAGCAAGCCAAAGGCGACAGTGGCAAGGAAAAACTCCCTAGTTTTTTTGCATGAGGAAGAAACCTTGAGAGGAACCAAGACTCAGGGGGGGAACCCATCCTCCTCTGGCCGACACCGGTCGCCATGACAACAACAATTTAGACAGAAAGAAAATAAAGAAAAGGAAAAGATGTAGTAATGTCCATCATGGTGTAGGTTTATCCGGTCAGGCAGTAGGGGGCTGGCACTGGAGTTAAATGTATATGACTTTAACAGATGCTCTTATCCAGAGCACTTACCGAAGTGCTTTGTATTCATCTTAATCAACTAAATCATGCTAAAATTCATTCAATTCAAAACGCATTGAATTCTCTAGGATTTCCAAATGTCATTGGTGCTATAGATTGTACTCACATCTGGATAAAGGCTCCATCTGTACCCATGGAGGCAGACTATGTGAACCAAAAAATTATTTCACAGCATCAATGTACAGGTACATGCAAGTTTTGCCTACCCAACAGAAAATGTAAAGCATGTCAGTTCATGGGTTTGAATAACTTTCACCCTTTGTCACTTTTGCCATTGTTCTAAATGGTTTGCACCAGCCAATTTCTATTCTCCAACACTGAGGCAAAATGTCCCGGCTCGGTGCACGATTCCAGGATATTTCGTGCCTCCTCACTGGCACAAAGGTTTGCCCAAGGTAAGAACACTCCAACCACACAAAATAGTGCAGATTTGGCCTCAGTGTTTAACTACTCCTTATAATCGTACACAGCAAAAACTGGAGTGTTAAATTTTGAGGGTTAAACATTTCAGAGTTGATTTTCACTCCCAAAGAGTAATTTTAACATTGTTAGATTTAAATGATGTTTAGTGTTGGAGTTATCTGACAGTGTTGATCAAATCAGTGTTAATCCATCTAAATAACTCCCGCAAAGACGTCATTAAACTCTGCCCACTCATTTCACCTCGGCTGGAGAAAGTCGGCGCCATTTTCCTCTTGGAGAAAGATGTACACGGTGAGTGTTATTTATTCAGTCTTATTGAAAGGTTTAATTTGATTATGTGAAATGCATTATGTACAATAAAACACCCTCGGATGTTATATACGTACAAACATTGATGCCAGGGACCGAATAACAAACGTGTTGAGGTGATTAGCACAGTTATTGCTAGCATACCTAACCTAGCTAAGTTAGCAAACTGATAGCGATAGCTAGCTAGCTAGCGCTCCATAATTTGACAGTGAAGATTAAAATAAATGGTGGGCCGTTAACGCTGATTACGGCCCACCACTAATTAAAATAAATGCATAATTATATCAAAACAACACTTGTCTTCACACTAAGACCAACATCTGTTTTTATACACTAGAGTCTAGTGTTAGGGTCTTTCACTTTTAAATGGTGCAGCAGGTTATTGGCGCCAGAATGGAACAGCACCGCAGTTTATTGTGGAACAGGGAAAAACTAAATTGGTGAACGTCAATTTCTGAATTTTTTTTTACCAACATTAAAAGGATAGTAATGTGATTTTGATAGCCTAAACTACTGTGTCAAGGTGTATGTATTATTAAGCAAAGTTATGTGTGTGTTTCATAATTAATATGTGTGTGTGTGTGTGTGTGTGTGTGTGTGTGTGTGTGTTTGTGTTTATTTTAGGTGCAGGTGTTTCTCCCCAGAGATGTAAAGCAGTATTTCTGGACCTTTAGGGATCTTTTAGGTAGAAGCACCCTGATGTTATGGGGTGAGTGGGTCTTGAAGGGCCCCCATGAGAGGTGAGGGCTCCCCTTATGTTCGGGGACTAGTTGTGTTGACTAGTATGTACCAGTTCACTTCTGGTTATTGTATCCTTTATTTGGATTATGTCACGGGTTTTGCGTTGGTGCACTTTATTCATTAAATCCTTCATTTTCAATGACACTGGTGTGATCGCGTCTTTCTTTTACTTGCGCACCATTACTGGTCACATCTGAACTTAATTTCTACAATGGATTTAATATTCAAAGTTCATATAGTGTTAGAGATGAAAGTTTGTACATTGTACCTTCTTTCACAATGTTGTAGTTCAACTTTGAAGGACCTCAACTGAATGGGAATATATTCAAATTTTAACATTTTAATAGTGTTAATAACTAAATATTTAGGGAGTGAAATTAACTCCCTAAAAAAAAACACAAAGAAAGTGTTACTTTAACTCTGTTTTGAGAGTTAACAAAGTAACTCTCACCAAGTGTTAAATGTTTTAACTATTTTGAAAGTGTTAATTTAACTCTGCAGAGTGTGGAGCTATATAAACCCTCAAAAAGTGTTAAAATTAACTCCGTGGGAGTCAATTCAACACTGGTCTTTTTGCTGTGTAGGTGCTTTTCCTGGCTTACTGCTTGGGGATAGGGGTTACCCCTGCCAACCTTTGGACAGTTAAAGAGCAGATTTAACTGCTTGCGCCATCTCAGAGTCACCCCTGAGAGAGCCTGTGATATTGTAGCACCCTGTGCAGTTTTGCACAATGTGGCAATACTGCAAAAAGAAGAAATGCCAAAAGTGCAGTTGTAGCAATGGGAAGACAACATTTTAATTGCAGACCACATGGATGGTAGAGCTATGAGGGACATGTATGCTATGAGCAAACACTTACTTTAGTTAAGGGAATATTTTGTTTGCATTTGTTCATTAACACTATTAACATAAAACAAGACGCCTTTTTTTTTGGAAAGAGAAATTTATTAATTGTCTTGCTGAGCATGTGGACAGAAGAAACTTTGATTTACTTATCTTGCAAAAGCAAGCATATTAAAGTCAGACCTTTTTGCAAATACTCACATTTTTCTCCATTTTCTTTATTTCAAGCTCCAACTTCCGTATTTTTAGTTTTTTGTATTGCAGATCTGCTTTTTTACATTCTATAACTTGGAGCAAGTACCTTTTGTAGATCTCACTAATCTCAGATTCCTTCAAGACAGAAGTATAGTCAAGATTGAGAAGTATTTATTCATGTTGAACTGCATAACTACTACTCACGTGTTCTCTTGCAGAGGTGTGAGCTCTGGACATGGAGGCCTGAGGGTCTTCTCTGTTCTTCCATTTCCTTTAAACACAACACAAATCATGAGATCACACAGCACATTAACAGACAGATACATAGACACACACGCCTTACAGAACAGGCAGACACTGTGTCCTTTCTGAACAGGCAGAAACTGTGTCCTCATCCTTCTGTACCATCCTGGATGGTCCGGCAATCTCCCCCTGCAAACAACAAATTAAGACATAAATATTAACGATCCTCAGGGTTCAGTCATAAGAAATAGGCTGGTTTATGGTATGCACATCATTGTCAAATACAAGAGGATTGTCAAATACAAGAGGGTCCAAAAGAGTCAGCACACCCCCCACCACTGTAAAATTTTAGTCATCAAGTATATAATAATACTATGATGTAGCCTGTAAGAACAAAAATGTAAAATCTGAGAAACAACTGAACCTACCTTTAACATAAGGCTGTGTATCATGAGGACAGACAGGATCAGATGATGTTCCTCCTTCGATTCCCACAATGATGGGGCGTCCGCTGTTTTGCTCTAAAGCAAGGTCTTCTGCAGGAGTGAGGGCTGCTACAGGAGGCCCACCACCAATAGCAGTTTTCTTTCTGGTTGCTAAAATATTTTATACAGTTATTTATTATGGTGTTTTACCTTTTCCTGCACATTGGACTAATCAACTGTACTTCTACCATTCTGGAGTATATTTTTATATTTCACCTTGACCTGCTGCCACGTTCTCCTAACCCCGCTCATGTTACTTCTAAATCAGGAAATTATTAACATTATTAATTTACTGTCACGGTGAGGGGGCCGGGTCGCCACCAGAGGGCGCGCAACCCGGCCAGCAGCCGATCCCAGCACACACCCCCGCGCACGCAGCCACTCCCACAGTCGCAATCACCATCATACTGAGCACCTGTTTCTTGTTTACTTTGCACTTCTTAAGCCCGCAGGTCGTCTGGTCCAGTGCTGCACATTGCCGCTACACGAGCGTCTCTGGTTGTTAGCACGTCCCTACCGTGTGTGTACGTTACGAGCTTCACCTTGCATCCACAGTATATGCGCTACGAGCTGTACCTTGCATCTACAGTGTATGCGCTACGAGCTTTACCTTGCATCTACAGTGTGTGCGCTACGAGCTTTACCGTGCATTACTTGCTGTGTATGCGCTACGAGTATTACTGGTTGCCATGGATAATAAAACACCTTCTGTCCAACCCACGTCTCCGGCTGCCTCTGTCCCGACGCCCCCGGCGTCACAGAATGTGCAGCCTGGAGCAGCCGGAGGCGAGGGCGCCTCTGCTATAGAGGTGTTGACCCATCAAGGCATCATCCTGGGCAGACAACAGCAGGAGCTCCAGGAGCTCCGCTCAGTGGTAACTACCCTGACGACCTGCATCCAGGCTCTGACGGTACAGGCATCTGCGCGCCCTCCGACGCCGAGAACGCCGATTCCTCCACCCGAGCCCTACAACAGGGATCCGGAGCGCTGTGAGGGCTTCCTGGTCCAGTGCCAGCTCTATTTTACCAGCATGCCCCACCTGGAGGAGAAGGAGAAAGTCGGCTTCATGGTGAACAGGTTGCAGGGCAAGGCACTGGACTGGGGAGCAGCCCAGATCAGCGCGGAGAAGCCCTGTACCCGCAGCTACGACCAGTTCGTTCGCGAGCTGCGGGCGGTCTTCAACCACCCCAGCCGCGGGAGGGTCTGCGGCCAGAGCCTGTTACAGCTACGGCAGGGAAGCCGAAGCGCCGCAGACTACGCTCTGGAGTTCCGGACCCTGGCCGCCAGGACTGGTTGGGGAGAAGCGGCTCAAACAGACGTCTTCCTGGCGGGGTTGAAGCCCGACCTGAGGGCGGAGTTGAGCTGTCGGCCCGAGGGACAAGACCTTAATCAGATGGTGCACCTAGCCATAACCATGGACAGGTTGCTGCAGGAGTGAGGCAAAGGAGCGGCGCTTTCTCCTACCCCGCAGGCTCCCGTGCACACACCGCCCCGTGAGACCACACCCGCCGAGCCCATGGACATGGGTGCTGCCGCCCCCCCCTCACTCGTACCGCTGGTCCGAGGAGGGGGCGGGCTAGGGTGAGTATCGCTCTGATGGGTAATCTCTTAACGTGGGAGGCATCAGTGTCTTACGGGGCGATGTCCTTATCTGTGTTTGCATTAGTGGATACGGGAGCCTCGGGGAACCTGATGCGGAGGAGCATCGCTGAGCAGCTGAGGGTGCCCCTGATCCAAGTCGAGGAGCTGAGACGCGTGCACGCACTGGACGGGCGACCTGTGGGCGGGGGTTTTATTTCTCACCCCACTGCACCAGTCACCTTACACGTTCAGGGCCGAAGGGAACAGATCAGTTTTTTTGTACTCCCTTCCACACGCTATTCCATCACATTAGGTCTCCCATGGTTTAAACTCCACAACCCCGTCATCGACTGGTCCACGGGTAAGCTGCTGAAGTGGGTAGCGCCCCTACAGGGCACCCGGTCTCCCTCCCGTGTGTTCGCGCAATCCACCAGCGTTGAGAGCCCTAACATCAGCTCCGCCCCAGTCATTCCCGCTCAGTACCGTGATCTAGCGGAGGTGTTCAGCGCTGCCAAGGCAACCCAGTTACCACCTCACCGGCCCTGGGACTGTCACAACAGCCGAAAAAGCATAGCTCCCTTCGTCCCAAAGCCTTCTACTCTAAGAAGCTCACCGCCGCCGAACGCAACTACGGGGTGGGAGACCGTGAGTTGTTGGCTATGCGGAAGGCGTTCGGTGAGTGGAGACACTGGCTGGAGGGAGCTAAGCATCCATTCACCGTGCTTACTGACCACAAAAACCTGGAATATATCAGGACCACGAAACGGATGAACGCCCGTCAAGCCAGGTGGTCTCTGTATTTCTCTCGTTTCAAGTTCCAGGTGACGTACCGGCCAGTGGAGAAGAACCAGCGTGCGGATGCGCTATCTAGGTCCTTTCCTGGCAGTACGGAGTCGACGAGCGAGGAGCCGGTGCTTACGCCTGAGTGCGTCGTGGGAGCCTTGGAGTGGAGGATCGATCGGGAGATCGAGGCAGCGAACCCGCATCCAGGTTGCCCGCTGCACCGTAAGTATGTTCCCCCCGCGCACCGTAGTGCCCTCATCAGCTGGGCTCATACGTCAGTGGGGACGGGGCACCCAGGGGTGTCAAAAACGGCTCAGTTGTTGGGGGCTCGCTACTGGTGGCCGGGGCTGCACTGGGACGTACTGCAGCAGGTGGCGTCCTGCGCAGTGTGTGCGCGGTGCAAGGTGCCACACACTCCTCCTGCGGGTATGGACGCACATCGCTCTGGACTTCGTCACGGACCTTCCCCCGTCCGAGGAGAACACGGTCATCATGGTGGTGATAGACCGGTTCTCGAAGATGGTTCGCTTCCATCCCCTGCGGGGCCTGCCCACCGCTTGGGAGACTGCGGATCTCTTGTTTCGGCACATATTCCGGCAGTTCGGTCTGCCTGAGGATATCGTGTCGGACAGAGGACTGCAGTTCACCTCGCGTGTGTGGCGGGAGTTCCTGTCCAAGCTCAACATCACGGTTAGCCTAACCTCTGGTTACCATGCGCAGGCTAACGGACAGGTGGAGCGAGCGAACCAGGAGGTGGGAAAGTTCCTGCGCGCATACTGCAGCGAGCACACGGACACATGGTGCGCCCTTCTGCCCTGGGCCGAGTACGCACAGAACTCCCTCACTCATTCCAGCACGGGGATGACACCGTTTGAGTGCGTGCTCGGTCGCCAGCCGCTCTATCCTTGGAACGCCGCGTCCTCAGACCAGCCCATCGTCGAGGAGTGGTGTGGGAGGACACCCATCAGCGGCTGAGAGAGGCGATCTGGCGATTCAAGCGGAAAGCCGACCGTCGGAGGGGAGAGACCCCATCTTATCAGGTAGGGGATAAGGTGTGGGTCTCCACCGAAGATGGACGCCTGGGCAGGAGAGGTAAACTGGGGGAGAGATATGCCGGCCCGTACGTCATCTTGAGGCGGCTTAACCCAGTTACTTATCGCATCAGTCTGCCCGAAGACAGACGTGTGTCGTGTGCATTTCATGTGTCCGCTCTCAAGCCATACAGAGCAGGTGCATTGGAGGAGGCCTCGACGTCACGGCCGCCCTCGCCGCTGCAGTTGTCGGACGGACCTGCGTACCTCGTAGAGAGGTTACTGGACTCGAGGCGCAGAAAAGGTGGCTTACAGTACCTGGTGGACTGGGTCGGATACGGACCGGAGGAGCGCTCCTGGATACCGGCCTCTCAAGTGGTAGGCCCCTCCCTTATCGCCGACTTCCACAGGGAACATCCAGACCGGCCAGTTCCGCGGCGACGGGGGAGACCGCGTGGGAGTCGACGGGAGGGGTCCTTGGGGGAGGGCTCTGTCACGGTGAGGGGGCCGGGTCGCCACCAGAGGGCGCACAACCCGGCCAGCAGCCGATCCCAGCACACACCCCCGCGCACGCAGCCACTCCCACAGTCGCAATCACCATCATACTGAGCACCTGTTTCTTGTTTACTTTGCACTTCTTAAGCCCGCAGGTCGTCTGGTCCAGTGCTGCACATTGCCGCTACACGAGCGTCTCTGGTTGTTAGCATGTCCCTACCGTGTGTGTACGTTACAAGCTTCACCTTGCATCCACAGTATATGCGCTATGAGCTGTACCTTGCATCTACAGTGTATGCGCTACGAGCTTTACCTTGCATCTACAGTGTGTGCGCTACGAGCTTTACCGTGCATTACTTGCTGTGTATGCGCTACGAGTATTACTGGTTGCCATGGATAATAAAACACCTTCTGTCCAACCCACGTCTCCGGCTGCCTCTGTCCCGACGCCCCCGGCGTCACATTTACTATAACACTTTTTAAATGCCAATGAATGAATTAAATTATATGCTTATGCATTGTCTGCAATATTATGCCAGGCAGCTTCTCTGGCTGTATTAATACAGGACGTGTTGCCTTTCTTCATAATAATGTCTTTATATTCCTCATAAAGACGTATGAGTAGCTCCTGTTCAGCAGAAGAAAAAAAGCTGCTCGTTCTTTCAGCTCTTTCGACATTTTCTTGCCTTTCGAATATTAATTAGTGAGGCTGTGTAAATATTGTGTGCACGCCCATGATCGCCGATTACAAAAGCCTGGCTTGAATTAGCGGGAACAAGTTGCGTCTGGATTTCGTTAGTGGAACGGAACTAGACGGAAGTGAACTGTTTGGCTAACTCAAGCGAGGCTCACTCTAATAAGCGTCGCTTTCATAAGCTCGCTTCGTGGAATAGCCTGCAGGATTAAAAGCAAACAACAACAAAAAATGTTTATAGGCCTACTTGCCGAGACGCACCGCGACGAGACGAGACGACTGAAACCACAAACGTTTTTATTCGCCTTACGCGTTTTAAATGGTATGCCATGTTGTTTGTTGTCGTGCGAAATGAAAGACGTTGATGACATAACTTGCACTTTACTTTGTTTGATTCATCTTTATCTTCTTCAAAACACTCTCACAAGTTTTTTAGTAGGCATTATAATCTCGGCAGATGCTGTGCGTATTCTGTAGCGTTTTCAGCTCCGCTCGTTTGGATTGTGCAACAGGAGGGTGTGATTTATTAATGTGTAGTAAGGAAGATGCCTATTGTTAATGCGCAAACATCATTTTTAAATATTTATTAACAGAAATTAGGATGATTTTATTTGACAAAAGGCTATATATAACGAAAACAAAGACATTTCATGTAACAACTAATGCTTAGCTGCATCCTTGGGCACCCCATGCAGTTAGAATGGTACATTCGACTATGACGTTCATAGTCGACTAGGGGGTATTCACCGTATTTCGCCACGCCCACTTTCAAGTGTGTGTTTCTTCCGCCTTTGTGTTAGAACTTCCGGTCAGCTATTTTCGCATTAGTGTACACTACTACATTTTAATGATTTTTTTCATAAAATAGGCATTCTTGTCTATTTACTTCTTTACTTAATTACTTAAAATTACAAAATGAATGCAAGGAAAATATGTGGCCACTGATTATAATATAGTTACTTATCTGATAGCCTCACAAGCACCCGACGCGTTTGCTTAATCGGAGCTTCATAACCGAGCCATTTCTCGGGATAAGGATGATCTGGTGTTGGTTTCCCCTCCACAAAATGATAAGAGCAGACTAATGGACGTTTGGGTGGATATTTTAAATTTAGCGCCTTCAGCCTTAGACGCAGGTCCTCGTCTTTGGAAGGCGGTGGATATAAGTTATAAGGTGCCCCACAACACTCAGATCTTTTCGAGCTGTGTTCGTAACACTGTTGGTCAAGCCAAGTTTTCCTCTTCTTCCATTTATTGTGACACCCTCTAACTCAGGAGTGGCCAACCTGCGGCTCTTTGCCTGGTTTCATGGGTCTCCCCAGCCGGTCCGCTCTCACCTGCACTAACGGTCTGTGCCGTGGCCCGGTTACCTCATCAGCTCTGAGGGCGACACACCGCTACACCTTCGTGGTGCGCAGTTTGTTTACAAGCCTAGCGACCCGCTAATACTTTTAAAACCTGCGTAGTGGAAAACGGGAGACTAGCGGCATGAAGTATCTGTGATATTGTGATTGTGCTTTGAGTCTCGTTGGTGAGACGCGGTTCTTCTGTCACACGTTTTGGAAATAAACCACATACGAGGTGCAGGAAAGGCACCGCACACGACTGAGGGAGCTTCAAAACTACTGACGCTGTCTGTTCTCTTCTTCCTAAAGATGAGCGCAGGTCAGTGGCGTTGTAACGAGTGTTGATAAGAGTTTATCCACTTTTTACCTAGAAAACAACAGTTGCGTACATAACAGAGCTCGTAGTGTGCTCCAAACGTGACAAAGTCCTGAAGCACATCACGCCTTATGTTTATATCGAAGTTTGTGTTCGTTTTTTTACTTAATTTGTGTCCATTTTATATCCCCCCCGCTAATAATTTACACTCGCCACCCCTCTTGGTCTCTGACGGGTTGGCCACCTCTGCTCTAACTGAACATATTATGCTAGTCATTTTGTGTTTGTTGTCGTTTTGCTTGTAATCGGTATCAGCGTATCCGTAGCACCGGAAGTTTTAACACAAAGTCAACCAAGATGGCCCTGCCCAGCGTTGTCATGGAAAATAGCGTGAATAGACGACTATAGTCGAATCAGCGACTATTGCAGGTCACCCCTACCTGTATCCAATCGTCTTGGGTAGAGGCATACAAAAAGAGACAACACAGACTGAGTGGACATCAATTTAAACCACCATTGATTTAAATGTACATAGCTCACATGCCAGTGATGAGCATGTGGCTCCAGCAGGCTAATCTATAACAGCATAACTAAAGGGAGGGGTTCAGAGGTGACCACAGTCATGACGGCTCACTGAGACATTGCTTTCCAGTCAAGTCATTGTCACAACTAGAGTGATGCCATGACACAGCTGGATGACAGCATCAACATCTCAGATTACCAGAAGGCTCAACATCTGGGGGCCCCCGAGCCCCACACCTTACAAGGGGAATATTAACTGAAGGCTTTATTAGATATGTGAGTCTTATGTCTATATTTAAAGATTGGAACTGTGTCAGAATCTTGGACTGGAGTTGAAAGGCTATTCCATAACTGAGGGGCTTTAAAGGAGAAAGCTCTGCCTCCGGCTGTAGTTTTACAAATTTTTGGAACTAAGAGAAATCCGGCATTTTGGGAGCGCAAAAGGCGAGATGGGTTGTAGTATGCAATGAGTTCACTCAGATATTGTGGAGCAAGACCGCCTTATAGGTCAACAGAAGAATTTTTAATTCAATTTGATATTTAATTGGAAGCCAGTGTAATGCTGCGAGAATAGGACTAATATGATAGAATTTTCTATAGCCTTTGATAGGACTCTAGCTGCAGCATTTTGTACAAGTTGTTTTCTTTATGGACTGAGCATCCAATTACAAGACCATTACAGTAGACCATTACAGAGGATACATGAAAACTCCTGTTGATTTATAACACAATATCATCCAGATGTTGAAACATGAATGAATCACTATTCGTGCCCATTATTGTCTGGTCCAGTAGATCTTCGTTGCAGTCCTTCGTCACGTTGGTCATCATCTGGAACTCCTTAGTCCTGTACAGAGAACTGACAGCTTGTGCTGCACCGACTCTCAGAAGAGTCAGGAGACAAGGCACGCAAACAAATAACAAGATCAAGCCTATAAGTATAGGGGTGCATACTGTGACCAGCCAAGTTCCCCAGTTCTTACAAATACTCCCCCAGAAACCTGACCCTGTCTCAGGTGGGGCAGAGACCTGTTTCATATGCTCTATTGTGTTGGCGATTTTGTTGTGAAAACCTCGTTAACTGATGCTGCTTCTCCTGTTGGGAAATTAAGCGACAGCCCTGTTCCTATGCGCAGGCCCGTCCACGAGTCCCAAAGATGACAGCCCTGGTATTACCCAGGCATCTGTGTGTGACCCAAACATGATCACCTTTGTCTCTGCAGGGTGCCTTGAATGTGTTCTGCTTGTTTCCCTAACATTGAATGAAAGGTGGGCGCCATCATCATTCTTTGGAAGATGGTGGTATGCATGTCGTCCGCATGCCCACATGTAGCTTGCCGAAGTCTCTAGAGGGCACATTACCTGGAAAAAAAATTGTCCTATTGTTGTGTATGGCTGAGCCTTTGGTTGTGATATTGCCTAGAATCATAGTAATTAAGCACTGTGAAACTCCTACAATTGTGGCCTTCGGATTGTGTGAGCATAGGCATGTGTCGCCTCAACACTGTGGTATGTAAATTTTCTCAAAGTTGTGATAGAAGTTCTGCGATCCTGCAGCTGCATCCTTGAGGGGTGTCCTGTTTCTGAGCTGATGGCCATAAGCAAGCAGATTTTGCATGCCTGCAGGAGGTTCATGTGTACCTGTAGGGGAGATAGCAGGTAGTAGGACTATTTTAAACTAAAAGGTTGCACTGTTCAGTTTTACATCGGACACAATCACGGAATGCCGGCCAGAGCACTACTTAAGTCATGAAGATGTTGAATGGCCAGAAAGGACGACGCCAGACGGGTTTAACTAAACTTGATTTTCTTCTATTAAACTTCAAAGTTATACAAGTTACAGGGTTCTGATCCGCATTGAGATGTTTGCGTGATCCTGAACACAACAGAAATAAATACAATAAATGTTGTCCATGACGTTACTTTAACATACACACCACACTGCTACATACTAAATCACTGATACACATACCTGAGAGAAATGAACTGGAATTACACCAATTACCAGTCCCACCAGGATTTCGCGGGCCTTTTTTGTGATTGTTGCGGGCTAAAATGTTTGATGTTGCGGGTGTTTTTCAAAAAAATTGCGATGGAAGTTGCGGTGAGTTTTTGCTTTTTTGTGAGTACATTACAATAGGGAGTAAATGTTGTAAGGTTTCCTCTATTTAGTAGTCCATTTTAATTATCTATTTACCTATTTAATCAGGGTTGCCAACTTTTCAAGATCGCTTGAAGTGAGATTTGAACCTGGAGGGGGTGGCAAACGTAAGTTGTTACCAGGCGGCCTGTAAAATGGACACAAATTATGTATTATATCGAGATCGATCGCCAGTGGTTGGCACCAGAGCGAATTAGTAACCCATAGATATGGATCAGAGATAAATAAACTTTATCTCCGTTTAAAGTTTAAACTTATAAACTATCTCAGACCCTCGCCACTTGCGTGCGCTGCAGTGACTTCGCGGGCTACCGTGGCATTGTGGGGAATGTAGTGTTTGTGCGTGCAAAACACCATAGGCCCTTTTCACACTTCCGCATTTTTTCTTCCGGAAGCTCTCGTTGCAGGGTAAAGTTACTTCCGTTACACGTTAAACAATGGCAGAGTCCAATAACAAGAGCTTTTGCAGTGCACCAGGGTGCTCGATCTCGAAGCAAAAACAGTCGTATCTCAGTTTCTACGGTTTTCCGGCTGACGACGAGCAGAAAAGAAAATGGGTTTGTGCAATTAGGAGGGATGAAGGGGAAAACTTTGTGATACGGAGCATCTTTGTGTGTAGCCAGCATTTCACTGCTGCAGACTACATAGCAGGAAGCTCGCGGCTAAAAGTTGGTGCTGTTCCCTGTTACTGTTCCCAGTACTGTTACTGTTCCCAGTACTGTTACTGTTCCCAGCCGGTTTCAGTGGAACAGTTGCTGTCCGCGTTTGAAAGATCAAGCTCTCGGCTGGGAGTACACGTACGTCCGCTAGCATCTAGCCCCGGTTCGCTAGCTTCTAGCTCCGGTTCGCTAGCTTCTAGCCCCGGTCCGATAGCATCTAGCCCCGATCCGATAGCATCTAGCCCCGGTCCGATAGCATCTAGCCCCGGTCCGCTAGCTTTTAGCCCCGGTCCGCTAGCTTTTAGCTCCGGTCCGCTAGCTTTTAGCTCCGGTCCGCTAGCTTTTAGCTCCGGTTCGCTAGCTTCTAGCCGTCATCCGATAGCTTCTAGCCCCGGTTCGCTAGCTTCTAGCCCCGGTTCGCTAGCTTCTAGCCCCGGTTTGGTAGCTTCTAGCCCCGGTTCGCTAGCTTCTAGCCCCAGTTCGCTAGCTTCTAGCCGTGATCCGATAGCATCTAGCCCCGGTTCGCTAGCTTCTAGCCTCGGTTCGCTAGCTTCTAGCCGTGATCCGATAGCTTCTAGCCGTGATCCGATAGCTTCTAGCCCCGATCCGATAGCTTCTAGCCCCGATCCGATAGCATCTAGCTAGAAAAGAGCAAGCTCTCGGCTGGCAGTACACCACGACATCTACTAGTCGAGAGTTTGCTCTTTCAAATGCGGACAGCAACTGTTCCACTGAAACGGCTCTGAAACTAGTTGTGATCCGCTAGCATCCAGCTCTGCTCGGTAGCATCCAGCTCTGACCATCACTTTGCTGTCGACTACATTGGACACTGAATAAACAATAACACGTAATAACTTGGTGTGTGTCATGAACTTTATTGATACTGATGTAAACCAAACAATCAATAGCTGACGTCCCTTGGCTTGCTAAAGCTGGGCGTACACTGTACGATATTTTAAATCGTGTACTCAGCTCCAGCTCAAACTGTACGACTAAATCGCAGGGAGAGTCGGCTCGTGGAGCTGCTTCAACAGTGCGATACTCTCACGAGGAGCGATTTGAATTTCAAACATGTTTGATATTCTTGCGATGCTGCGATTTCTGATCGGGAATTGGTCATGAGGTGTGAATCGCTCCTCGTTTACCTGTGTAAACTATACGATGCACGACACGCGATTGAGCCGAAACTCGGCCCGATCGCAAAAATAGTCGCACGAGTGAAAAATCGGCTGAAAATGGGCCAAAAATCGCAGTGTACGCCCAGCTTAACCTAGCTAGATATTGTTAACTAAAGCTGTCAGTATCATTTGTAATATTATATATATCATAATAATATAGACTGTTTTACCACTCCGTAGGATGACTAATGGAACCAGCTATACCTTAAATAATAGTTACCTAGCTAGTGCTAGCTGGTGTTAGCTTACCCTGGTATAAGTGAATAAATTATTCTACAAACAATTTGTAGCCTCTATTTAACTTGGAACTGTTCGTTGTTGAATGTTCTCCAACGATACTGGAAACGTATTTAAAATTCAGTCTCGGCAGCGACGACAGGGATGAAGTAAACACACGCTCCATGCTGAGGTGAATTGACAACAACTATCTTCTGCGAGTACCAGAACTTGTTTTACCCGGCGGTGACGTATTTCCGTTTTGTTGTGAAAAGGGCCTATCGGGCGGCTGTGGCCTGCGGGCCGGTTCTAATAGTAGTTAAATATCATCCAGGGGGCCATAGATAATCAATTCGCGGGTCGGATCTGGACAGTTTACCCCCGCTTTCATGTAGTGTACCGGGATACTGCTTTTCCCGATCTTTTTGCCGTTATTTTCGTCGCTCATGCTGCTTTCAGTCTGCTCCTCTTGAACGTATATACGGAAGTAAGGCGGGAGTTTGTCGACGTCACATCAATACGACATCAGTGATTGGTCAAATTTGCGGGAAAGTTGCGGTGATTGGCTGAAGTTGCAACACCGCCCTGAATTCGCGGGGTTTGCTTGAAGTTGCGTTGAAGTTGCAAATCGCAACATCGCGACTTTCTGGAGGGTCTGAATTACATAGGCAGCGTGTGAGTTAAACAGGTTCACCACAATCGACTAAATAACGTCAGGACAAACAAAATGTACAAAATATGCCCTAATACTGACTTAAATCAACTTACTTGCCACTCGCTCGCAGCGGTTTAAATTACGCTGATAGCGTGGATGAACGTTCACTGAGGAACAATCTGTAATAAATCTTTATTGTTTATGTTGTGACGTGGGGGTGAAGTGTTATCAATGGGAGGACACACTTGCTTAGAAGAACATTTTATATAAGGGGTTTCACATTTAACACTAACTTAACTGTTAATATAATAGAAGACACACGGACAGCATGATCATGATGACGAGGCATGACTATACTAAACTAGACTATACCAGAAACCACTACAGCGACACAACACGGATGACTAAACCCAACATACCAGAGAACGCATACAGATAAACACGAAAAACACTCAAACTCACCCATGCACACACACATACTCTCATAGAAAACACATACTCTTTAACGATAATGTCGAGTTTAGATTAGTGGTAGACAATGAGTGGCAGGAGCCGCTCGGTGGTTGACGGCTGATGCTGCGGGCAATAGACTAACAATCGAAACCAATACAAAGCTAAACTATCTATCAAATGCGATGCCACTCGCTCGCAGAGGTTTAAATACGCTGATGATGTGTAGGAACATTCACTAATAACCATACATCTATAATTATAAATCCTTTAAATTTACAGTGCAGTCGTTAACGGTCTACCACTGTAGATACGCGTACCCTCCTATAATCTTTATTCGACGTTATCGCTAAACAGTATTCTGAACTAATAATTTAGAGCTGTCTAGCTGGATGTCAGCTAGTATTTCACTCAACATAATTTTCAAACAAAAGTTATGAACCATCTTCATTTCAACAAATGTAACAAATGGTGATTCGGAACTCGTCGGGATGATTTAAGCGAGTGGCCGATACGCAGTCACCCAAAAGACTCTTTAGATGCCGGTCAGCAGAGGCAGGCGGCGTTTCTGGACAACTGAGGCCACAGTCAAGCAGCACTGGCCACACTAAGTGCCATGATTATGTGGCAGCTGCCACAAAGTGCCATTTCTGGATGGCACAGCGGTCACTTTCATGCTGCTCACATGCTACTTACACGCCAAACAGGGACCACACCTTTACAGGAAATTTAGCAGAAAGACGTGCCTCCCCGAACCTGAATTTCGACCTGAACCTGAATTGCGACCCAAACCTGAATTTCGACCTGAACCTGAATTGCGACCCAAACCTGAATTTCGACCTGAACCTGAATTTTAACTTAAATTTTTGCATACCTGAATGAATTTTACAGACTGTTTTTTCAAGTAATAATGATTTCAGGTTCAGGTTCTGGTGACACTAAAAAAGCTCCATACCTAACTATTCTTGTGTTGAGATTCCCTTGCGGGCTCTGACCCGTGGACCAGCGACATTAGCCATTGACCACCGAAGCCGAAGAGGCCTTCATAACCTTGCAGACTGCCCCCACCCTGGACATTCCTGATCCCTCACGGCCCTACATACAGAGGGTGGATGAAAAGAATGGTTGTATGACTTCTGTTCTCTTGCAGAGACATGGGGACCAACAGAGACCAGTTGCTTATTTCTCTTGTAAGTTTCACCCTGCTGTGGCGGGGCTTCGGCATAGAAGGTGGTGACGGCATCCTGAGACATTGTGAGCTATTCTACATTGACCTTATTAGTCCCACACTCCATTTCACGTCTGCTTCTTGAAAAGAAAACATCACACTTATCCACTCAGAGATGGCTGAAATACAACACTGTGTTGCTCGACATGCAACAGGCTGGATCTCAAGGGAGAGCCCCTGGACAACCCAGATTGCATTTTATTTGTCGATGGGTCAGCATCCAGGGATCCCAGCACTGGGCTGAATAGAGTAGGCTGAACTCTACTCTATTCAGCCCAGTGAGTACCCCTCCCTCTCACTCACATATTTACAACCCACAGCCACACAGGAGGAGAAGGCGGCTTGGAGGAAAGCAGGCTGTGCTTTTCAGGACAGTGTGTGGCGCTGTCCCTCAGGCTGGCCGTGCTTGCCGAAGTTCATGTTTCCTGATTATGCTAAGTTGACCTATAGGAAAGCTCATGTGTCAAAAGGGGGAATGATTGACCAGTTAAAATTTCATTGGTTCACACAGGGGTTGCTCAGAAGTTTTGTCAACAGTGCGTGATATGTACACAACACAATGTAGGGAGAGGAACACAGATGCAACAAGCAGCACACCCAACACCTGAGAAAACATTTGATCATTTGTAGATGGATTTTGTGGAGCTCATACCAAGTGAAGGAAAGAAATAGTTGTGGACATGTTCTCAAAGTGGGTTGAAGTTTTCTCCACAGCAAAGCAGGATTCAGATGCTGTAGCCAAGGCCCTGGTAAAACAAATCATTCCTAAATGGGGCATTCCAAGTAAAATATCTAGCGAAAACGGAACCCCTGTCATCACCCGAAATCCTGTGTGAAAAGTGGGGCCAGACTGTTTATATTCTGGTAACTTGTAAGCAATCAAGAAGGGCATGGAGGGTGAAGGAAACAGAATAGGGAAGAGGAGATCCAGAAGTGGGGTCATTCGCTGGCAAGTGGTTTCTGTAATGATAGGAACTGCTGCCATAGCAAGAATAGCTACAGCTATTTGGTGGATCGTGCAGGAGAAGTGAAAAGCACAGGCCGGGAGTTACGCAACCCTATGGTTTGCATCTTGGAGAGCGTGGCTCATGGCAGCTACGCCCGTGGTTGTGGTAGGCGCAGCTCTGCTTTGTTGTGGGCCGATGATGTGCCAGTGGTGCATATCTACGGTGTACAGGGGACAGCGTATCCTGTAGATGCCTCGTCTGGAGGAACATGCGATCATTCTTGAAGAATTGGTTGAGGTAGTGTATGTAAATGCCGATGAAGATGGGGAAGACGAAGCAGTGTACGAGGCCATGGATAGGGATGATGGAATTGAGCTGTCTTCCGAAGTGGGGAATAGGATTTACTTAGAAGAAGAACTACCGCTCTATGATGTGGTTGATCCTATTTTCAGCAGTGTAAGAATGACAACTGAAGTGATTAGACGACGAATAAGAAGTGTGGAGATTGAAAAATTGAGCTAATGATCCTGCAACTTAAACCTGAAAGGGCTTGTTGCAGGGGATGTTATCTCTAAACTTGGTGTCATTTTGTTCTCATCATGAGAAGCATCATGTAATCTCAACTGCTTACTCTATATATTTTCTAGAATATGTCAAGAGAACTCCTTCCATTCATCTCGGCAATCATCAACTTCTTAGGTTTGGGTCATGTGCCTACCATGTTCAGGATGGCAAGGGTGGTACCAATCCTGAAAAAAGCAACACTTGACACCTCTGACATGAACAAATACAGACCGGTATCACTTCTTTCTTTTCTATCAAAAACTCTGGAGTGAGCAGTCTATGACCAATTATCTCTCTTCCTCACCCAGAACCAACTCCATGATCCTAATCAGTCTGGCTTCAAACGGGCACACTCAACAGAAACTGCCCTCAAAACAGTGACCGAGAATTCTTCTAGATCTTTCTGCAGCCTTTGACACTGTCAACCACAACATCCTTCTCTCTGTTCTTTCTAGCCTCGGTGTGACTGGCTCTGCTTGGAAATGGTTCCAGTCATATCTTGAAGACCATTCCTATCAGGTAACATGGAGAGGATCTACATACAATCCATGTAAACCAGAGCCGTATAGAGAGAGAGTTGCGACAACGGAAGTTCAAAACGCTTGATGGTCACGTGATTCACGGAGGCTTCAGATAGTTCCAGGAATTCAATTTGAGTGCATAAACACACAGACAGAACTGCGATTTGAGGATTATTGTGAACATATGGCGACCAACTTTAGGCTAATTTTAGAGCACATTGCTGTTTAATGCTTTGATTGTTTTATAATTGTTATATATTACGTTCATTTATATATTTAGAGGGACAGGAAGGGGTGAGAAATTCAGATTAGATTAATTTTCTAACATTAACCTAACTAATCTAAATGACTAATGTACATTTTCTGACAGAAGGAAAATTTTCTTTGACTTCATTGTGCAGAAATATGCTTTAAAAGGGTACATTAAAACACATTACATTTACATCCAGACAGTATATGACATATTAAAATACATTGATAAATTATATATATATATATATATAAAAGACAAGATATATATATATATATATATATATATATATATATATATATCTTGTCTTTTTAATACACACTTATTTACAGCAATTAATTCATTAAATTAATCTCTAATAATTTCA
The DNA here is from genome assembly GCF_052324685.1 of Brachyhypopomus gauderio. Lineage (NCBI taxonomy): Eukaryota > Metazoa > Chordata > Actinopteri > Gymnotiformes > Hypopomidae > Brachyhypopomus > Brachyhypopomus gauderio. The sequence goes on along the minus strand of NW_027506975.1, from coordinate 84,349 downwards.
AATATGAATATCATGTCAAGCAGTTTTTCTGTGTCTTTTCCTCCGTGTTGTTTGTGTAGTGTCCACCATGGTTTGCTGTGTTGCATGGGGATGCTCCAATCGAGCAAAAATGTATGGTTTCCCCACTGATACTGAGAGGAGAAAAAAATGGTTGTCTCAACTAAGCAGGAGCAATCTTACCCTCACTAAAGATTACAACAGCAAATATATATGTGAGGTAATCATCAAACACTGCATTTGCACTTTTCACAATAAACACACTATTGGAAAGCTTAATGCATCATTTATTAAAATACAGAATAGTGAACAAAAAAAATCAAAGACTCCAGACAGATTCGGGTGCAGGGTGAGGGTGCTATCTAGTTGCAGGCTCCATTTAATCCCCTATGGTTCTTTGGCTTAAAGAGAGAGAGGAGAAAAAGACAGGAGAAAATGATTATTATGAGTATTGATGTGATATGAATTTGAACTTGTTGCACATCCGTGGTTGTTTTTTATACGTGTAATGAGTGTATACGTATCCAGTAAGTGTTCTCTAATACTGTGTATTCACCCACTATGGGATATGTATATGGGTAGACAAAACTGAGTTGTCATATGTGAGGAGTAAACTCACATCACTCTGCAGGCACATTTTGAGGCAGACCAGTTCATCAGAACCAAACAGGGCAAGACTAGGCTGAGAGCAGATGCGGTTCCCACCAATTTTGTGCATCGCCCCCCGCACTCAGAAAGAGGAAGCCCCCTGCAATACGACGCACCACTGGACCTGTAAAGACAGGGCCCATAGCTGCTGATAGCTATAGTGTTGACACAGGTTGTAACGTTTAGCTCCGCCCCTTTGTGTGTATCTTGCCTTGTTCCCTCCCTCTGTTCCCTTTCGTCGATTCTGTTTCGATTCGTCACGCCCCTTTTGTTTATCCCTGCCAATGTTATCCTTATCAGCTGTTTTGAATATGTGGTTTGATTAGTTTGTGTATATAGTCTGGTTGAGTTCCTGTGGGTCTATGTCTGTAGGTTGGTTTACGTTGTTAATGTTCTTTGTCGCGCTTTCAAGTCTCTGTAGTCCTTTTAGGACTTCTGTGATCAGTCTGGTATAGAGGTGTCTAGGTCTGTTGCGGTTCTGGTTAGAGTTCTGTCGTCTTTGATTCGTTTCGGTTCTTTGTTGAGTTTCCTATGTTATATGTAATTGTTCTTTTGATCTGGTTGTAATGTGTCTTGGTCTTGCTTGTACTATATGGTTGTTCCCGCTGTGTATTCGTACTTAGTGTTGCGAGGGTTTTCGTATGTCTGGGTTTTTAGTTCGGTTAAATATTATGATTTGATCCGGTGTGAATTGTTCATGACTGTTGTTAGACATTGTGATTTGATTGTGTGATTTGTTTATTGTCGTTGTCCGAGTGGTAATCTTTGTCTTTACATCAGTGTGTGTTTCTGTGTAGGCATCTTGTATGTGTGATTATTATGCCGCGCCGATCTCGTAACGTTGTGTGATTTATTATGCCGCGCCGATCTCGTAACATGCGTGTTGGAAAGGTCGAGGTTATAGGAGGTAGTACCGCCTCTGACTTGAATAAATGTGGTTCTTTGCAGCAATTGTGTCCGCCGTCTGATTCTAGATCGTTACACGGGTATAATAAGTATGAACTCCTAATAATTATATTATTTCTTTAAGTGATAGAATATTTAAAACTTAATCACACTAAATAGTATACGTCTTTTATATCCAGCAGTTTCAAAAACTGAGGAAATACGTTAATAAAATAAAATAAAAATAAATAAAACGAAATAAAAAGGAAAATAAAATAAATAAAAGCAGTTAGCTGGTACTCCAAAATGGATATCCTCATTTCACCTCCTCGACCCAACACACTCTACAATCACACTCAAATGTTATATTTACCCAATACTTAGCTACCCCGCAAAAACATCGCGTTTAGGTGAAATGGCATTAAGAGAGGAATTTACAATTAATAGGCTGTCAGTCGTTAATGTGAAATCTCGCTAACCGTATTCGCGTCGTCTTAGCATAGATTTAGTTCCCTAAATCTGCTTATTAAGAGGTGGATCATTCACTAAAGTGCTTTAATTCACATTTTAATGCACATGCTAATTTGATTCTGATGTCCTTATAATACACAATCAGATTTTTTAAGCGTACTAACCTGTAAAAGTGTATCACAGATGGTCCACTGCTCCAGTTTGACTGCGCTGCTCGTATTTGCTGCTAACTTCCGGGAACTATTGACAGGCTCCACGATCCGCCATTGCTGTAAAAAACTGGTCCATTGGAGTGAACGGAGTTGACGCGACTCTCTCTCTATATGGCTCTAATGTAAACTTTCCATTGGAGTCTCCCAAGGCTCAGTCCTAGGCCCTCTTCTCTTCTCTTTATATACTCGTTCCCTTGGTGACATTATTTTGTCTCATGGTTTCTATTATCATTGCTATGCTGATGACACCCAGCTAATTCTTTCCTTCCCTCATTCTGACACCCAGGTCTCTAGGTGTATCTCAGCATGCTTGGCAGATATTGCTTCATGGATGACTATTCACCACTTGAAGCTCAACCCTAGCAAAACTGAGCTTCTGTACATTCCAGTTCAAGTTCTCACATGTGACTCCTCTGCTACGCTCTCTTCACTGACTTCCAATAGCGGCACGCATCAGATATAAAACCTTGATGCTTGCTTACAAAGCCAAAAATGGACTGGCCCCTCCCTACATGATGTCCATGGTAAAAAGCCGATCTGTACAGTGAACACTCAGAACCTCAAGCTTGGCTCGACTCTAAACTCCATGTATAAAGTCTCATGGAAGACAAAGCTCCAGACTATTTTCCGTCCTGGCTCCAAAATGGTGGAACGATCTTCCATTAGCTGCTAGGACTGCAGAGTCTATTGCTATCTTCAAGCATGGACTGAAGACTCACCTGTTTGTTGAGTTCTTACCAGAGCACTAACTCAGCTGATACCACTTGCCGTTGTTCTTAAATTGTATGTCTGTCTATGGTTATTTGTGCTTCTTGGCAAACGTCTAACTTGCAAAACACTAGGTAATGATATTGACTCCTGTAGTTTAGTAGTAGTCTGACTCAATGGTGTCTTGAATTCTGGCCTATCAGTAAGTAATCAGTACTATTACCTAGGATGTATTCTGTGATCAGAAGCAAAGCACTTTGTAAGTCGCTCTGGATAAGAGCGTCTGCTAAATGCCGTAAATGTAAATGTAAATATTCAAATTTTTCTGTATTCAAAATTTTCTAAATCTTTCTTTTAAAGTTTATCTGTGTTCAAATTATTTCAAATGTACTGTTCTCTTTAAGAAGGTGATATGATGGCTGGAGGCTGGAGGCACTGGTTGTAAGCGCCAGGGTTTTTATTCTCCATGACAAAAAACAAGCATGAAGCAACAACAAAGCAAAATGCAATAGCTCACAAAGAGCAATGAACAAGCAAAATAAAGAAAGAGTTCTCCTCTCAACACGGCAGTGTGCAGAATACGTTGGAGACGCGTAGTCCTCAATGAAAGTGCAGCCCTGGATTGCATGACCTCTGGGAATATGAAGTAAATAAATACACTGATAAATAACAGGTGTTAGTAATCTGGTGATTTGGACCGGGGTAGTAGCTTGGTGCTAGGAGGCGTGTGCAGTGTGCGTGTGCGAGTGGGAACAAGCGCCCTCTGGTGGCCTTCTGGCTGACCCACAGTGACAGGTGAATTAATAATAATCATGTAGTAATCACCAGTGGCTGAGCCAAAGGGGGGGAAGACAACAGAGCCTGTGCCACCCCTAGTGCCACCCCACTGGAAATGGTCATTTTAACCACTGGCGATCGGTCGATTGTGATATAACGTGTTGTGAAAAGCGCTATACAAATAAACTTTGATTGATTGATTGATTGATATAATACTTAATTTGTGTCCACACTCGCTAAACCCCCCCCCCCCCCCCCCATCGACAACTTACACTCGCCACAAACGTCGAACGTTGAGGGGGGGGGTTTGGGGGGGGCAGGGTTTTCTGCGTGGTCCTAGCGCTTGATTCGTCGCTATTTAAATATTTGTTTTTAACCGTAAAAACTGCAGCGCACCAAAACCTAAAAAAATCCCTTGTCCCGAAGCAGTTCTCATAATATTACAATAGGTGAAACAATTACATTTAAAACATATTATAACCCACTATATTTATAAAGATAATTTTCTTAGCTACACAGGATAAGATTACGTTTATACTATGCAAAATTGTACTTTACTTCACACTACACCCTGCACAGTTGAACTATTGGACTTTATCATACCTATCCAAGACAATACTCGGCCCCCCGTGCTCCCACATAACTCATTCTATACCTTGCATTTTACAAATACTGTATCATCTCCATCTACAGTACCATCTCCTAACTTCAACTCTTACTGTGATTACTGAGCATATCTACACAGCATTGAAATATCCATAGCTAGTTTTACACTCACTTACATTCTCAGTGCAATATATTATGTCTCTATTTAATATATTTAAAATATTAAACATTTTAGCAATATTCTATTTTTATGTCTACAGTAGGGTGACCAAACGTCCGTATTTCCTGGGCATCCCGGGTTTATTTTTTAAGTGAGGAAATGTCCTGGTTTTTAAATTACCTTAATTGGACTATCATTTGTTATTGAAGTTGTTGTTGTTGACTTTTACTGAAAAGCATTTTTATCAATCAATCAAAGTTTATTTGTATAGCGCTTTTAACAACTCAAGTTGTCGCAAAGCAGCTTTACAGGGTTTACAAGGTTAACAATACTATGGGTCCAGAACCCTAATGAGCAAGCCAAAGGCGACAGTGGCGAGGAAAAACTCCCTATGATGGTGAGGAATAGGAAGAAACCTCGGGAGAACCAAGACTCAAAAGGGAACCCATCCTCCATTGGGCGGCCCGTTAACACACAAATACACAAGTCACACATAATTCACACAATCAGACTAGGTAAAAGGTAGAATTGAAAGTTCTGGGTTTTGATATTGTCACTGTAAATGTCTGTTGATGAATGCCAGGCTTTCATTCCGTGTCGGAGCAGTGATGCTGGTATTGTAGGCTCCGACTGCAGTGTTACTCCCCAGGTGAACCCCGGTATCAGCACATCCACCGGCAGCCAGACCATCCCCCAGGTGCCTGCAGGTGCCTGTATCCAATCGTCTTGGGTAGAGCCATGCAAGAAGATAGATAATACAGACTGAGTGGACATGAATTTAAACCACCGTTGATTTAAATGTACGTAGCTCACGTGCCAGTGATCAGCATGTGGCTCCGGCAGACTAATCTATAGCAGCATAACTAAAGGGAGAGGTTCAGAGGTGACCACAGGCATGAGGGTTCACTGAGACATTGCTTTCCAGTCAAGTCATAGTCACAAATAGAGTGATGCCAAGACACAGCTGGATGACAGCATCAACATCTCAGATCACCAGAAATCTCAACGTCTGGGGCCCCCCAAGCCCCTACACCTTACAAGGGGAATTTTAGCTGAAGGCTTGACTAAACAGGTGAGTCTTAAGTCTAGATTTAAAGATTGGAACTGTGTCAGAGTCTCGGATTGGAGCTGGAAGGCTATTTCATAATTGAGGGGCTTTAAAAGAGAAAGCTCTGCCTCCGGCTGTAGTTTTACTAATTTTTGGAACTACGAGAAATCCAGCATTTTGGGAGCGCAAAGGGCGAGATGGGTTGTAGTAATCAATGAGTTCACTCAGATATTGTGGGGCAAGACCATTTAACGCCTTATAGGTTAACAGGAGAACTTTAAATTCAATGCGATATTTAATCGGCAGCCAGTGTAGTGCAGCGAGAGTGGGACTAATATGATCGAATTTCCTAGCCTTGGTTAGGACTCTAGCTGCGGCATTTTGTACAAGTTGTAGCTTCTTTATGGACTGTTTAGAGCATCCAATTAGAAGACTATTACAGTAGTCCAATCTCGACAAGACAAAAGCATGAACTAGCTTCTCTGCATCAGCTAAAGAAAGTAAGTGTCTCAGCTTGGCAATATTACGTAAATGGAAAAAGGCAGCCTTAGTGACATTGCATACATGTGTGTCAAATGAAAGATCAGAATCAATAGTGACACCTAAACTTTTTTAATAAACCAACTGTAAATATCATGTTATTGTAGGATTGCATGGGCCTATGTTAAGTGAGTGCATGCCACAGTATATGTGCTGCACCTCCCCCCCACTCCCCCCACCCCCCCCCAAGGTGTCCTGGGGGGTATTCCAAGAAGCGGGGTTAACAAACTCTAAACTTAACCCTGAACTCGGAGTTGTCTTACCCCGATCTGACATACTCAGATTTTTCGGTTCCAAAACGGCGGATCGGAGTTAAAGTAATCAGGGTCGCTCAACTCTGAGTAGGTTGACCCAGACAGAAGCGCGTTCACGCGTAAGTATGAAAGGCATTCTTAATGGAACGCAGATAAATCGGATTTATCATGGACTTAAACGCAAAAATCAGCCGAACATCGTATTTCACACCACTGTAGCTTGAAGTATTAATGACTGCGTATGCAGAATATTTAGATATTATTAAACGTAAATGTAATACTGCGGTAGCTGCTAGAGAAAGGCAGTCAGCATGTCAAAAAATTGCCAACAGAGTTAATGCGTGAGTGAAAATGATATTTTTATATTTAGCAGAAGGGTGTGATTATATTATTATTTTCTCCACCTTTATAATACTGTATTGAGTTTTTAAATATTTTTTATTGAACACTTACTAATTCCAGGTCTAATCTGAGTGGTGTGAAACACACATGGCATCAGATAAAAATGAAGTATAAGAATATTGTACAAAGTGGTATGGCTGTACATAACTATATCTTATTCTTAAAATATATTATAAAATATATTTATTTACAGGAAAAATGAAATAATGAAACATAACAGTGAATTTGACTGTAATGTATATTAAAAGGTTACAGGGTGGATGGTGGGGTGGGTGGTGGTGCATGATTTAATGTGGAAAGCAGTGATTGCAGATGGAGTCTCTGACAACTCCACCATCTCTGTTGTCACCCACATGCATGTAAGGTTCCTCGTCTGTGGGCATGTCAGAGATGGTAGGCTGTCGCTCTTCCTGGATGGTTGCAATGTTGTGTAATACCACATATGCCATTATTATGTGGCACACCCTATCAGGGGTTACTCTGAGCCCCTTCAGGCACTGGAACCTGGCCTCGAGGATTCCTAGGGTCATTTAAATTCTTGCCCTGGTTTTGCTGTGGGCCTGATTGTAGCGGGACTGTGGTCCAGGTGCAGGATCTGAATAGGGAGTCATAAGGTAGGCCTATAGGACAGGCAGGGATACCCTCTGTCTCCATGAAGGAGGCCGTCATGTCCTATAATCACACTAGGGTTTGCAATGATTTAACTATTACACTGCATGTGAACAACTAGCAAAACTACCGCAGGCCTACTCTGTTCAGATTTGTTGTACAGTGTGGAATCATACACGGATCCTGGCCATCTGGCTTCAACATTTGTGACGAGGTGGGAAGCATCACATATGATCTTAATGGGAAGAACGGTCAGTTACAATAGCTACGTTATTTTTGTTACCATTAAAGATAAGTATTCATTAAGAATTATAAAGGTTAGTACCTGTACATTATTGCTATGGATGAATTTTCATGTTCTAATGGTGCTGGAATAGATAGCATATGTAGGTTCCATCAATACAGCCAATCACTCTAGGAAATCCTTAAAATGTAAATGGAATGAAGTTCGTTATATATTGCCTCTCCTTTGCTTAATTTCTTTATTGTCCGTGAGAATTAAAGACAAACCAACGATGCTGTGGAATTCCTCTTTGATGTCCATAACTGGCTTAAGCCCAGGAAACACCACAAAACCGGGCACTAGTCATTTTAATGCCGGACATAGTTTTCGGACAGACCGACATACAGTAGCTTTGCTGACAGATTCCGCATCTCCTACACTATAAAGAAAACTTCCACTAGCAAAAAACGAAGACCGATATATAACAATCTGGAGAGAATTTAGGGCTGATCCGCGATGTGTAATATTTGAAATGTTATTATAATAATAAAGTTATTGATGTAAGTAATGGATTGTGCTGAAAACGATAACGTTCATTAAAAAAATAATCCGAAAATGATAGTAGGCCTATGTCTATTCGGGGTTTTATAAGGCGTTCCCGACGAAGAACTCAGCGAATAGACTGAGTTTCAATATCCACATGATCTTCGAGGAAAGGACACGTCATGATGACGTGTTTGTAACTCTGGGTCAGGTCCAAGTTAACCTGCCAGCGAGCAGGTTCGCTTCAGAGCACAAGTTGCTATAGTAACTGACTCCGATTCTCTCTAAGCTCGGTTTCTGGAACGGAAAACCTCGAGTTTCCGTGAACTCTGAGTTAACTTACCTGGGTTTTCTCGCTTAACCCGCTTCTTGGAACACCCCCCCGGTTTCCCCAAATGAAAATATGATCACCATAGTGTACACAGTAAATTTTTACCATATGTATATACACTAGTTATATTGTATTTTAAATTTTTTTTTCCTATTTATAATTCTTATTTATAATTTTTCACTCACCGGTGTCCCTGTACTCTGGTGATGTGACAATTAATTTGATTTGATTAGATCGTATTATTGGAGAACACTTTCCACCATATTCACATATTGACATTGAAGGGAATTTAGATATTGGAATTGCACTTTTTTTTAAAGTTCATTTTATGGTCACTTTTTGAAGCTAGTCACTAGTACTCATGCTGCTCTTCCTCTAGTACTCATACTGCACTTTCTCTAGTACTCATGCCGCTCTTCCTCTAGTACTCATGCTGCACTTCCTCTAGTACTCATGTTGTACTTCTAGTACTCATGCTGCTCTTCCTCTAGTACTCATGTTGTACTTCTAGTACTCATGCTGCTCTTCCTCTAGTACTCATGTTGTACTTCTAGTACTCATGCTGCTCTTCTAGTACTCATACTGCTCTTCCTCTAGTACTCATGCTGCTCTTCCTCTAGTGCTCATGCTGCTCTTCTTCTAGTACTCATGTTGTACTTCTAGTACTCATGCTTCTCTTCTTCTAGTGCTCATACTGCTCTTCTTCTAGTACTCATGTACTTCTAGTACTCATGCTGCTCTTCCTCTACTACTCATGCTGCTCTTCTTCTAGTACTCATGTTGTACTTCTAGTACTCGTGCTGCTCTTCTTCTAGTACTCGTGCTGCTCTTCCTCTAGTACTTATGCTGCTCTTCTTCTAGTACTCATGCTGCTCTTCTTCTAGTACTCATGTTGTACTTCTAGTACTCATGCTGCTCTTCTTCTAGTACTCATACTGCTCTTCCTCTAGTACTTATGCTGCTCTTCTTCTAGTACTCATGCTGCTCTTCTTCTAGTACTCATGTTGTACTTCTAGTACTCATGCTGCTCTTCTTCTAGTACTCATGTTGTACTTCTAGTACTCATACTGCTCTTCCTCTAGTGCTCACGCTGCTCTTCCTCTAGTACTCATGTTGTAACTACCATTATGTTCTTGAAATACAGTTTCTTGTGTACTACTTTTAGCCATTTTTACAGCAGGAATTTGGGGTAATGGAAGAGCAAAGTTTTTCTTAAATGTTTATTTGGTTTAGTATATATCACATTTTAAAGCTGTATAAAATCATCCATCCATCCATTCATTATCTGAACCGCTTAATCCCGCTAGTCAGGGTCACGGGGGGACTGGAGCCAATCCCAGCATCTCCGGGCGAAGGCAGGGTACACCATGGGCAGGTCGCCAGTCCACCACATGGCCAAAACGCACGCACACTTACGGGCAATTTAGAGTGATCACTCAACCTAACTGCATGTCTTTGGATCGTGGGAGGAAACCGGAGTACCCGGAGAAAACCCACAAAGGCACAGGGAGAACATGCAAACTCCACACAGAGCAGCCCAGACCAAGAATCAAACCCATACTCACCTGCTGTGAGGTGACAGTGCTAACCACCATACCACCATGCCGCCCTGTATAAAATCAACAAATTAAATTGTGAGTGTTTAACACCCCTAAATTATTCTCAGTGTATGTCATTCAGTCACTTTTACACACCCAGTTAAACAGGCCCATAAAGATCTAATGATGAGAAGAATATGATCGACACTCCCAGACAAACTCAAAAATTGTGCAACAATCTCTGCTATAACAACTGCAGAGAGATTTAAAAATCCTCTCAGCCATCTCATCAAAATGTGTGGGTACAGCTAAAGATTCAGGAGTAGAACTGAATCTTAAGCTACATACTGTAAATGACATCGAGCTGTCAAGAGTCAGCCGAATGGGAACAATAACGTTGATGCCATAAACATCGTAGACATGGTCATAAACATCGTAGACATGTCTCAGGCCACTGGTGGAATGCCTGTTTGTGAGGGAAAAGACTCAGCCGCCCTCTAGAAGGGTTTTTATTTCAGACATTTTCAATCTCAATGCTACAAATTCTTGCTGTAAAAACACTGCAAACTCAATTCATGTGTATAAACATAGGTGTGCAGACATCAGTGCTAAAGCACCACCAACTCTGCCCTTTATCAACGAAGGTGCCCTTTTGAAACTTCGGTGTTTTTTTTATTTTTTATTTTTATTAACATTTTACTGAGGTCTTTTGAAAACCTGAGCGATTAAAATCAATGCCCTGAAATGAGCCACCACCTTATAGCTTCCTTTAACACCAGATGCGCTGCAGCAGCAGTTCAGTTCAGCGAGTGGAAGGAAGCGTCTTCAGCACAGCACACACGGTCACAGATAGACTTCTTCTCCCGTCCCCACCAGCCAGGTCACATACACATCAAGTCAAATCTACCGTTTGACCTCTAGGCCCAACGTGAAATCATTTTCTTGTGCAATAAAATGTCTCATACAGCACCAAACTATTAAGCATTTTTAGCCGACTGGTCACCTGATAAACTCGCTCTAGCCCAAATCAATAAGCTAAACGTTTTCTGTTGTATAGGTTTTTGTTAGGCAACATAAATTAACACATTCATTTGTGAAAGAATGATTACCTGTGAAAAATTCCCATCTGCATTCATGTAATGACAACACTCAGTAGCCTATAACTCCTACTCCTACTTTTTTGGTCTTTTTACGGTCTTAATTGTAGGCCTATATTGATTTACCAATTCCAAAATATATGCAACAAGGCCTGCAAACAGTGGAGGGTAAACAGAAGTTAACTGAAGGACTTAACAATGACTGTATATAGTTAATATTGGATATGGATTTTATCAGTTGGCTGCGTGACTTTTTTCCATTGACAACTCACGTTTAGAGAATGTTACAAATAAAAGTCAAATTTCATTCAACATGTGTGTGTAATTTTTTTATAATGAAGTGTTCCACGTGCGCTAAAAAGTGCCCCCCTCCCAAAATGTCTGTCCACGCCACTGTGTATGAACAAAAGTGAACTTCATGTGAAGGTGAAGGGAAGGGTTGGTTTGTTGATTTTATGTAGGTTCACATGTAACTTGCATTAGTTCCATTACTCCAAATTCCTACAGAAAAGAGTTACAGTTACAGTTATTTAATTGTAAAAAATACTGCATTAACTTTTGTAATAGAATTTCTCCACGTTCTCAAAGTAAAACCATACACCTTTAAGTTTTATGTATTTTATCATGAGTTGCCAGAAAAGTGATTCTATTTCTATTCACTATAAGTATTTACTATAAATATAGAAATATATGCATATTGTAATTTAATACGTAATTTAACTGAAAGTAAAATTTCCGACAAATTTTAGACTTATCGCTTCTACATATGTTTTAACATTTTGGTGCATAGAACACATTTCTTTAAAACTTTTAACAACTGAACGGTAGATGCGTGGATCTTTTCGCCACCGGGTTATCGTAATACAATTAGCAGCCGCGCTTTACTTTATAGTAAGTCCCCGCTATGGTATAACTAAAGACAAATAACAACTGCGGATTGAGCTTTACAATCCTTTTAACTATGCATAACTGCTATTAATCATTTCTGAGTTTCAAACGTAATCTACTAAGACGGTTCTTTCATTTGCTCAGTTCAGCCTACAGAGCAGAAAAGACTTTTGATGAAACTTGATGGACGTCGACGGACGTGTAACCTCGTCGTCTGTGATTCTGCGCAAGGACTGCGCATTGTTGATCAGAGCATTCTGCGCAAGGACTGCGCACTGTTGATCATAGCTGACGCCGTAGTGCGGCAGGGAAAGTTGGCTTATAAAGACCGAGCACGGCGGATCCGTCTCACGGAGAGACCCGAACTTTAGTCAAAGCGCACGGAAATAAATATCAAAGAGAAACCAAGCATCTTCGGAAAGCGTCTGCTCTATTTCAGATGTTGTGTAGTCGATAAGTTAGGACAAACGCCTCCGAGAGTATTCAGTGAGTATAGATATGGTAAGTTTACTTTCTCCTCCGCTACACCCGTAGTGAAGTGTGAGCCGTCAACCTCCACCTGTACTCACTCTCTCTACTCTTCTGTTCTTTACTGACATTGCCTCCATATTGGTATTTTACGGCTGTGACCTCTTTAGTGAGTTGACCCATTTGTGCATATACTAAACAGAAAGTACATGTACATAATAAAAGAAACCTAACCAGAATATCAGTCAGAAACACACATGAAGAGACAACTTTATTTTTGGCACCAGCTATTACTTTGTGCCACCACGTAAGTGTTGAATGAAACTAGAAATCTAAAGTACACTATAGTAACATGTTTGAGGTTAGTGAAGTAATGAATGAATGAACTGTGAAAGTATGTGAAAGTATGACTCCCGAATCACAGCATTATATTATGGGGTAGCTGAACGTTGGGTGTGTTCCCATTGTGATGGCTTTTTAAGTGTGCTTTAATGGCAGTTAGTGAAAACATAAACACCTTGAAATAGGAAATGGAAGTGTGTGTGTGTGTGTGTGTGTGGGGGGGGGGGGGGGGGGGGGTTTCCAGAGCGTGTCTGATTTAGAAAGATAGATAGAGAGAGAGAGAGAGAGAGAGAGAGAGAAAGCAAAGGAAGCCATAGTGGGAAGTGAAGAGAGAGGTCTATCCTGCTATTACTCATTCAAATGGGGAGTTCCCAAATGAAACAGAATGAACTCAAGATTAACTCGGAAAACGTTTTTTTTTTTTTTGGTCATCTGTCACTGACACTTCAGTCTTAGAAAGGGTGTTTTCAGTGTTATGCGTCTGTTTCCTGTTATTGTGCCTGGGACCTCGTGCAGCAGCGTACGGCCCTGAGGTGGGTGCAGATGGGAAGTGTGGTGGTCGGGATGTCCGTTCATCTCCCGCCTGCCAGCTTCCCAGCTCTAGGTTACCACTCGCTACCTCTGCTGTGACTCCTGTACCTTCTGCATCCTGTACAGAGCGCAGAGATTGGGGGGGTGTCAGGGCATGTATAATATATGTATTTCTTTGTCTTTGACGGAGACCGCTGGTCCCAAGACCGTCAGCATCTCGAAATGCTTCTGCGTCCATTCACTCGCCCACGTGTCTGTCACAATGGCGTCTTTGTGAGCGTTGGTGGCTTGTTTACTGGGGAAGGTCCCTGTTATCCTCTGTCCAGTGCTCAGTTCGTTCTGGAAATATTGCAGAGAGAGTACGAGAGGATGAGAGGAATAATGGAGAGAGAAGAGAGAGAGAGAGAGAGAGAGAGAAAAGCAGGAAGATAAGCAATAGAAGCATAAATGTTTGGCAGTACTCTACTGTGTATAGTTATAACACAGCAATTATATCATTAACTTCAAATTAAGATAGAGATTGTATGAGAGAGAGAGAGAGAGAGAGAGGGAGAGGGAGAGGTATGATTGCAGGGGCATGATTCCATGATTCCATGATTCCAGAGCTGCATTCTCTAGACAACTAGCCATCAGAATTCTCACACCTGGTGTGCAGTTCTTCCAAAAACAGAAGACTGACCTCCTCAATCCTGTTGAACTCCCACCCCACCTCACATGCTTCAGATAACAGTAAAGCTCAGATTATCGGCAGCTTTGGCAGTCAGGGCCACTTTATTTGAACCATGTGTTCATTTATCATCAGCTGGGCATTCATGAGGTGAATAGTTACCATCAGTTACCATCATGTTTTATGGACCTACCCATGGTCTTGTATTGTACTGATCCACAGTCTGCATTATTAGATGCGTAAGACTTCATCGAGTGTTCTAGTAAAACATTACTCGGAAATCACTTAATCAGTCAGGTCTCAACAAATATGCTTTGGGTTAATCTCCAAGGTAGTTAATCTCCAGTGTAAATTATTTCAAACAGTGAGACCTTGTAATTCTTCATCAAATGTTGACCTTCACGAACAGCAGGGTATTCTTAGGATTTATTTTAGCACTGAGGTATGTGCCCTATGTAAAAAAGAAAAGAGGAATTTAATTGTTTATTTGATGGGGTCCAGGGCTTTTACATGATAGGCTGAGATGGGATTCTAGAAGCCTAGAGAGGATGAAACCCTGTCAACGTTCCACGAAGCAGGACCACATGATATGTCTAAAGTACAAAGAATTATAAAGAATTAAGAAACATTGTGCTGAACCCTTGAAAAGACATGGCTTAACTGAAATGTTTTATGCTTGTTGGACCATGTGTAATACCGTCATTCATCAAAACACTCCCAGAACACACAGGCAGACTGTCCGAGGTGAAGGTTCATGTGCGTGTAGACGCAGAGGTCCACGCCTGGACCCTCAACACCACCTGTGCCTATCCCAGAAAGCCCAGCAACACCTTCACTTCCTGCATGAGATGAGGAAAGCAAGACTCCGGCTGTGTTCGAAATAGATTACTACATACTGGATACTGCATACTGGACTCAGTATACACTGGATACTGCATACTGGTCCTCGTAGTAGTATGCAGTACAGTTTCCAGTATGCGACAAAAGCAAAGCACACTACGGGGTCACGTGAACGTAGCGTTGCATGATGGGATGCAGTACACCACGAAGATAGCTCTGTTCGCGTACTGGAATATTTTGCGGAAGTAGTAAGTCATCCGGGTATGTTTCGCGTACTGGAAATTTTCATTTTGGTCACATACTGCATACGACATACTGATTTGGGGCTCGATCAGTATGCCAGTAGTATGTAGTAGACTATTTCGAACACAGCCTCCTTCTGTTTGGACCACCATCTCTAGAGGACAATAGAGAACATCCAGAGCAGCTGTCTCACAGGGCGACTGTGGGCACTGCATTGTGTCCTACAGGAGATCGTGGGAACAGCTATAAAATATCATATGAAAATATCATCAGGGTCTCTACCCACCATTACCTCATCCGGCCACAAGGCCTCCTGGATTGTGGGAGAACCCCACCTCTTTTACCACCTCTACACTTTCCTGGATTGTGGGAGAACCCCACCTCTTTTACCACCTCTCCACTCTCCTGGATTGTGGGAGAACCCCACCTCTTTTACCACCTCTACACTCTCCTGGATTGTAGGAGAACCCCACCTCTTTTACCACCTCTCCACTCTCCTGGATTGTGGGAGAACCCCACCTTTTTTACCACCTCTACACTCTCCTGGATTGTGTGAGAACCCCACCTCTTTTACCACCTCTACACTCTCCTGGATTGTGGGAGAACCCCACCTCTTTTACCACCTCTACACTCTCCTGGATTGTGGGAGAACCCCACCTCTTTTACCACCTCTACACTCTCCTGGATTGTGGGAGAACCCCACCTCTTTTACCGCTTCTCCACCCTCTAGTCCTCCAGTGGAAAATACCAGAGCATCCATGTCACCACTGGCAAATTCTGTGACCGTTTATTCACATAGGCAGCCAGAATACTGACTGCTACACCCAGTACTCCAACACTCCCCACCCACCTTGACTCTCACCTTCAGGACCATAACGACTCCTCCCGTCCCCCCCGGGAACGTTCACAGATCTTTCACACCTGCACCTACATCCTTGTTTCCCGCTCACACTTTTGTTCATGTTCACCGACCTTCTGAGATCGAGCCATCAAGCATGCATTAACCTGTTGCGCTTACTGGCATAACACGTTTATTCACTCTTATGCCCAAGAGTGACAGTAATGATAGAGAACCAGCTGTCACAGAACCTGAGACAAGTCCTAATATTAGACATTTTAAATGAAGAAACTATCTGTCTGATCTACATGTTCAGTTGAGCTCTCAATAGGACACACTGCACTCCTGTTTCACATTTTACTCTTGTCTCAGTTCTCCTGTCTGTTACTGAGTTTTATGCATATTATTCCTTTAAGTGATTATATGTCTTTATGTATTTCAGTTTAACTTTCACAGTGTTATTAGCATTATAGTCTCTGCATTATGGTCTCTGTTATTAGCATTATGGTCTCTCTGATACTTTTACTTGTAAAGTATGTAGAATTACCATATGTCATAGTTGTTCATTCACAGACGTTTGTACATCTGCAAAGTAGATTCTCCCCTGTTAGTGTGACATGAACCATTTTGGTACTGGTCCTGAGTACGGCCCAGGTGCCACATCTAAGATTGATGCTGGAACGACGTTGTTAGGAGCAGGGATGCAAGAATTCTGATACTGGCATCATTTACTTCGTTACTCATACTCGTTATCGCAAACGAGGCTCCGATACGCACATCCGATCGATACATTGTGCCTTACTCACGTTGCTGCGCTCATAAGCAGGAACTCGAAATGTCTGCGATCCGGAATTATTTCACAATCAGTGATGGAGACCAAAGCAGAATACAAACTGTCCTCTATGGAAATATCAAGATACGCAATGGTGAGTACATTTGAGGAAATACTCAAGACTCGGGATATTCCTAACCATTCTGTCCATGTCCATTTAGCGTGACAATGCTAAAAACATGATCAAAGCAATGGCAGAGGCTGTACTGCCTCGCTTTTCACACTTCAGCTGTCCGTAAACGGGCGTCTGCTCGTACAGCGGAGGGTTGCTGTCGGACACAAAATTTTTGGGGATTTCAGACATTCTGCTCTGGCGTATTCACCTCAGAAAACATTCAGTTACAACTCAACTAGCCAATTAAACGTCTCCAGCAAGATGTGAAAACACGGTGGAACAGCACATTCAGTCCTGGAACAGCACACAAACACTGAAAAATGTATGTTGATTTCAAAAAGATAAATGAACTGTTTCACTGCCTTATTTGACATTAATAACCACAATATTACGCAATGCTCAGCAATGTATCGGCAAGTACAAACACACACGTACTCGCAGAGGTGCCTGTCAATTTAACTTAATTCGATGAAGTTCAACTTTGATCAATACTAATGTGTAACATTTTAACCATATTGCCTCTGTGGTGTCATTGCTGCCAGCTTCCAGTCCTGGACATGGAAGTAGTAATGTACAGTGTGACGTGTGATCCTCCCAAAGACGTAGGGTTGAGCCTGTTTCAGCGGTTTCCTAGAGAGACTGGACAGTGTCCACAATGGCAAACAACATCAAGCTGTTGAGAGTGTCCTTGCTGCCCAGCTTTGCACATAAAACTGAAGATGCGGTGAAGCCAAATCGGTTTTATTTTCAGCTGCGTACGTAATTCCAGGCTGAGCTGGAGTGAAACTGATTTGCGAAACCTTGTTTGTAAAAGATCTGATGTTAAGAGGAGTTTACACGCTAGGAGCCAAAACCTTCTACATAATGCATTCATAAATGACAAAAAGGATTTATCTCACAGTGAGCCTAGTCTCTCATATGTATTACTGATCAGTTTTTGCCACATACTTTGCTACTAGTCCGAGTTCCAGTCCTGCCCCAATTAGCCCCGCCCCTCTGTTACCATGGTAGCTGACGCCTAATGCTCTTTGTTGCAGGAGAACGGGCATGGGCGGCTGCAACGGATGCATGAGGAGGTGGAGGATGTGCGGGTCATAATGCTGGACAACCTGGACAAGGCGGAACAGCGCGACGTCGGCCTGAAGGAGCTGGAGAATAGATCCACCGAGCTCCAGGAGAAGGTGAGGCTTTCTCACTGGTGCCTGTCACATCCGCACACGCCTTATTGTTAAATGAATTTTCAGCCGTGTGAGAAAGTCCTGCCCCGGCTCATCTGGGATGCGGACAGTTTCACTTTAATTGGTCCAGTTCATGGTGTGACCACGCCCTTTTATTACGTGAGCCCTCAGGTGAGAAAGTCTTGCTATCAATGCCACTATCAATAGTTTCATGAGCGGTATAATGGTGCCACATCCAGATATCTTTGTGGTAATGAAGATGTTAATCAATTATTCAAGTTATTAAGAATTAACACCACAGACTAAGGTGCAAGGTGAACGTATCCATAGTAGTATGTGAGTACATTTTTATATTAATTATTTTTATTAGTTTTTCTCAGTCGATTTGGTACATTTCTCACATCATGATTTACATTTGCATCACAACAAGTGTATTTCTCAAAACTCAATGAAATACCTGCAAAATTTTACTCAAAATTCTTTATTTTTGCTTCAAAAGTAAATATTTAGGTCATTCAATTTGTCAGTGCCATCAGAATATCTAGTCTGTGTGCCATTGCCTATGAACAAGTCAGTCACAATACTCATGTTGTCAGTGCAACTATAAATCACAGTCAGTGCAGACTAAGTATATTCTGAGACAAACTAGCTAAGCTTTTAATTTCAAGAACGCTGCACCTGTGGTATATCAAATTAAGCAATACATGTTACACACAAAATACAAACTTACACAGAACACAAAGCTACACATGACTGTATGTGGGAGACTGATAGTAATAAATTGGACTGCAATAAAATTTGTACAGCTATATTGTTTGGCTGTATTGTTCGCACTGCAATTTGTTGACAAAAACAAATCTGATTGAAATTCAGAAAAGACAGACAACTGACTGGAAAAACTGCTAAATTTGAAACTTACTCTACACATTCAAAACAACCTGAGCACATACAGCCTCCTCTTGTCGAGGTGTGAGAATGGAACCTCTGCCCCCCTATGAGCTAGTCTTGATATCCTATATGGTATAAGAATGCAAAAATGCAAAACAAAATTTGAATACAATAACATGTCAGAATTTGTCAATGTGCAGCATTACAGTAGAGAGCACATTTCTGAATTACATACATGTTTTGTCTATGAAATGTTTGAACGATTGAAGACACAGTTGTTCTTCCAATATTCAGCTGCACCCAACGACCAGCTTCAGCCATTGTAAGACCATGACTTACATGTAAAACATGGTCCACAATAGTTTCAGTGTTTTGTCCCCTCTGCCTTACACCACAGTCTTACCCCTCTACACCACACAGTCTTACCCCTCTACACCACAGTCTTATCTCTCTACACCACACAGTCATACGCCTCTTCCTGGCTGTTCACCCTATACATGGCCTCGTGTTTCCATTATGAGACTTTGTGATACTGCAGTGTTTAGCATCTATAAATGTTTGCCAATTACAATAAAGGTTCATGAGACGCACCTCTGACCTTTGGTTGAGACCATTGGTTGATCTAAACCTTTACAAATTCTCACATTTTGAAAAAAATGACTTAAGCAATTGATAATGCAAAAAACAACAGACAATTGTCCAAGTCCATTTGCAAAATGTACAGAAGCATTTGCAAAATGAGAAATGCAATTGTGATATGCACAAGTGACAAGGAGATGTGGAGACTGAATGAACAGTTTTGAGAATTTCAATTCTGATCTGAGAAATGAACCAAATCTACTGAGAAAAACTGTAATGTTATCTGTAAACAAAGCAAGCAGTAGTGCTTTGCCTGTGGCATTTACAGCTAACCCAGGCTTGGAAGAATCTACTTGACCTCTAAAATAATAATAATAATGTCATTTTTCCATGACTGCAAGCTATATAGTGCTTTCACAAAAAACATTCATAAACAGTGCATTATCACATGGATTCTACATGTAATTTTTAAAACTAATTTTGTTTTTTATGTTATATAACTGCTTGATTTTTAATTTCAGTCTGTTTATAGACGTTATGGGGAGAGACGAGTCCCGGGGAAGTATTGCTGTTTTCTTTGGTGGTTCTTTGTTCTCTGGTGTGAGTTCATCCCCGTTAGCCAGACTGGGTCACATCCTCACTCAGGGTTTGTTTGTACTCTGTGTTGCCATTGTGGTTGTGGACAGCAGTCTGGTCTGTCGGGCTGAGAATCAGGAAGACGTCTGGACATAGCAATCATGTCTGGCTGTCCCCTCACTTCACTACACTTGGTGAACGCTTCCAATGTTCCACACAGACAGTAATGACAAAAAAACTGCAGGAAATATATCGGAGTCTATAAATACACCCTAGGTGTGGTTTTGGAGGTAAATAGAATGTATAATTTACATCCTGATTTAAATTTATGGGGGTTAATTTTAGAAAGCTATTTCCTTTAGTGAAGACATGAATGAAATGAACGTCTGGCTCAAGGTCTTTCTGTGCAGGTGGGTGTGTTTGTGTCTGTGCACTCATAGTGTGTTTTTGTCACAAGCTGAGGTAGCAAGGTCACTTATTTTCCAGATCACACCCTGCATGACATGATATACAGAAGCGCATGATTCCAGGTGGTCCCAGTCATTTAATATTACATCGTTTAATGCTTATGACAGATTGTACTGTTGTCCCGTTGAAAATTACCAGTAGCGGCAAATCATTTAAAAGACCTCTGATGTTGTGTTGTGATACTGAATGAGTGAATAATACGCAGGTGTCTTGTTGGATTGTTTTACAGAGCAAGGTGTTTGTCAAGACGGCAGGACAAGTGAAGCAGAAGACGAGGTGGGAGAACAGGAAGTACAAGATCCTGGGCATTGTCGTCGCTGTCATCGCCGTCGTCATCATCATCATCATCGTCTTAAGTCAGGTGTTGCCTAGCAGCAACAGTACGCAAGGCAACAGTATGCAAGACACTTCTGGTTAAGAGGCTGCAGGAGAAGAGGAGACGCTGAACCAATGATCGGACGTCTGCTAGACGCTCCACTGCATCGAACCTGCCGCTTCAGATGTTCAGGAAGTCGGTTTTCACTTTTGTTCAGGAATCCGATATGTGCCATGTCTGTGAGACTGTGGTTTTTATGTACATGTGGTGTGGGCCTTCTGTGTGATATTCCCCAGAGGTGTGCATGTTTCGGTGTGAATTACCCCAAAGGTGTGCATGTTTCAATGTCTGAGCTACTGATGCTGCTGAAATGGTACTTGCGCAAACCCAATGCTGCTTGTGCCACCGTGTTTGTAACATGAAATCCTGGCTGTTATGTTTTTGTCAGGGTAGTCTACAAAACATTTGGAGCAGACAAATCTTAACTAGCCTGAGCTGAAGGTGATGAACACTCAACCATTGTTGTAGAATATCAAGAGGTGCATATCTGTTGTTTGGGCACTGAAATGGTAGATGTTATACCTTAACTCATTAAACTGAAGAAATAAAGTTGTGTACTCAGCAAAAATAAATTTTTGTTGCAAGTGATGTGGGATCCCTGCATCATTTCCCCAGTTGAATTAATTATGTTTCTAAAGCCTTATGTAAGACAATTATTAAAGCCATTAAGAGCTATCTTACGTTTCTTAAATTTGACCTTGATTGTAATGAGTTTTCATTTGAAATCCATGCTGCTGAAAAGCATTTGATTTGTGATTTTGTATTTTGGAAGCTGCCTGTCTGTAAGAGTGATGTTCTATTTTGCCTTAATATAAAGTGCAGTTTTTGCCAACTATCTCGTTGTAGTGGATGTTTCTATAACAATTCAAACAGTTGCTTTTAATACCATATTTAGACTTAAAACTATATTTGTCTTATTTACTACGCTGGTTTCCTTAGTATGAGTGGAATACGAAGAACGAAACTAAGAAACTACGGATTAAACACCAAACATTGAACGCACGCGCAAAGCACACGTGGCTCGCGAGCGACCTCTCGTGCCACACGCGCCGTTGCGTCACACCGGAAGTGGTAACAGATCCGAGTCGTTTATGATGACAGCGCAGGGTTAGCTGAACTTTCGGTTTAGCACAAGGTACGTCCCGTTTTACACACACACACGGGAACATATGAGAAAAACGGTTGCAGCTCTACTCGTTTCGAGACGACGCTGTTTTTTAGTCTCCTAGCTTGCGTTGTTTAGACAACTTCTGAATAGTACAGCTAGCTACGTTAGCTAAGTTAACGTACATGGGATCAACATAGGCGGATATGTTACCTAGGTTACCTAGCTAGCCGGCTACTGTTTGAGTGTTGCTAACTTAAGTCCATATGTTAAATAAATTCTGTTTACCTTTTTACTTTAGTTGGGTGGGCAGGTGAAACACTCCACTCGCTCGAAAATTTTGAGTGGTTTAATGGTCTAAAAAGGCAGAAGTCACGTCGGAAGTGTCAGCTAACCCAGATCATGTTAGCCGGCTAACTTAAACCCGCTCTCTCCTCACCTCCCTTAGGTGGACTTCACCTGCTTAAGAAGCGAGTTAACCCTAGATCGACCAGTCCCCGGACCGGAATGACGTCGTACTTCGACGAGCACGACTGTGAGCCCACGAACCCCGAAGAGCAGTACCGGCAGAACGCGCTCCTGGAGCTGGCCAGGTCCGTACACCTTCACTCTCCTGCCATCTTCCTACGAGATGGGGCTGGAACAAGCGGTGCTAGATTGTGAGGAAGAAGGTGGTAGAGCTTCACACGCTGGGCTTTGCACGCTAGGTCTCTGATGCAGGGTTTGGAAATAGACTCCGGGTCGTTGGATGTTTCTGACTGGGACCAGCGTCTTCCACCTCCCGCGGCGAGGGCGGTGGTGCAGAGTCTGGCCCTGGTCGTCATATCCCCCCAGCAAGCAGGTAAGGTCCACCACCCACGCCTGCGCTGCGGAGAAACGCCTGGCAGGTGAGCATTGCAATCAGCAGGGTTTCTCAGTAAGCCTTACAGCACAAGCCCAAAGTGTGCGTTCCACTTATTTCTTATTTGGATGGTGTTAACTTTTGATTAAATTCTGCTTGCTCTGTGAAGTATTCCAATGTATCAGACGAACCAAATGTCATTTTTTTCCTGATGGAAACAGCAGAAAATGTAATTAGAAAAAGAAGAGAAACCTGATTGTGCATGCTCACTGCAAGGGTTTGTTTGTTTGTCATGTAGGTCTGTTATGAAGATCATGTTCAGTGTGGTTGAGCACATGGAAATTTTACCTGTAGTGAGTGCAAGGGGCGGTTTGAACCAGTTCTATCCGCTGGGTCTGTGGCTGGTGGTTAGAGTCCGTGCCTGGCGTGCACAAACACACACACACACACACACACACACACACACACACACACACACACACCTTCCGGTCTCTCTCGGTCTCCGTGTCCAGACAGGGGTGTGAAGTGTCCTGTGTGCCTACTGGAGTTTGAGGAGCGTGAGACGGTGCGGCAGATGCCATGTAAACATCTCTTCCACTCCAGCTGCATCCTGCCCTGGCTCGGGAAGGTGAGAGACGACCCGACGCCCTGAAGAACCCGTGGGGTCACGCCTAAGCTAAGCTAACCGCTTTTATCATTGATCTGCAGACCAATTCATGTCCGTTGTGTCGATTCGAACTGCCCACTGACAACCCAGACTATGAAGAGCATAAAAAAGATAAGGTGAGAGTAGTTTTATAATGGCACTCGTAATTTTATGATAATGTAATTCTGGTTTTGGGCACTACGTCATCAGTCTTGTAAAGTTGGGATGGTGACATTCACGTAAATACGGATTAGAGTTCAGGACCCCAGGAACTGTCTTGGGGTCTTTCTCCTTGCTGCTGCCGTCAAACATTAAGACCACTAATCTCCCATCTGTGTCCTTGTGCTGTGCAGGAGCGGAGAAGACAGAGAGAACATCGGCTGGAGGATCTGCATGGAGCCATGTATACATGACCGTGTTACCACAAACACACACACACACTTTAGTCACAGGGCTTCTTTGATATCCTGCCTTGTCATATATGTCTGTCATTATGCAACGTTTGGTTCATAGACCAAGAAAGGACCATGCTGTGAAAGTGAGATTTTCCTTCTACTTGAAAGCAATTTGCTATTTAAAAACATGTAAAGGTTACATTTTGTATGCAAAAGCACAAAGTGTTATTTGTCTAAACTTTTAAATATAGATTCGACTTCTTTTAATATTTGTTTTAATGTTCACACAAACACAAAATCGCAGAGGAAAGCTGGCATCATCATCCTCACTTTCTTCATCGCTTTACTCCGACCCTTTAACGGCATTTAAAGTGCAGATTAAAAGACAGGATAAAAAAATCGAGGGGATGCTTTTTGGCTGCTGCAAGCTAGATGTGACCTGGAGGGTTCAAACCGCACTCTTCCAGGAATTGTGTCCGAGTCCTCAAAAACATCTGGACGACATCTTGCGTGAGTGGGCTTTATTCGATTCTGTGCTGACAGGATACTCTTAACATATTTGGAAACTGTTAATTACCTGCTTGGCCCATAACGGCACCATTAATTTACACAAGGTCAAGAAGTTGAGACCTGTTACCGGACTCACTCTTATCTGGGCCTGATCTGCATCCGCTGTGTTATAAACTAGCAGTGCCATTAGCACATACTGAGACTGAGTAGGAGGCCAAAAGGTGCTGATAGAGGGACTGACTTCCCTTCACCTCACACGGTCCTGCCTAAATAAGACCATCTAGAATAAAAGTCCCTATCAACTACTAAAGGAGACAGAGGTGTGTGTATACATATATTCTTGTTTATTGTCACTTTTTTTTTTACTGTAATTGAATATAAATCTCTGATCAAAGAAAATCATTGAAATGATACATAAATCTTACTTATTTACATAAGTGATTTAAAAAATAAAAAATATTCTCTGCATTGCTTTTTTTATTTCAGTTTTGGAGTTTGAACCTCACTTCTCACCATCCTGTACTACAAGCATTCATGCTGATAAAAAATATGTCCTCATCTTTCAAAGGCATCTGAAAAATAACTCCTGTGTGGAGAGGAAACATACATACGGCGCTACCTTCCTGTCAATCAGCCTGTTGGTGTTCTTCCTCAGTGTGATCATTAGGAATCGATTGAACCGCCTTAAAATGGGCCATGAGTTTTCTGTAAATCAACTGGCAGGCACTCAGCTCCGAGTAATACAGTTGATGTTGCTAGGACGATGAGCAAAGCAAAACAACTATGCTCCAGAGGAATTTTGGGAGGTTTTACGAAGCACACTCAGTTCTCCTAATCACCAAAAAAAAAAAAACCTTCTTAAATCTAGGTAAACAAAACGCATGCAAGGGGGACCTAAAGCAATGCTGGCAGGAGTGAGGCGACCTTTGACCTTTACAGAAGTGAAAAGGCTGTAAAGTTATGTAACAGTTAAACACAGTTAGGAAGCTATTCTTCATGTTCCCTGCTGGACTGCAGCATTGCTAAAATGGTGTCACTCAAAGGGAGCACTCCGGTCTCAAACAGACATGAGGAGTGTGATGTTGACCAAAGACTACACGGTTATTTAGTGTGAGCTCAGGTCTGAGTCTACTTCTCTTCCACACGGCCAAGCTGAAGAGATTGGCCACGCGCCAGTTACAGACCTCATGGTCGTCCGGTAGCCACACGGGTAAATGTAAACACATTGTGAGAATACTTCACTGATGTTGGCTGTGGAGTGCTGAGTAGTGGCTCAAAAGTAATAGTGCTGAAAGCTATTCATGTTGCTAACATTTTGGTTTGAATGTAGTGGTGACTAAATCCATACAGTCCTGAGTAAATGCAACAGGCTTGTTTACACCCAAGTTTTTGAACTGGATCAAAAACTACAAGTAGCTTTACACTGTGGTTAGATCTGGTTTGAATGGAAATCCACTGGAGCTGCACTGTGGCTGTCGGGCAGGTGACGGGAGATTACAGCCCGAACAAGTCCCATGTCAGAACATTCAACCATGGTTTCCTAGGAACCAACCAGGAGACCGCTAAGATTCTAGGGCTCAGGTGGACCACAGTACTGGTAAACATGACTGTTGACCGTTGGCACTGCCCTTCGTGACACTCGGGTCTCCTAGTGGCTACGCGGGAAAAATCCCAACACTTGATGAACGGAGCTGCTTTGGTTAGCCCGACTTCACTATGAACATGGCAACAATGTGAATGTCCAAGAGACAAAAAGCACTTGCCAAAGGCAAAAGAAAAAAAAAAAAAACCAGGTCAGAACGGCCTCATTATTATACAGAATATAGACCGTGTGATTTTTAAAGCCAGAAGAAAATATGTAACTTTAGGGAATAGAGAGGTATGGAAAGATATGGACACTTATGAATCATGTGACTCTTGACCTATAATACAGAGAGGAAATGAACTAGAGAAAAGAAAAAAAAACCAACCGGCAGACAAGTCATGTGACTTATAAATCAGTGGTTACTGATAACCCAAAGAAAATGGCTATCTGATTTATAGGCATGAGCAAGAGCTTTGGCAAGCAAAAAAATATATATAACGTGCTCAGTCTCACAATGGGAAGCTATTGTATTATCAAGTTTGACTTCCTCATATTGTTCTACTGAATGTGCGCGCAAGTCAAGCTCAGATACGTCCTGCAACAATTTAGAAACTACATCCATCACCCCTCATTCTTTCAGAGTAGGGGACCTCTAATTAATGCGCTACAAATAAGCATTTAAAAAGACAGAAGAAATGAAATAAAAACGTTTCATTATGATTTCATTCATTGTGTAACGTGCAAAAAAAATTCCTTTTACCAAGCAGGAGGTTGGCCATACAGTACAGGAGAGAAAGACGTCTCCCTTGTGCAAACATGACAGTTAAAAAAAAAAACCTCTACAATCTACAATTGGGGCAACAACGAATCCCAAGAACCACTTCTGAACTTCTGAAACAAAATTGAAACTGACTTTGACATCACGTAAAAAAACAGCTGAAATAAAAAAGTGTAGCCAGAGTTGTTTGTGTTTGGCCCGAATGCCTCTGGGGGGGTCAGGTCAGCATAGCAGGGTCAAAAGCTGGAGGGAGGGTGATGAATACTACGGTGTCCACGGCGCTGAGGAATCCGGGCGGTGAGACTAGTCCGGGCAGTGGTGGAGAAAACCCTGAGGTGCGCGGCACAGTGGAGTCCCTGCTCCACTCCGGCTAGTTCGGGTTGACCACTAATTACCCGCTTTTCAGTAGGCGTGTCCAAGCAATCAATCCACTAAGCTGTATGATGCCCAGGTACTAGAGTAGTGAAACTCATTGCTTGTGAAGTATCTGTTTTTAAGTTTTAGGCAGCACCACTCTGTGTGTGTGTGTGTGTGTATGTGTGTAACTAAAGCATAGCTATGCTCTCCGGTGTGCAATTCAGATGTGTGGAGGTGCTGCTCCCCCCTGGTGACTTCAGCCCCTTTGTAGCCCCACCCCCAAGACCTCTGGACCCGCCCCCGAGGATGACCCCGGCCCCGTGGGGAAGGTTCCGCTGGAGGCCGGCCAACATGGTCTCGCTGGTGACGGTGCCGAACTCGTAGGTGAAGGTGCCATAAAAGACGAGGATGACCACGGTGAAGACCCACTCGCAGATGGCAGCGGCATGCTGCAGGACGAAGCTCTCGTGGATGAAGAAGATTCCACCTGAGATCAGCGGTTAGGGAACACAGTAGTGACATCATGCTGCTTACCACCAGCGCGCTTTGTTCTACAGGTCTGAATTATATATGAATTAGTCATGTGCAATTAGTCGTTTGGCAGGCTCGCTTATCTAGAGCAACTTAAATATTTACCAGTATGACAGTACGTGTGATCCCTGGGAAAGGAACCATTGTGTTACTAGCACCATGTGAAGCATAGGGGCTGGAACGCACAACCTCATAAAAACCCCTCACCTGACATGTTCCAAATGTAGTTTAGTGTGTCCTAAATGTAGTTTAGTGTTCTAAATGTTTTATGGTGTGTTCTAAATGTAGTTTAGAGTGTTCCAAATGTTCTATGGTGTGTTCTAAATGTAGTTTAGAGTGTTCCAAATGTTCTATGGTGTGTTCTAAATGTAGTTTAGAGTGTTCCAAATGTTCTATGGTGTGTTCTAAATGTAGTTTAGAGTGTTCTAAATGCTGAGAGAAGACTGCAGCCAATTTTGTTCTGCATTTTTTGTTCTCAAATTTTCATTGGGAAAAAGCCCGGTTGGCAAAAGCCCTGCACTGGAAGGATACTGAGGACAAGAGAGATGAGGGATCCGGCGGCCAGGGCGACCCGCACATGGGCCATCCAGTAGTCCAGCGTGGTGACGGCTACGCGATACGTCAGCACGCACTGCAGGCACACGAACAGCAGGCCGGCGGGGAAGGCCACGCCCGCTCCCACGTAGTGCAGGGTCTTAGCGTGGTCCACCTGCACACGCAGCGGGTGGGAGGCTCGTTAGCAGAATGCCTTAATTGATCATGACATTGATTAAGCCTTAAACCAATTCTGGACACAGATTATGTCTAAGGTTAGTGAGGATATATCATGGACGGCTTTCTAAAAGTCAGCAATAGGCACCTGTAAATAAAATCAACTGACATATGAATTGTCATATTGCTACATCAGAAGATCCTTCTAAATATTCATAGTGCCTTCTGCACATGGCCTTGTGCTGGTACCACCACTGGATCGATGAGCTGCTGGTTCTGGAGGCCTGCAGCAGGTATCTGAGGGCTATCGGGGAGGCACGAGGTCGTCATACAGGCGTTATAAAGGCTGCACAGTGGACACACCCACCTGGAAGTTGCCCACCATGACCAGTCCCACGGCGTTACTGAAGCCCGACACCAGGCCGCTGGTGTTTGTCCAGCAGTGGTGACTGTGCTCGATGATCTGAGCGTAGCGGAGGAGACACACCATAACCACTAGAGGGCGGCAGAGAGGCGGGGAGAGAGACGGAGAGGGGGAGAGAGAGAGAGAAACGGATATGAGCGGATGGTGGAAGCATACGACACCGGAGAAGATGAAGTGTGAATGGACTGATGCTGGAGGCCTGAGTCTGTTACTCGCCCCTGTATCACAGCTCCTCTGACAGTGTGTGTGTGTGTGTGTGTGTGTGTGTGTCCTTTACCCATGAAGGCTCCCACGTTCCCAATAAGGCTGAAGAGGCAGCTCTCAGGTGGATAGGACCCGCACTTACTGCAGCGTAAACCAGTAAACAGAACATTAAAACACCAGCATATTTAAAACAGACACCTCACGAACACACAGCACTACGACAGCACAGTAGTGAACACACACCATGCAGACACACACAGCTTTACGACAGCATGGCAGTGAGCACACACAACTGTTGCTAACTGGTTGCTTTGGTTGCCCAGTTTGGGTGAGTGTAAGTCGCTATTGTCTTACAGGGCGGTTAAGCACTTCAGTTCTCCACACTCAAACCCTCCCTCGTTGTCACCGTACCTCGTATGAAAGCGGCCCAAATAGGAATTGAAAATGTGTGTTTTTGACTGTTCACATTCATTGAAAAGTCAAACATGTCACCGATGGAGAACAGGAAAAAAAACACTTTAGCCTGCTATGTGAACATAGCCCAGCGTTAATGTGTATGTAGTTGGTTAATACTGTTAATGTGTGACTACAGTGTTATTATGTGTATTAGTGTGTATGTTGCAGTGTGTGACTACCAGTGTTGTGTATTAGTGTGTATGCAGACTCTTCTGTCTGTCAGTACCAGGGGTGGAAAGTAACTAATTACATTTACTCACATTGCTGTAATTGAGTACTTTTTATGAGTAATTTGTAATTTTCTGAGTAGTTTTTGAAATATGTAATTTTTACTTTTACTTGAGTAAATTTTGACCTAAGTAGTTTTACTTTACTGAGTAAAAAATATTGATGGTGAAAAATTAAATGCGGGCAGAAATGAAAACTTCTGAGTCCCGGAACTGAAAGCCAATTGCGTGGTCTTGCCTTGCGCGCACCCTGTCCATTGTCTCGTAATCAGGTCATAATCTGATGCTCTTTTTTTTCTTCTATCTATCAGGTTCTGTGGGATCCTGTGGACATTTTATTGTGAAAAGTGGAATCCTGTGAGCACTATATTTTGAATAGTTGGATCCTGTGAGCGTTTTAATAGTGGAATCCTGTGCATTTTGTTTTATTTTGAGATGTGGGATCCTGTGATCATTTTATATTTTATTTTGAGTTGTGGCATCCTGTGGGCATTTTATTGTGAATAGTGGGATCCGGTGGGCACTGTATTTTGAATAATGGATCCTATGAGCACTTACTTTTAAATTGTGGGATCCTATGAGCATTTAAAATTTTTTGATGTGGGATCCTGTGGGCATTTTATTGTGAGTAGTGGAATCTTGTTGCATTTTAGTTTGATTTGTGGCATCTTGTGGGCACTTAATTTTGTGTGGATTTTGTTTTTTGAATAATTTGTAATTTAAATTTCTTTATTTTTATCATAGTGTTGTCCGTTGGACAATAGAACTGAAAATTGTTTGCACTTTATGGTACAGGTTGTGACTGTCCTTGTGCTGTGAGGAAGTATGTTCCTGAGCTCAGCTGATCTTTTTGCAAGTGTGGATGTGCACTTAAATACACTTTGAAATCAATTAAAACAACTTGTGCTGAATTTGGTTCATGATTCGTCCATGCATTAAATAACTGAAAGTAACTAAGTAACGTTTACTCAAATTACATTTTAAATGAAGTAATTTTGTATTTTTACTCGAGTAAATTTTGAGATGGGTAATTTTACTTTTACTCTGAGTAGATTTTAGGCAAAGTAAAGATACTTTTAGTTAATTACAATTTTTCAGTACTCTTTCCACCTCTGGTCAGTACTATATACGAGTGTCTGCATGAGAGGGAACCATGGTGACATTTTGTGGCATTTAGATTTTAATATGTAAATATTAATATTTTCTATGGGGGAAAATCTGAAGGAAGAAAAGTTGCTATTAAAGTGGCTGCTGGGATTTTAGTTTGTTCTCTATACGAGTTGGTAAAGTGTGTGGCTGTTCGATAGACCATTGACTGAAGAGACCCGGGACTCGGTGAACCACAACTCAAAGCAACTCGCCCTCACATCATTAGCGTGGCAGGTTTCAGTGCGACAGGTGCTTATGGTCACTTCTTCCACTTGCTTGATTCAACGAAAGCAAATCAGCTTTGTAGTCAAATCACACCACAAAGGAAACCGCGACTGTGTAATCCAGAATATAATCACAGGTACATAATCCACAGATGTACATAATCTCACTGAGATTATGGATTGCGCTGCGGTCCATTTCCATGTCCAGAGATAAGATATCGGAACTGCTGATCACACCCATATGGGACAGCCTGTCTAAAAGAATGAAACTTTGCTAGCTATGCTGGACCTGCTCCCTCTGGTCCGATTCAGGGTACCCGTGTGGGCCTTACCTGATGAGCGGGATGTCTTGAATGGTACAGCACGTTTTGGGGAAGCCCGGTTTGGCTGTCTCCTCCGAGCACGTCGTGTTGTAGAACCTGTGGATGACAGCGTCTCTAAGCCGTTCTGCTGCACAGCATTTTGGGAGAAAAGTCTGATGTGAAATGCACCGAGAATGTTTACCAGTTTTCCACGGGACAAACGTGGTGGTTCATCACAGCCATAGCGTATCTACAGAAACAATGGATAAATAAGAGGTAACAGTGTAAGATACTGGATTTGACGAGGGGCCCTCAAGTACTGGGTCCAATACATCATACAGTATGTATGATGGTACAGTATGGATGCAATCAGGAATGATCAGAGTTGTATAATCTAGGTTCAGAAAGTAAAAGTCCTCACCAGGATTTTGCTCAGGCTTCCTGGACTGTGTTGAGTCCAGTAATTTTACCTGGATTGCACTAATTAAAAAATCTAGCAAGATTGAGCAAAATCCTGGTGAGGACTTTTACTTTCTGAACTTGGATTATACAACGCTGGGAATTATTCAATCTTGTAAGAATCTCAATCTTTTAAATATCCACCCAAACTCCATAAGCATTTAGAAAAAATTACTTCCGGTTCATGCACTAATCAATTTCCAGTTTAGGAAAAAAAAAACCTTTTCCTGGAAAAACTGGAGAAAGGTGGCCGATCAGCGCGAAGCTTCATTTCTACATTTGAGTTCAAGATTGTGTGAACACTAGACAGTGTGTGGTGCAGGAGTGGGGGAGGGAGACAGGGGGCTCCTGCATTATCCCTTTACTCACACGATCCATATTCCCGTGATGGAGAAGGCAGCCAGGCTCACGGGCAGGACGATCCAGGCGGTCATTGGGCCGGCGGGGAGGTGGGCGCGTCCTGTTCATGGGGGGGAGGGGCGTGCGGGGCGGGCGGGGCCTGGCAGACGTGTGGGCAGAGACTGGGTGTCGGGGGGAGAGCGGCGCGTCGGGACACACGGGGGAGGGGCATCTGAGGACGACGGGGGTCCCGCTCCCCACCGATGTCAGGCACAGTCGGTGTAGCGGCACACTGCGGGGCAGAGCAGAGCATCAGCAGAAGGCAGTAACAGGACAACAGCAAATATTTTAATTGTCCAAAGTCGTGAAGTTAAAACCAGGACAGATGACGCGCTTCAACTGAGAACACCAGAGAAAATTCTGTGAAAAGAAAAACCCCTTTTCCTGGCACGGATCTGTGAAACTGCCTGTGTACTGAAACTGAGCAAGGCGGAAGACACCAGATCCTATGGGTGTGTTCAAAAACCCAACCTGAAACGGCAGTGGGAATGAATGGTGTTCTGTTTCTTAACAGCTTAAGAACAGATCAAGTTTCGCTCGAACCAAAAGCATTAATCATTTGAATCTATGATGTGCTGTAGCAGTTTGAAACAAGAGATTCTCTTATATACGGTCAGCTACAAGAGTACAAAAATAGCCTACATATAGTATCAGTTTGTTGATACTGAAGATGTCAGTTCAGATGTAGATCATGTAGATAGCAATATTATTATATAACATATGTAAATTAGATATGAAGGTAGACCTTAGTGCCGTTTCATGTTAAATATAGACTATAGCCACCAGGGTTCACAAACAGCAGACCTCAACGTTACGTAGCTGGTGTCAGGAGAACAGATTCACAACACAAAAAGAAAGAGGAAAGAGGTCTAAAGGTTATTAAAGAAGACAGCTGCTTAAATACCCAAGAACTAAGATGTGGCGTAAAACAACTGGTTAAGAATAACAAAAAACAGATGTATGATTGGTAACGTTCTCATCGTGAAAGAGGTACGGCGGTCAGTCAGGAGGTACGGCGGTCAGTCAGGAGGTACGGCGGTCAGTCAGGAGGGGGCAGGAAGAGCGTGAAGGAGAAGAGAGTTCCAGTGAAGGGTCAGACACCCAGATAACTGAATCATCACCATGTTCAAACTGAGGGTCACAGACAGTAAGGCACAAATTATCTTACAGGTAATTTGGCCTATTAGAATGAACATTTATGAAAATGTTAAAGACAGCTGGTTTCTGCAAAAAAAAAAAAAACGGTATGATAAATAACCATGTAAATAAATAAAAGCTTGAATGGCACCAGCGGTCCGTTTGGACACAGCAGGTGAGCCCCGTCTCCTCACACACAGTGTGGGCTGGACGCTGCCACACCGGGTGTGATCTTGTGGTTGAACACACACACACCCAAACACGTCTAAAATTAGCGAGACAGCGTGCCGGTGGATACGGTGACCCACAGCTCGTTAGTCTTTCTAGACCATAGCTGATCTCTTGATCCACTTGGGATGAACTATTAGCCAGCTTGCTAGCGCCAGCTAGCTCACCGGATCTGAGGACATCTGTTGGCGTTATGAGTTCAAGCTGGCACCGCTGACGGCTCCCTGGATGGTGGTGGTGTGTGACTGAGGTGAGTGTGGGTGGTGGTGTGTGATGGGTGGTGGTGTATGTATAGGTGTACAGGACTGAGGTGAGTGTGGGTGGTGGTGTGTGATGGGTGGTGGTGTATGTATAGGTGTACAGGACTGAGGTGAGTGTGGGTGGTGGTGTGTGATGGGTGGTGGTGTATGTATAGTTGTACAGGACTGAGGTGAGTGTGGGTGGTGGTGTATATATAGTTGTACAGGACTGAGATGAGTGTGGGTGGTGGTGTATGTATAGTTGTACAGGACTGAGGTGTGTGATGGGTGGTGGTGTATGTATAGGTGTACAGGACTGAGGTGAGTGTGTGTGGTGGTGTATGTATAGTTGTACAGGACTGAGGTGAGTGTGGGTGGTGGTGGTGTGATGGGTGGTGGTGTATGTATAGGTGTACAGGACTGAGATGAGTGTGGGTGGTGGTGTGTGATGGGTGGTGCTGTATGTATAGTTGTACAGGACTGAGGTGAGTGTGGGTGGTGGTGTATGTATAGGTGTACAGGACTGAGGTGAGTGTGGGTGGTGGTGTGTGATGGGTGGTGCTGTATGTATAGTTGTACAGGACTGGGGTGAGTGGGTGGTGGTGTATGTATAGGTGTACAGGACTGAGGTGAGTGTGGGTGATGGTGTGTGGTGGTGTATGTATAGGTGTACAGGACTGAGATGAGTGTGGGTGGAGGTGTGTGGTGGTGTATGTATAGTTGTACAGGACTGAGATGAGTGTGGGTGGTGGTGTATATATAGTTGTACAGGACTGAGATGAGTGTGGGTGGTGGTGTATATATAGTTGTACAGGACTGAGATGAGTGTGGGTGGTGGTGTATGTATAGTTGTACAGGACTGAGATGAGTGTGGGTGGTGGTGTGTGGTGGTGTATGTATAGTTGTACAGGACTGAGATGAGTGTGGGTG
This sequence comes from Brachyhypopomus gauderio, assembly GCF_052324685.1. NCBI lineage: Eukaryota > Metazoa > Chordata > Actinopteri > Gymnotiformes > Hypopomidae > Brachyhypopomus > Brachyhypopomus gauderio. The sequence goes on along the minus strand of NW_027506975.1, from coordinate 49,634 downwards.
GTGGTGTATGTATAGTTGTACAGGACTGAGATGAGTGTGGGTGGTGGTGTATGTATAGTTGTACAGGACTGAGATGAGTGTGGGTGGTGGTGTATGTATAGTTGTACAGGACTGAGATGAGTGTGGGTGGTTGTGTATGTATAGTTGTACCATACTGAGATGAGTGTGGGTGGAGGTGTGTGGTGGTGTATGTATAGGTGTACAGGACTGAGATGAGTGTGGGTGGTGGTGGGTGGTGGTGTATGTATAGTTGTACAGGACTGAGATGAGTGTGGGTGGTGTTGTATGTATAGTTGTACAGGACTGAGATGAGAGTTCAGACCAGCTAACCTGACGCGCTACTGCTCGCGTTACCGCTACTCTCTCAGGAACTAGCTGCGTTAGCTACTTCCATTGGCATTTATAACGATGAAAGCATAGCTAGCTGCCATATCAAATGCGTGTACAGGACTGAGGTGAGTGTGGGTGGTGGTGTATGTATAGTTGTACAGGACTGAGATGAGTGTGGGTGGTGTATGTATAGTTGTACAGGACTGAGATGAGTGTGTGTGATGCTGTATGTGTAGTTGTACAGGACTGAGATGAGTGTGGGTGGTGGTGTGTGGTGGTGTATGTATAGTTGTACAGGACTGAGATGAGTGTGTGTGATGGTGTATGTGTAGTTGTACAGGACTGAGGTGAGTGTGGGTGGTGGTGTATGTATAGTTGTACAGAACTGAGATGAGTGTGGGTGGTGGTGTGTGATGGGTGGTGGTGTATGTATAGTTGTACAGGAGGACTGAGGTGAGTGTGGGTGGTGGTGTATGTATAGTTGTACAGGACTGAGATCAGTGTGGGTGATGGTGTGTGGTGGTGTATGTATAGGTGTACAGGACTGAGATGAGTGTGGGTGGAGGTGTGTGATGGTGTATGTATAGGTGTACAGGACTGAGATGAGTGTGGGTGATGGTGTGTGGTGGTGTATGTATAGTTGTACAGGACTGAGATGAGTGTGGGTGGTGGTGTGTGATGGGTGGTGGTGTATGTATAGTTGTACAGGACTGAGATGAGTGTGGGTGGTGGTGTGTGATGGGTGGTGGTGTATGTATAGTTGTACAGGACTGAGATGAGTGTGGGTGGTGGTGGGTGGTGGTGTATGTATAGTTGTACAGGACTGAGATGAGTGTGGGTGGTGGTGGGTGGTGGTGTATGTATAGTTGTACAGGACTGAGATGAGTGTGGGTGGTGGTGTATGTATAGTTGTACAGGACTGAGATGAGAGTTCAGACCAGCTAACCTGACGCGCTACTGCTCGCGTTACCGCTACTCTCTCAGGAACTAGCTGCGTTAGCTACTTCCATTGGCATTTATAACGATGAAAGCATAGCTAGCCGCCATATCAAATGCGTTGGACATGTTTTCTTTTGTGTGTTCAGTGTTGACCTCCCCGTCATGTTGCTAAATGAACCAGCTGGTCAACCGCCGCTATGCTCCTGTTCTTAGGCTGAAGGAAACAGTAACAACCGCATCTGCTCAGCAAAATAAACACACAACCAGCTACAAATTCAGCTTAATGTTAACAATCAAATCAGCATTTGTATCTTCGTTCGTAAATTAAAGTAGCTTTGAAACCCTTTTACAATATAGAAAATCATTGTTACTGTCAACATACCTTAATGCTGTTATTCCTTGGTACCAACCTAAAACAACCTTGAGGTAGCTGCTCCGCTAACGGCTACATCCGTGTTGTGTTCACGGTAGTTGTAGTTTTCGGGCGACACCGGGACTGTTCAATTAAAGCCGACATCGATCAACTCAGCACTACATTACCCACAATTTATGGACAGGAAAGGCGACAATAAAAACCGTAGAAACACTAGCAGAATTAAAAGAGTTTTTATTTCGGAGAATAGAGAAGCACGCCGCTCACCGTTTATCTCGAGGTGTCGTGTGTTTGTAAACCTGTATCTCCCCCCTTAAACCTAATATTCATTTTTAATAATCATTGGGGTGCAGATGAACGGACTGCATTATTTCGTGACATAACATTTTTAATATCATGAAATTAGATGCATTAATCATGAAGTCAAGCACCACTGACAACCCTTTACTTTTAGGATTTAAGATGTTCACCAAAACAGGCTGATATATTTTGTAACACAGGACATTTCTGAGACTGCTATGTATAGTTTTACATGGATGTGAAAACAAACATTTGTTGGGGTAGGCCAGTGCTTTGATTTCTGTGGGCATGTGTTATAGCGTGAGTTCCTCTCCAACTTCATCCTCGCAGTGCCACAGAGTGGTGGTGTATGAGCAGTGTGGAGGGCAGAAAAGCGCTCTCCACCTCACTACTACACCCGGCTCCACGTGGGATGCTTGCCCTCCCAGGGGTTGCAACCATGCTGGGCCTCTGAACCTTTCAGGCAACTGTGGTCTTATGCTGTTGATCCTGACTGATGGACACTCAACCTCCGCCTACTGAAACACTCTGAAAACATTCAGCCTCATTCCCCGTACTGGCGTACGGTCACATCTCATTGTGAAGTAAGTGTTTGGACGTTTTCCTGACAGGTTTTATATATCAGGTAGCCTAAAGTCCCTGTGTTTCAGGTGGATTGTGCTGGCTGTTTATGGGGTAAGTCTGGGGATGGTTTGTAATTGAATCATGATGTTAATCCTCCCCTAATCCTCTTTTTCAATGTCATTAATGTCAGAAAGAGGAAACCAGAACAGAAAATGAAAGTTATTTACCATCATCAAAGTGAAAACCAAAATCCATTAATTAAATTCTCCCTGTTCCAAGTATGTGGGAGGGCCTTTTCGGTTCTACACCTGTAGCACAACTCCTTCTGAAAAACAAAAACACATTTTCTGCAAGCTTTTTGCTCGGTGTGAATCACACAAAACAGGTCCTTCACACGGATGTCTGTAGTACACACGCTAAGGAAGTGATTAGGAAGCGATGCTAGTGAATGATGGTGCATTAAGAGTGAACGCACACCCCAACAGTATAGACACTTGGGGCAACAGTATAGAAATTTGGAAATTCAAAATCCTGCTCATGTGCCCAAGGGTCCTGCAGTTAAGCACATCTTCTGATCTCCTGCAGGACTCCTCCACATCCACGTTTGCCATGGTGTCCTCCTACTTGCTACGTCTGCTTCCTCTACTGGTACATGCCGTAGATCCCTGCACGGCTCTGGACCCACTTTGCCCCAACCGCTCGGAGCCGCAGTACCAGCTGGACCTGACCCGTCCGCCGCCGGCCCGCCTCCACAGTTCGGCGGGCCCACTGGGGCCTCTCTACCACGTCGCCCGCCTCTTCTTGCAGGCTGTGCAGCCCTACGACTTCTCCTTGGGTGGGTCGTGGAACACGCTCGTCTTCCTGTTAAAAATTGGCCTTCGGAACCTTTTTATTTTATTTCTCCTTCACGAATATGTAAAACGTGGCTTCAGAAAACAGGGGGATTTAAATGAACATTCTGAGTCTTAATTCAACATTAAGATTGAACATTGACCATATATGTAGTAGTAGCATTTTGTGTGAACATTATGCCCCACCATTGTATATCTGTTTTGTGCACATTTTCACTAAGAAACAACTGCTAGGAGGGACTTTTATTGCTCCAAGTGACTTTTATTTTTCCAATTCACTTTCAGACATCATAGCCCAGGCTTCCCGGAATGAGATTCGGACGGCCGAGGTTGGCACTACGTGTACCTCACATCTCTGCTCTTACTGTATTACTGTGTATTACCTGCTGGGTTAAAATCATCATAAAACATTACATAAACATACAGTACACCTGCCGTCATTTGCATTGGTTCTTCACAGAAAATACATGCTGAAAAAATGCACTTTAACAGTATGGCTGTGGGGAGAAAAATAAAACAAATGCATGTGGTTTTACTGTAAAGCTGGTTACCGTAAAGCTGGTTACTGTAAAGCAGGTTTACCGTAAAGCTGGTTACTGTAAAGCAGGTTTACCGTAAAGCTGGTTAACGTAAAGCTGGTTACTGTAAAGCTGGTTTACTGTAAAGCTGGTTTACCATAAAGCTGGTTTACCGTAAAGCTGGTTACTGTAAAGCTGGTTTACCGTAAAGCTGGTTATTGTAAAGCTGGTTATTGTAAAGCTGGTTACTGTAAAGCTGGTTACCGTAAAGCTGGTTCTTGTAAAGCTGGTTACCGTAAAGCAGGCTGACTCGGTTCTTTCTGCAGGTCATGCGTTATGAGGTCGGCTACCTGGTGTGTCTCATTCTCGCGGTGCTGTACATGATGGCGATGCCAACAGTGGGCGGCGTCCTCGTGCAGCGGCACCGCCACCGTAAGAACGCCACGCTGGACAGCCAACCGCTGCCTTCGGTAGCGCCCTGGTACCAACGGGACGGTTCTGTGATCGCCTGCCTCTCTGTTGTGATCCTTTTACTGCTGTAAGGGCAATGCATTTGGGGCTTTTCTTTTTTACAGTGCATCTATTTAACAGCATTTAAAAAGTCTTTAAAATGTTTGCCTCTGTTGGGGTTGGGGTGTGTGTGTGTGTGTGTGTGTGTGTGTGTGTGTGTGTGTGTGTGTGTGTGTGTGTGTGTGTAGCACTGGAGTGATTCTGACATTCACAACCAACAGCAGGATGCGTGAGAACATGCGACCGACCCTGTCCTACCTCAGACACGACATCAGCGTCATTGATGAGGCGGTGGCCTCCGTCCCACAGGTGTGTGTGCGTGTTTGTGTGTGTGTGTGCACATGTTTGTGTGTGTGTGTGTGTGTGTGTATGTGCCACTCAGTCCCATCTCCAGCAGCTCTGACATCAGAATCCGCTCCGTGATGAGCTTCACTTTTCCTTCTTGCAGAAGGTGGACTCCATCATCCACAAGTTCTCCGTCTTCCAGACAGAAATCGTAGACACACTGAGTAGTGAGTTATTCAGATAATTTACAAATCTTGATTCTGAATCAGTTTTTTTCAACACTGACGGGGATTGGTTGACATTTGTATAGATTAATGAAAAATGGCCTTTGGTCTCTCTCTGACAGGAGCTGGTGATTTAACTGGTGAGACCATCACTTCGGCACTTAAGCCGCAGGTCGACGATGCTGTGAGCTTTCTGAACCTCAGTGTCCAAGGTGTGTTTGTTCATTCCTTCAGGACTAAACACACACACTCTCACACATGGAACGTGTTACCAGGGTCCTTTCTGTCTAAAGTTCTCTTCAATATTTCTGAAGCTAGTCAGCAGCAACACTATGTACTGCTTGGCTCCCTATAATGGTATCAGTTATCTGTTCTCATATCTGCCATTAGATGTTAGTGGTGCAAAGCGCCACCTGCTGGAGGTCCAGAAGACGAGGAGGAGCATGCAGGCGGAGTACAGGCTCATGCAGGACCAGCTTCGGAACATGCAGGACCTCCTGCACAGCTTCCGGGCCTGGTGCACGCAGGACTGCGGGACCCTGGACGGCGCCGCCCTGGAGACAGATGCTGATTACAACATGGTGGGATGATCCCGCAGGATACCAGGCCTGGGAAACGGCATGGCAACGTCATGGCAACACACTTTTGTGTTGTTTTGTTCTTTTAACACCGTAATTCTTCCATACAGTCACTCAGATATTTGTAACTCAGGTCACAAGCAGCGTGTGGAACAAGCAGGAATCAAACCAGTATGCGAGCGTCAAACCAGTATCTAAGCAAGGAGTTTCATTTGATGAAGTTTAATATAATAAATGATCACAACATGCTCATATGTCTTGGTCACATCAGCTTACAGACATTATGTGCAATTTTCAGTCAGTTCCATATTGAAATGTTTTTCAAAAAACCAGTCCTCTCTAGACATATAATTGTGGGAAAACAACAATTTATTATTATTCTTTGTAGATTCCCAGTGTGGATGCAATGGTGGATAAGCTGAGCTTTGTGTCTGGCTTTGAAGACGTTCTACCACAGGTAGGTCAAAGTAGGCCTGTGTGTCCATCACAGTCTTCGTCCTGTCCACAGTCATTTCAAGCGTGTTTTTTCCCCGTATCTCCAGGCTGAAGCGTTTTCCAGCTCCGTTGCTGAAGCGTGCTCCAATCAGACTGCGCTCCAAACGCATGGTGAGAGCGATGGGGAGCGGCCGCGGCCCACTAACTGCCAACTCGTTCACTCACCCACTCGTCCACTCACCCACTCGTCCACTCACCCACTCGTCCACTCGTCCACTCGCCCACTCGTCCACTCGTCCACTCGTTTACTCGTCCACTCGCCCACTCATCCACTTGCCCACTCGTTTACTTGCCCACTCGTTTACTCGCCCACTTACCCACTCGTTTACTTGCTCACTCGTCCACTCGCCCACTCACCCACTCGCCCACTCGTCCACTAACCCACTAGTTTACTCGCCCACTCGTCCACTTGCCCACTCGTTTACTTGCCCACTCGTTTACTTGCCCACTCATTTACTCGCCCACTTACCCACTCGTTTACTTGCCCACTCGTCCACTCACCCACTCGTTTACTCGTCCACACGCCCACTCGTTTACTCGTTCACTCGCCCACTCATCCACTCACCCACTCACTCGCCTACTCATCCTCTCATCCACTTGCCCATTCATCCTCTCGTTTACTTGCCCACTCACCCACTCATCCACATGTGCACTCGCCCACTCTTTGAACTGTACAGTTTCGAACCACACCCTCCCCATATTTCTCGTCCCCTTGGTAGGGCTGCTGGCGGTCCTTGACCAAGTGCATATGGTGTTCAGGAACTACAGCAGACGTCTGCCCTCCCTCACGTTCCTCTCAGCAACCTCTTCCCAGCTGCGCATCGCGCTCAACAAAACTCAGGCGGACATTGTTTACTACGACTATGTCAGGTAACTGTCCTGAAAAAGTCTGGCTGAATATATAAACAGACACATTGCATGCTGGGATGCTGTACAGAGCGAAGATATCTAGTCAATGGAATATTTGCCAGAGCAGTGCGTCATCCGGGTGGCTTTAGCGCACTTGGAACATTTATCCTGGTTGTATACTGCATACTGATTTGGGGACTAATCAGTATGCGAGTACGCATGTTGTAGGCTATTTGGAGCACAGCCCTGAAGAGCTCAGTGTACCAATTACTGGGTTTCTGTTTTTGTCGCCCCCTATAGGTGGTCGGTGTCGGTGGTGTTCTGCACCCTGATCTTGGTCATAGCCCTGCTGATGCTAGCTGGGCTGGTCATCGGGGCGTCCGTGGCGATGCGCCCCACCCTCTATCCCTTTCACCTGCTGGACCAGATGAGATCGACTGCTGTTAACCTGCTCCATGCGTGAGTGTTCCAAAGGTCAAAGGTCGGCGTAGCAGAGCAGACTCGTGTCTTTCACTCTCTTAGAGGGTTCAAGACATGAAGCATTTGCATGTGGTGTGATGGTTCTTTTAGTCCATTGTGATCTAAGGCACACATAGCCATTAGCTCTCCCTCTCGCTCTGTGTTCAGTGCTGCGGGTATGACATTTGTCTTCTCCTGGCTCTTCATCATCATGGTCTTCGTCAACCTGCTGCTCGGAGGCAACGTTCACGCGCTCTGCTGTCGAAGTTGGATAAATGGAGAGATTTTCGAGGTGAACTAGAATAGGATGTATAGGACACCTCAAATATTCATGACCGAATCACAATCCTGAATATTCATGGTAAATTACAATCCCGAATATTCATGGAATAGTTGGAAACATGAATATTCATACAATAATGAGAAATTTGCATATCAGAATCACAAACCTGAATTTTCATGCCAAAATTACAAACCTGAACAGTCACACTGGAATCACAACCCTGAATATTCAACCCAGAATTACAATGTGTGTTACTAATTTTTACAGCTTCCATTCCTACCATTTATTTAAAATGTAAATAGATTTGTCCTTTCCATGACTGCGGTGCACAAGATGCCTGCAGTACACAGTAGAAGTGGAGGGTTCTTTTGAGTATAGGGCCTGAAACTGCGGGGTGTGGTGTGTAGCGGTGTGTGGAGTGGTGTGGTGTGGAGCGGTGTGTGGAGCGTGTGGTGTGTTGTGGAGTGGTGTGTTGTGGTGTGTGGAGCGGTGTGTGGAGGAGTGGTGTGTTGTGGAGTGGTGTGTGGAGCGGTGTGTGGAGCGGTGTGTGGAGCGGTGTGTGGAGCGGTGTGTTGTGGAGCGGTGTGTTGTGGAGCGGTGTGTTGTGGAGCGGTGTGTTGTGGAGCGGTGTGGTGTGGTGTGTTGTGGAGCGGTGTGTGGAGCGGTGTGTGGAGCGGTGTGTGGAGCGGTGTGGTGTGGAGCGGTGTGTGTTGTGGAGTGGTGTGGTGTGGAGCGGTGTGTGGAGCGTGTGGTGTGTTGTGGAGTGGTGTGTTGTGGTGTGTGGAGCGGTGTGTGGAGGAGCGGTGTGTGGAGGAGTGGTGTGTGGAGCGGTGTGTGGAGCGGTGTGTGGAGCGGTGTGTGGAGCGGTGTGTGGAGCGGTGTGGTGTGGAGCGGTGTGGTGTGGAGCGGTGTGTGTTGTGGAGCGGTGTGTTGTGGAGTGGTGTGTTGTGGAGTGGTGTGTTGTGGAGTGGTGTGTGGAGCGGTGTGTGGAGGAGTGGTGTGTGGTGTGGAGCGGTGTGTTGTGGTGTGTGGAGCGGTGTGTGGAGGAGTGGTGTGTGGTGTGGAGCGGTGTGTTGTGGTGTGGTGTGGAGTGGTGTGTGGAGGAGTGGTGTGTGGAGGAGTGGTGTGTGGAGCGGTGTGGTGTGGAGCGGTGTGGTGTGGAGCGGTGTGGTGTGGAGCGGTGTGTGGAGGAGCGGTGTGTGGAGGAGCGGTGTGTGGTGTGGAGCGGTGTGTTGTGGAGCGGTGTGTTGTGGAGCGGTGTGTGGAGGAGTGGTGTGTTGTGGAGCGGTGTGGTGTGGTGTGTTGTGGAGCGGTGTGGTGTGGTGCGGTGCGGTGTGGTGTAGAGCGGTGTGTTGTGGAGCGGTGTGTGGAGCGGTGTGGTGTGGTGCGGTGTGTTGTGGTGCGGTGTGTTGTGGAGCGGTGTGGTGTGGTGCGGTGTGTTGTGGTGCGGTGTGTTGTGGAGCGGTGTGGTGTGGAGCGGTGTGGTGTGGAGCGGTGTGGTGTGGAGCGGTGTGTGGAGTGGTGTGGAGCGGGGTGTTGTGGAGCGGTGTGTGGAGTGGTGTGTTGTGGAGCGGTGTGGTGTGGAGCGGTGTGTGGAGCGGTGTGAGGTGTGGTGTGTTGTGGAGCGGTGTGGTGTGGAGCGGTGTGGTGTGGTGCGGTGTGTTGTGGTGCGGTGTGTTGTGGAGCGGTGTGGTGTGGAGCGGTGTGGTGTGGAGCGGGGTGTTGTGGAGCGGTGTGTGGAGTGGTGTGTTGTGGAGCGGTGTGGTGTGGAGCGGTGTGTGGAGCGGTGTGAGGTGTGGTGTGTTGTGGAGCGGTGTGGTGTGGAGCGGTGTGTGGAGCGGTGTGAGGTGTGGTGTGTTGTGGAGCGGTGTGTTGTGGAGCGGTGTGTGGAGCGGTGTGGTGTGGTGTGGTGTGGTGCGGTGTGTGGTGCGGTGTGTTGTGGAGCGGTGTGTTGTGGAGCGGTGTGGAGTGGTGTGGTGTGGAGTGGTGTGTGGTGTGGTGTGGTGTGAAGCGGTGTGTTGTGGAGCGGTGTGTGGAGCGGTGTGGTGTGGTGTGGTGTGGAGTGGTGTGTGGTGTGGTGTGGTGTGAAGCGGTGTGTTGTGGAGCGGTGTGTGGAGCGGTGTGTGGAATGGTGTGTTGTGGAGCGGTGTGTGGAGCGGTGTGGTGTGGAATGGTGTGTTGTGGAGCGGTGTGGAGTGGTGTGGAGTGGAGTGTTGTAGAGCGGTGTGTGGAGTGGTGTGGTGTGGTGTGGTGTGGAGTGGTGTGTGGTGTGGTGTGGTGTGAAGCGGTGTGTTGTGGAGCGGTGTGTGGAGCGGTGTGTGGAATGGTGTGTTGTGGAGCGGTGTGTGGAGCGGTGTGGTGTGGAATGGTGTGTTGTGGAGCGGTGTGGAGTGGTGTGGAGTGGAGTGTTGTAGAGCGGTGTGTGGAGTGGTGTGGAGGAAGCAGTGGGCTAAGCAGGACCACTAGTCACTCACATCTCACGCACGTGTTTCTTGCTTTGCGGTCACAGCTGCTGGACACTCAGCAGCATCTTCTCAGCGGCGTGAGCAACACCACCACGCTAGCTCACCACGCAAGTCGCCCCAACAGCACCGCCACGCCAGACTTCACACGCGGCAAACCAGCCATCAGCACGCTCGAGATATATCGGTGAGACACGTCGAAATATACGAAGATCTCAGATAACTCTGCCAAAAGCCTCCTGGTGTTTCCCATCCATGGTCTGTGGTACAGTTCACGTTTTATGCATTATGAGTTTTTATTTGCCTCCATCTGTGGGTGTAACGATACATAAATGATCACATTCGATACAGTTTACGTAGTTTGAGTGATTCAATTTGAGGGATTTTGATATTTTTATGCGTTAAGAACATTTTGTTGATTCTGCCGAGCTGTAATTACATACTCAGATTTCTCAGATAACCTTGGAAGAAACAACAGATTCTGATTACAGAATACAAACACATTAATTGTGCTTAACATATGTTAAAATGGAGGTGACGCAGAAAGGTTCTACGCTATATTGCCAAAAGTGTTCGCTCACCTGCCATGACTCCCACATGAGCTGATGTGACGTTCCATTCCTAATCCAGAGTTCAATATGACGTTGGTCCACCCTTTGCAGCTACAACAGCTTCAACTCTTCTGGGAAGGCTGTCCACAAGGTTTTTAGGAGTGTGTTTATGGGGATTTTTGGCCATTCTTCCAGAAGCGCATTTGTGAGGTCACATACTGATGTTGGACGAGAAGGCCTGGCTCTCAGTCTCCGCTCTAATTCATCCCAAAGGTGTTCTACCAGGTTGAGGTCAGGACTCAGGTTCATCCACACCAGACTCTGCCATCCATATCTTTATGGATCGTGCTTTGTGCACTGGTGCACAGTCATGTTGGAAGAGGAAGGGGCCAGCTCTAAACTGTTCCCACAAAGTTGGGAGCATGGAATTGTCCAAAATGTCTTGGCAAGCTGAAGCATTCAGAGTTCCTTTCACTGGAACTAAGCCCAGCTCCTGAAAAACAACCCCACACCATAATTTACACATAATTTACCCCTCCACCAAACTTTACACTTGGCCCAGTTCAGTCAGACAAGTACCATTCTCCTGGGAATCGCCAAACCCAGACTCATCCATCAGATTACCAGACGGAGAAGTGTGATTCTTAACTCCAGAGTACGTACCTCCGTTCTAGAGTCCAGTGGCGGTGTGTTTTACACCACTGCATTCGACGCTTTGCCTTGCACTTGGTGATGTATGGCTTGGATGCAGCTGCTTCACCATGGAAACCCACTCCATGAAGCTCTCTGTGCATTTACATTTTACATTTTATGGCATTTGGCAGACACTCTTATCCAGAGCGACTTACATTTTTATCTCATTTTTATACAAGTGAGCAATTGAGGCTTAAAAGCCTTGCTCAGGGGCACCTCCGTCATGGCCTCAGGTCTGGGAATCGAACCCACGACCCTCCGTTCACAAGACCAGTTCCCTACCACCAGACCATGACTCCCCTGTGCACTGTTCTTAAGCTAATCTGAAGGCCACATGAAGTTTGGATGTCTGTAGTGATTGACTCTGCAGAAAGTTGGTGACCTCTTCACACTATGTGCTTCAGCATCCACTGACCCCTCTCCGTCAGTTTACATGGCCTACCATTTCATGGCTGAGTTGCTGTCGTGCCCAAACACTTCCATTTTCTTATAATACAGCTGACAGTTGACTGTGGAATATTTAAGAGTGAGGAAATTTCACGACTGGATTTGTTACAGGTGGCATCCTATCACAGTTCCACACTGGAATTCACTGAGCTCCTGAGAGCGACCCATTATTTCACAAATGTTTGTAAAAACAAACATTTGTGAGAGGTGCTTAATTTTATACACCTGGGGCCATGGAAGTGATTGGAACACCTGATTCCGATAATTCGGATGGGTGAGCGAATACTTTTGGCTATATATTGGGTGCTATAATCTGGGCCAGGTGTGGGTAAGCCCTGAATGCGTCATTGGTCTGGGATGAGTCTGAGATCCTGCTGGCGTGTGCTTGTGCCTCAGGGGCTGTGAGACGGGAAGGTCCCTGTTCTACAGCATGCGCATGAACGAAACCTTCAACATGGCTGAGTTCCTCAACGCAAGCCAGGTAATATACAGGCTTTCACCACCTGAAATACCTTTATGAGTGTGTTGAAAGAGCTGGACTACACACACACACAAGCTGCTTCCCACCTGGACCTATATAACCACTGTAGGTGTAATTTGGATCATATGAATATTCAGCACTGATGTAGTGATCAGTCACTTAGTGAATTGAGTCACACGTGCGCCGGGTCTTGTAACGACGGCTGCCATCACGTGCGCTCGCCGCTCCAGTACCTGCAGGGCATCAGGGAGCAGCTGAGGAGGTCATCTGTGAACGTGAGCAACATTTTCCTGCTGCGTGAGGAGGCCAGGATCACCATGGAGCTGTTCCAGCACTTCAGCCAGCTGGACCAAATCAACTACCAAGAGTTTCAAGCGCTGGTACTGTGTTTCTCTGTGTTTGTGTTTGTGGAAATGTAATCCATAGAAATGTTTCGTAAGTATTGTTTTTAAAGCGTCAACCCTTTCTCCAGCTAAGCAGAGAAGTAGTGAAAACAGATCTGGGACATTTTGCAGACATACTGGAGAAGACCGCAAACCTGCCGGTGAGGGCCTGGTGGATATGTATACAACACAGAGATCTAGTGTTTACAGATATGGATAGAACACAGAGATCTAGTGTTTACAGATATGGATAGAACACAGAGATCTAGTGTTTACAGATATGGATAGAACACAGATCTAGTGTTTACAGATATGGATAGAACACAGAGATCTAGTGTTTACAGATATGGATGGAACACAGAGATCTAGTGTTTACAGATATGGATGGAACACAGAGATCTAGTGTTTACAGATATGGATGGAACACAGAGATCTAGTGTTTACAGATATGGATGGAACACAGAGATCTTGTGTGTACAGATATGGATGGAACACAGAGATCTCGTGTGTACAGATATGGATGGAACACAGAGATCTCGTGTGTACAGATATGGATGGAACACAGAGATCTCGTGTGTACAGATATGGATGGAACACAGAGATCTCGTGTTTACAGATATGGATGGAACACAGAGATCTCGTGTGTACAGATATGGATGGAACACAGAGATCTCGTGTTTACAGATATGGATGGAACACAGAGATCTCGTGTTTACAGATATGGATGGAACACAGATCTCGTGTTTACAGATATGGATGGAACACAGAGATCTCGTGTGTACAGATATGGATGGAACACAGAGATCTCGTGTGTACAGATATGTATGGAACACAGAGATCTCGTGTTTACAGATATGGATGGAACACAGAGATCTCGTGTTTACAGATATGGATGGAACACAGAGATCTCGTGTGTACAGATATGGATGGAACACAGAGATCTCGTGTGTACAGATATGTATGGAACACAGAGATCTCGTGTGTACAGATATGTATGGAACACAGAGATCTAGTGTGTACAGATATGTATGGAACACAAAGATCTAGTGTGTACAGATATGGACAGAACAAAGATCTAGTGTTTACAGATATGGATAGAGCAGAGATCTAGTTATTAGAGATGGACAGAACATAGACATCTAGTATTTTGGACTTATTAAATTGGTAAATTGACATAATGTTGCATGTCTTCATACAGGGAAATGCGGTGATTCTTAAGAATCTGATGATGGTGGCAGATACAGCCAGACAAGTGGATAATGTGGTTCAGCACCAGAACTCCTCCAGGGTGCGTGCTTCATGTGGGTCACGTGTTCCCACCACATTCGGAGAACATCAAATGATGCGTGAACCCATGCTGTTCCACAGGGCTGGAGGGGGCGGGGCATTTGGTGGGAGTGGGCGGGTCAGAGGTGGTTCCACTGTATGGTAAAATCTCTTTGTCTCTCTAGATGAGGATGAGATCCAGCATAGAGGCTCTGGCCAACATCAGTCAGAACTACCGGGTATGTAAATGGAGGGGTGTGTTGCTGTCATGCAGCAAACATTTACAAACACATGAGGCTTACTTCAAACAAGAACCACTACACGATTAACAATCATTAACTCATTAACAGTGTGATACTGCCTTCAAAACGCTGCTGTGCCAAAGGTCGTGGGATAGCAGTAAATTGATTATGAAATGGCGTTAACTTGGTGGATGGCTTAAGGACGCCCACACCTGTATTAACTGTGAGGTGCTTGTGAATGAGGTTGAACACTGGCCAGCCAGCTCCAGGTGATGTGAACCGTGCGAAGAGGCACGGTGCTCCAGGATGGGCCGTTCCATTTCTGAACATGCACTGAACACGGCGGATGGTGGATACATGCTGTCGTTCACGCACGTTGTTGACGTCTGTCGTCTAGATGAACGCGGCGAACACTCTTCGCAGCGCCAGCCAAGTGGAGACGTCTCTCCGGCTGCAGCTTCCCGGCCTCGTGCGGAACGTGAGTCACGTCGTCCACGTTTAGACCTTACACGCTTACCACCGCCTCTGACGGAGGAGAGGGGAATGTTATTTGATGTTATGTGATGTTATTTGTCCGTGGCCCATGGACAGTAGCATGCAGGGGTGCCGTGTGGTGTGTTTTAGGCATCTCAGTGCGTGCTGACGAGGGGGGCGGAGCTACTGAACCAGTACTTGCGCGTAGTACAACATTCGGTGAGTTGCCATGCCAAATCACTTTAACAACCTTCTTCCTCAAATGGTGATGTCTTTAAGAAAAAGGCGAGGCTCTGCGGAGCCTATGGGAACCGTCACGGGAACAGGCGTCACGGGAACAGGCGTCACGGGAACAGGCGTCACGGGAACAGGCGTCACGGGAACAGGCGTCACGGGAACAGGCACAGACTCCTCTAACCTGGGACACGTGCTACTGCAGATGTCTTGTATCGCTGTATCCATAGCTACAGGCTAGAATCCATTATGGTACACAATAAACCGTAATTATGCTAATTTTGGTCCTGCACATAAACGCCTCAAATCACAATAAACAATTCAACATCAACAACATTTCCTTTATGAGGTAAGAGAAGGTGCTAGCACCAGACACCCCCTGTCCCCCCAAGTGTGAACAGAGCCAGTTGGCACGTGTCTCGCTCAAGCTTAAACCTGAATTTCTGAAACAATAGTTCACCTCTCATCTATGGAGAAATACTTCTAGCAGTTATCGCCTGCTCTGTCACGCCAGATACTGGACCAGGTTCTGGAATGCCGCTGGCTGCCAGTCTCCCTGAGCAACATGTACACTGCTGCCTGCGAGAATCTGATTGGACCCTGGGTGAGTGGGCGGGGCGTAGGGCGTTTGGTCATAAGTGCATCAGAAGCTGTGATGAAGCTGTGTGAACGGATTATGCATCAAACAGTAACAGCCTAGAAGGTCATATTAAGTCAAAAGAGAACCAAGGGGCTGTGTGTGTGTGTGTGTGTGTGTGTGTGTGTGTGTGTGTGTGTGTGTGTGTGTGTGTGTGTGTGTGTGTGTGTATAGAATGCGTTCTGGCTGTGCCTGGGCTGGTGTTGTGCGTTCCTGGTTCCTGGTGTAATCTTCAGCATTCTTGCAGCCAGGTTATGGCAGCCGAAGAGTCCAGCTGTCAGGTGATCTCCAAACACGGCTACACACTTTACAACAGTACACTCTCAAACACACACGGCTACACACATTAACAGTACCCCACTCTCAAACACGCACATTAACAGTGCACTACTCTCAACACACGGCTACACACATTAACAGTACCCCACTCTCAAACACACATGGCTACACACATTAACAGTACACTACTCTCAAACACACAAGGCTACACACATTAACAGTACACCGCTCTCAAACACACACGGCTACACACATTACCGGTACAACAGTACACAAACTCAAAGTCTACACACCCAGGTGATCTGTGCACCATAACACCTCACCACTACACATTAACAATTCAGCAACGTGTACCGTCTAACCGTATGCTCACTATTACACTGCAGAGTGTTATGGTGTGTGTTTATAGTTTATAGATTAACTACTATTTTGTAAATACAGCAAGGAACCATTTGGGATGCCAGATGACATTGTCGATAAAGCCAAGTCCAACAGCTACATCACCATGGACAACGTACCAGGCAAAAGGTAGTGTGTTGTATTGTCTCGTCACGTAACCGCGTGTCATAGCGTATTACGGAGCCAGCACATAACTGAATGTTTCAAGTGTGAATATGCTCACAGATACATCACTGCAGTAAGACCCTTCATTTACTAGCAAAATGGATCAATTAGTCCAAAAGCATAACAATTAATAAACATTTAAAATAATAGTAAGGAAACCTTGGCAAAAAATAAATAATAAAACAACTCGAAATGTGTTTATCTTTGACTCTGCACTTTGGTCTGAATTGGGTATTGTTGCTGTACTGTTTAGTATCTGCAGTATTTTAATATTAATGCAGTATTTGTTTGTTTCGATGAGCAGAAAGGACACTGTGAAGATTAATGCCAACATGTACATAACGCTGAGCGAGGCTACCAGCAGGAACGAAGACCATGAATGGAAAAAAGAGAAAAGAGAAATGAAAGCGGGAAGCACGATGTGAGTCTGGGGCTCCCACCGTGCCCACGCCACACGAGACGAGGGGTACGAAGATTACGGCTGCTACGGGCATCGCGGCGGCCGAGAGCTTCTACTGAACCGGCCTGCGAAATTCTTTACATCTTATTCTGTGTATAAGTACAGTTACTACAGGCCTGTTGCTGTGTGCTTTCTTTTCATTTTCTGTTTCTTTAAAGAGGCCTGTTGCTGTGTGCTTTCTTTTCATTTTCTGTTTCTTTAAAGTGTGTGTTTTCGGGCTGAATCTCTGCTTATCATGATTTATATTTAACGTTACTATTGCTGTATATGCAAACAAACACACAAAACGCCTGTAGTGTTCCCACGAGTCCTGTAGGTGGCAGTGGTGATCCAGTTTTGGTCTCACCACTCACTCGATGGGTTTTGGCTCATAGTGTCACTGTAGTACAGGGACAGGCGGTCCCAAACGCGTCCGTGTTTTCTTGCCTTCGGACACCTAATTATGTGAAACCCTGGCACTGGGTGATGGAGGGCGAGCCCCACGGAGCCGTGGAGGACTCAGAGAAGCTCGGCTTATCCAGCTGCTGCTTAGCCATGATTGTATGCAGAAAGACCAGGCGTGAAGAGACGGCGTTAGAAGTCACTGTCAGTGCTTTATTGGCGAGTCCCATGAAGACAACAGACAAACAACAGTGTCCTGTAGCGCTTCCAGCACCTGAGCAGAGTGACAGGCACTCAGTGTGTGTGTGTGTGTATGGACATCAAAATCTCACTGCTACACAGAAAGACATGCGCTTGATCTATTCCAAGCTGTGCTATTATAAGTAGGCTGACAAGAGAGACTCTTGTCGAAAGAGAGAGATATAGAATGAGAGACAGACACACGAGTCTGCAGTGCTGAAAGAGCGATAGAGAGAGAGAGAGCCTGGCCTCTGTGCTGATATCCCTGCACGATGGAGGTTTGGTGGAGGCCCGTGGTCTGAATCTCCTACAGCTGGGCCAGGTAAGCTGCACCTGATGTCGGAAGGTCAATGGCGTTAAATACCACCATACCCAGGAAGTGTCTGCACTGATCCACACACACTACATCCACACATCGTTAAAGGATGCCCGGAGGTTCCCCAAATGATACAAAAATCACAATGGTTTCATAATCAATACAAACATCTTTGTTAGGTAATAAATAAAGGTGCCGAGAGCATAAAAACACGACAAATTGAGACACAGTGACTCTTTGTAATTAGTAAAAAAAAAAAAACATTTACGTGGCAAAAAATATTCAACAGAAATTGGCTCCAGCCCCAAAAAGCCACGTTTATTGGAGATTCCTCGCACGGATGGCCAGGTTCAGAATAAACATGTGACAGAAGGTTGACTGTGGTGATGAAGCCCCAGAAAGGTGGTGTTCCTGAGTTTGTCCTGCTACGCACCGAGAGCCGAAGCCCCGGATGTGCTCTTCTCCAGACGGAGAAGGGGCTCTCTCACCGCACGCTGTATATCGCTAATGGAGCAAACCGATGCTTCGTGTCCTGTCTGCAGTTCCACATCAACCATTCATTTCTCTCAGGACCAGAAAAACAACTTTGTTTCTTTGGCAGATTAAGTATTCTAGACTGCAGGACTCGTTATCGCAACCGATAATGGCTTCGGTATTGTCATTAAAAAAAATTTGCGTTATGGACAAAAGCATTCCGCGCACCATAAATCACGCATCGTCACCAACGTTGGTCATCTAGCCCTGAGGATGGCATGAGTATATCTGCTCGCCTACGAATTAAACCTGGGCACTTCAACAAAACTCTCCCTTTTGAGGATAACTTCATTCTGTGGCTAGCAGGTGTTAACATGGCTTGGGGTGTGTGAGCAGTTGTATTAAAGGCATGGCGCCTGGGGCTCCGCCCCCTCGTCCGGAGCCCCGCCCCTCAGTCCTGTAGTCGGAAGTGGAAGGATGTGGTGCTCCACCGTGTTATATCGCAGTTCAGCATGTTGCGCTCCGTGAAGCTCACGTTGTCCTCGCTATCGATCAGGATCACCGTGTTGGTCCTGCGAAGACATGCCGGGGGTGAGGGGTGTGGCCAAGCCATGAGCTCACTATTTCTAATAGGAGTGTGGGGATTGTTTTCTTTTCTGAAGACTTCAATCAGAAGTAAGACTAATATGTTTTTTTAGCAAAAAGGTACAGAACTGTTTTTCTATTAATTTCAACAGAAGCCCAAACATCAATGGAAAAAGAAGATTGTGTCTACCTCTAAAAAGAGACCTGGTGTGTGTGTGTGTGTGTGTGTGAGGGTGGAGCTGACCTGGTGCCATAACCTGGTGAGCGCACACACACGGCGGAGAGGGCTTGAAGCATGGCCTTACTGTAGCCCACACCCTGACTCTCCTGCATGGGGTCAGGAGTGTGCCTGGGGAAAGGAGAAGAGGGGGGAGGAGGGGGGAGAGAGAGAGAGAGAGAGAGAGAGAGAGAGAGAGAGAGAGAGAGGGTAATTGTAGCTACAGCGACATAACCGAGATTTCTGAGCACTGTTCATTCAGAAGTGCTTCAGAGGCTGCATCTGCTGAAACAAGCTTTTGATGTAGGTCTTTTGATGTAAATAACACCACGCTCACGGTGTCTCATGAATACTCCATCACGTCTGGAACAACATTTGTAAGGGGGTTTGTTGGTTCTCAAGACCAGTGAATTGTGGAAGGAAGCCACATTTGCACCGCTGTATTGCTCCACAGCAGGACTGCAAGACGGAGGCCAATCTGGATTCTGCACATGCACCCAGAGCTGAGGACTCTATGAACCTCTACAAGCCACTACACCCCCCCCCCCCCCCACCCCCCACCAGTTCCTCACCCCAGGACTTCATGGGCCTCTGACCAGAGGGGTCAGTCCAAGCTGCTGGACATTGTCCCCAAACACCAGCCAGTGGCACCTTGGGCTCCACTCACTAGTCACAGTTTCAGCTGCACAGTGTCCGACGTGGAGTCTCTCTTCAGTGTGCCTGCCTGGTCTGGTCGTTTGTAGACTCCATGACCACACTGGACAGTATGCTGGGCGTGGCTGCTCTGTTCATTTGCACCAATAGGAGTTTGTCTTTCGTTTTGATGGAGCAGCGAGCAAACCCACGACGTGGAGAGATCGTAAAGCGCGAGTTAAACCTCCTCCCACTGTGGCCCCTGGAAGCCCCAGCTCACAGCCGACCTCTCTGCTGCCATTAGCGCACGTGTGTGTGTGTGTGTGTGTGTGTGTGTGGACGAGGCAGAGCCGGACGTGTCCTGCAGGTGCAGCGGTCCGATAAAGGCCGGCGGGACCCCACGTGCCAACCAGCTCCTCAACTCCACTCGCGAGATAATGAGAAGAGTCCCGCTCTCCTCTCTAGGCTTAAGCACACGTTTTAAATGCCCTGACATGACATTTAAATAACGACTGTACTGAAAGAAGAAGAAAAAAAATCTAACTGTCAGCAGTGCAGCTCCAAAGATAAAAGGAAAATGGCTAAAAGCTTTGCTATTAGACTCGTTGAAGTATGCTACGGTGTTTCTGGTCTTAGTTTAATAGCCGTTACTAAGGATTATATAATAACAGGTCATTTCAGCTGAATTCAATAATGAGAGTTTTTCCACACGGGTTCAAAAAAGGTCTCGCACTGCCTATGCACTTGTGTAACAACAACAACAGGGAAAAAGAAGCAGGTAGCTGCTGACACACTCCAGTCTCCTAGAGGTGATAGTGAGGAAGACACACGGCCAGGCAGGCAGAGAGAGAACGGGTGAAGAAAAAAGAAAAAAAAAAAGCAAGAAAACCCAACAAGAACATCCAAGTGTCACCGAGTCCAGACGCAGTCGATCAACATGTTTGGAGACCAAATTCTTTAGAACAACCATGGATGTCCACAGCAACGATAATGGCCTTTGTAAATAAGCTACATGTCCACAAATGCCTCTCAAACTGCTCAAAGACATTTTTTTCCACTTTATTACTTTACAACAATTCATAATGTATCATAAAACACATGAACTAGTATGTGAGGCCTTTATTAAGATCTGACTGTGGTGTGAAAGAAGTTTAGTCACGTATTTATGAAGGCTATTTGGACTGCTGTTGCACTGTTCCAGTGTTTGTTAGCAATGTTAGCAGCTTTTGTTCTAATCCAAAGAACCAAAAACTCAACATGTCTAAGCTAAACAGAAAACCATGGAAATTTGTAAAATAAAAAAAAAAAAAAAAATCACAATTGGCAAATTAGTAACGAATGTATTAACATAATATGAAGTATATATTAAATATATTAAGTACATATGTTATATGAAATTATTTAAAGGCAAACATGGGTGAAATTACGTCAGAGGTTCTGAATGTTGGTTTCAATGCATTTTTGATTAATTGCCCAACACAAAACACAGTTAATATGCTTACAGCTAAACAGAACAAAGTGCTGTGGTATGTAAATACTAGAGAGAGAGTGTGAGAAGAAGAGTGTTGGTATGATGGTGAGAAAAGGAACACATCAGGCCATTAAGGCTTGGACTTTACTGATGCTAAATAAACTTGAGAAATGTTCCACAGATGTGAGTGGTGTTTTCGCCCCTGGTGTGAGGAAATTCATTACCATTATCCTTAGATTTCATGTTTATTTCATCCTCAGAGATCATGTTTATTTTAGATATAAAAATAACATTTAAAACGCTCACAAACATTTGTGGGTTGCACTTCAAAGATCTTCTGAAATAAGGTCTGAATAAACTCTTGCTTTTTTGTCAAATGACCTGACAAAGATCAAAGAGATAAACACAGTTCCAATTTCACTTGGAGGATAAATGAGAAAGTGAGGGAGGGAGGGGAGAGAGGGAGGAGGGGAAAGGGGAGAGAGAGAGGGAGAGAGAGACAGAGAGAAAAGGAGTGAGGGACAGTAGGCTTTAGAGATTGGATTAGTTTGTTACTGAAGTGCAGAAAGAGTGGATTTCTGTTTTTCCCTGAAGCTTGACTGTGTGTGTGTGTGTGTGTGTGTGTGTGTGTGTGTGTGTGTGTGTGTGTGTGTGTGTGTGTGTGTGTGTGACGTGATGCAGTGAGAGACAGAGAGTGGACATGGTGTGAGTGATGGAGAGGCAAGAGATGTGATGGAGGGTGAAACTGAGAGACTCACAGCTCTGTGTTGTTCAGGACCTGTTGCAGTTCCTGCACTAGACCTTCAGGGGGCAGTGTTTTGCTCACCACGCTGGTGAAAAGACGCTTGCCATGTTCCAATTTCCGCCACGGAGTCTCCAGCAAGGAGTTACTCAACGCATATATTCCTATTAACACACACACACACACACACACACACACACACACACACTTATTCGTCATTCTCACCCACATGTTACATGTGCATTTCTCTCATGTCAGGTCATTAAATAAAGTGCACAAAATATGTCTGAATAAAAACCTGTGTGTGTGTTCAGATCTGGAGGAATAACACGCTTTTACACACACACACACACACACACACACACACACACACACACACACACACACACACACACACACACACACACACACACACACACACACACACACACACACCTTAACTGAAAGCCTACTTTAGTGTATGGGAAGAGAGCTAAGAGCGACTGAACAGACCCGCTTTCAGGCGAATGGGTTCCGGACTGCCCTTGTTTCCATAGTAACACACAGTGTCTTCATTGGCTCTGAATTAAGCAAAATGGAGAGAAGAAACGCAGTTAGCCATCACGCCTGCTCAAACAATTTAACGCGAATTACCATTTTTTTTGTTTATTTAAGCTTCACCAACATTTTACTTTTTCCCCTAGATATGTAAACACTGTGGAAGACCAATTATTTAACCTTAAACTGGCAGTGAGTTATTTTATTCACCAACACACCAATCAGAGCCAATATAATTAGTCTCACAGCGAGCGACCGTTAGCGAATAGACTGGATCGGCGTGAGTAAAAACACAACGTTGTTATAGGTTATATTAAACACTGCTGGGTTTGCAGTCCTTCTAATTTACTAAGAAGTTAGGATGCTTGAGTTCATTAGCACGGGATTAGTTACGCCACTCAAGATGGTGTAACTATATTACCTAGCTAGAATAACAGATTTATTGGATTAGCTAAAGAAACGGATCCTGTTCCGGTTTACTTCCACGCCACGCCTGCCGTATCGTCCTGCGGGTTTGTTTGCAGCTAATACGCGATGTTTCTACATAATTATCCAGAGAAGCATAACCACCGTGTAAAAGGTTATCGTTGTCAGTTCAAGTGCAAATGTCTTCATCTTCTGTAAACTTTCCTTTGGCCTGCGGTTCTGTTTACATCGGTATAATTAGCCAGAGACTCAAAACGACCGAAAGGTTATCGCTGTCAGCCCAAAGCCATATGTCTTGATGTGAAAACTTTTTTTTTGGGGGGGGGGGGGGGGGGGGGGGGTTGAGTAGGTCTAAAAGCTGCGACAATCTGTAAGCTGTTTAGAAATTCAATGTTGACGCACGATACACGGATAACAATCAATTTCTTCTCTTTTATCTGTGACCATTAGCGAGCCGATCGCTCTCCTCTGCCTGGGTGCTCGTCATTAGCGGGAAGAATGGCTCCTTGCCCGGCAACCGCGAGCGCATTCACATGGCTATTCAGAGCTCTAGATGATTAAATGCGTTTCTCTCATCTCTTACACGGTTGTGGTGAAAGGCCACACTCAAACGAGCCGCCTGCACTTTTTCGAGTACTTTTATTCGAATGACACTGTTGAACCACGGAGTTGTATATGTTCCGAACACACACAGGAATGCAAGAAATACAGTAAACTGGGTCGTCTGCTTCATTTATTTGGCCAGAGAAACAAGAGGATGGACAGAAAATGAATTGGACATGAATTTAAGGGAGGGATTATTAAAAGGATGTGAAATAATCATGGTACACCGTTCTTGAGAAGCACAAGGTCCCAGTTTATTACAAACCCATGTTGGGTCTTTAGTATACTTGAATTTAGTCCACCTGTTGACATGCAGTCTGGCACTCTCCAACACATATGCCACAAGTCAGTATAACTGTGGTTATTTGGTTGGTGTATCAGACACAGCGGGCAGCTGGATCCTCTATGGGATAAGAGTGGTGTCCAAAACATCCAAGCAGTATCCTAATAGTAAAACCACAATGCTAGAGCCAGTAGCCACTGATTAGGACTTGAGCGTGGCCATTACAAAACACCTGCAATGAGGGGACGGAGGAGAAGATCCGAAGATGAAACGGAGATGTTCAAGAACTATATGGAAGCCACGTCGGGAACGAGGAACACTGAAAGCTCAAGAAATATCAAGGGCTGAGAGAGGAGTTGGAAAAGATGTGGAAACTGAAGGCAACACTGGTTCCTGTGGTAATCAGCACTGGCATAGGATACTGTGAAGGACCCTCAAGCTCCCGTGTCTCTGCTAGAGGACCCAAGCTTGAAGGAATATATATACCTCCACAGAGAGAGCAACAACAAAACTGGTGCACTGCACAAGGTTTTTTGAGAATGATGCTGGCCTTCAACAGCCAAGTGCAGGTGTTTCTAATAACGCGGCTTGTGAGTGCAAAAAATACATTCGCACAAAATACTTTTCGAAGGTGATGAGGAGTCCCGGGAGACGGTGAGAGATCTCCACTCCTCCCTCAGCTCATCCTCCAAGACAAACAATCAGTATGCCGAGGAGAGAAAGCTTGTTTGATGGAAGCCCACGTCTTCCTTTCTGTCTTTAAACCGGCGTCTGTTTGCGCTTCTTCCTCCCGCTGAGCTGAGCCGCGTGGTTCCGGCTTTGATGGGAAGAACACGAGCTCGGAGCGCTCGGCTAGCAGATACGGCTGGCGCGTGGCTACTCCAAATCTAGCACATGTCCATGGCTCGTCTCCGATTAGACCGCGATCAAAGAACATCCTGTTTAGCCTGGCTGAGCACGGCTTGAAATTTTGCTCTGTGGTTTCAGTCTGGCCTTGTGTCACCACGTCACTGACTGCCAGGGCATGGAAAAGCGTTCCTCGCTGCCTCCTGCTTACAAATCTTCCTTCGTTCTTTATCACTGTGGAGCAGGCCAAGTCTATTCCAATTCATCCACGTTCCTTCTTCATCCGATATGCAATCCCACCTCGGGGCATGGACGAACTCTTAAACGACACCCACAACGACACTTGCGCTGGGAGCAGCGTTAATTTAGACCAATCTGGGCTCCAGCGATACGTGTCAAAGAACACAAAGGTCGGTGTCCCAAGACCCTGGACAACCTCCAGCCTCTGTACCAATTCGGCTTCTCTGCTCTTAAGCAACGATGTGCGGTGCGTTTGCCAATAAAGACGTGACTTAAGGGAGAAGACAGGGAGTGATGCCATTATTCCGTAATGTTTGGATGCAGAGTGCTCACCGCACAGGAGACCAACGCCTCAGCCCTGCGGGAGACCGAGAAGCTGTGAGCAGTAAGCTGGTTCTGGATGGGAGGCGCTGAACAAACACGACTAACCCACAAAAAGGATTATTCTCCAGCAGAGAAAGGCACCCCAGCGCCCAGAGATTCCTCCATGAAAATAAGAAACTGGGAGGCTTATGTTTATTTTGAAACATGAGCGTCGACATGTATCTATATTTTCATATGTAGGGGAGGCTTTGGAGACCTAAATATGCAGGATATCGCCTATTTATGACTGTTATTACACACCACCAAATTGAGTAGTGCTGAAA
Source organism: Brachyhypopomus gauderio (assembly GCF_052324685.1). Classification (NCBI taxonomy): domain Eukaryota; kingdom Metazoa; phylum Chordata; class Actinopteri; order Gymnotiformes; family Hypopomidae; genus Brachyhypopomus; species Brachyhypopomus gauderio. Next base: position 24,262 of record NW_027506975.1, on the reverse strand, counting down.
ATTCCACTAAATGCAAGAATGTTCAGATATGATCTACCACAGTTGTTTCTGCTGTATTATTAGAAATGTAGAGCGTTCCAAAGCCAATACTGTGCTCTAAAACAACGGTTTCTATATTACATATCAAAATGGAACCTGGACTGAGAGAGGGCTATAGTGCCTTGGGTTTCATGCACAGGGGTCATCCTGGGTGTCACATGAACTAATATGGAAAATGACCGTGTAGTAAAACAGAATTTACATTGAATTTGAATTAAGTTAACTGCAGCATGAAAATAATGTCCTGTTCATCATATATAGAGCTTCGTTCTTCATCATTTGAACAGATTCTTGGCTGACAGCTGAGAAACTACAAGACAAATTCAATTAAACCAACTTTACAAAGTTCAAGTAACCAGTCACAGGACACCAGCTTTGTCCAAAAGTACTAGAGCCTTCGGTATAGATCCAAATGCTTCACTTCTGCACCCCATCAACAACATTCCTTCGAAAAGAGAAGCAAAAACTTGATTTAAAGATCTCTCAAGCCATACTGACATCCACGGAGAAGTTTTACTGCTTCTTTTGGGAAAATTCCAATTTTCTGCACTGCTGTTTAGTTTGGCCATGATGGTCCCTCTTCTTCGTCGCATTCTCCAGACTGATATATAGAAGCAGATGATTAAAAACACGAGGAATAGTTACGGCCCGGATATGTCACAACAACTGCTAGAATCATCACCGGTCTTGGCAAGCCAGCCGGCTGAGGCAGAGAATCTCTGTTATAATGTACACCTCCTCTCCTGTTGTAGGACGTTGCTATTGATTTTGTAGACAAAGGAGCCACAGCGAAGTTTCTGATAGGGTTATTGCCACATGCATCATCTTCACCTGGGAGAAGAAGAGGGGGTAGACTAATGGCTTGGTAACGATCCTGTTTATTGAGATGGTAAACAAATAAATAACACCCCCAGACGATTTCGACATTCGTTTTTATTACTTCTCATGGGTGTCTCCTGTCATTGTGTGTCCGTACACTACACAGCCTCTTAAAACATATCGTCCCTTCTGGCCCCCGCACGCATTAACAAAGTAATGCAATATCGGACATGGCAGGACGAGGTATTTGCTTTGCTGCTGTAGGGGCGGGTCTTATTTTATTATGGCCGGCTCTGTTTAGCCGGATCGGCAGGTGTTACGTTAGGGCCGGAGTGAACCACACGGAATCAGGAGCAGGATCTGGTTCTTCTGGGGGGGGTGGGCACACACGCTAATGGGATGATCCTGCCTGCCGAGATCGGCCATCTTCACCCCAAACTGGTACTTTGGTTCTGGTGCTCTCTTAGCCATGACGCTTCAGCATCACTGGGAACTGAGCTAACGGAGTAAGATGTGCGAGCCCTGGCTTCAGTGCGCATCCATGAAACGTCTGCAATGCAGTTTCATTCCTCCCCCGTGGAGAAACACGGCAGGGATTTTGTGTTATCTGGATTAATGCCACGTGAGCTGGCGACTCTAGTGTACTCTGACCTTCTCCCTGATAATGAGACCGGTTTGTTCTAGATCGAGTACCGGATGGCCCATTAACAGCACAGTTACATAGCAATACGTGATAATACTGACCACTATCTGAAATGATAATACTGGATTTAATTAGCAGTCACTTGACTTATGGTCTCTTGGAAAGACAATATGACGGAAGTTTCAGCCTTTAAAAACCATAACGGCACACCTGTGCCTGCAGGAATCATCTCTAAACCAAATTCCTCTTAGAAGGGAAGGACCAAAGACCCGAAGGAAGGAGTGTGCAGTCAAGCAGCTGTGAAGCTGAGTTCCAAATGGCCTCCATAAGCTTAGTCTGGCGGTTGAACTGATGCCCCTCCCCACCCCTGCAAACAGACCCCCCGAGATCACACGATAATCATCCCGCCGCCGCGTCCCCGGCAACACGGACAGCGAGAACGGGGAGGGAGAAAGTGAGAAGAAAGACATTTCAATACACAAAGTCCCGCAAATCTCTCGGGACCCTGGCCCTGCCCGCCTGGGAGATTTGTTTGCCTGTAGATGAAACAGAATGGAATGGTGGCGGAGAGGACGAGTGACTATCATTTCATTACGCTGGATGAATTGTAAGGAGGCGCCGCACGAGTCCCTCATAACCGTAGAGGCACCAACCTAAGGAAAGCTGTGGTGGTAAATGAATACCAGCAGGGGAGCAGCTGGCACTGGGATTAATATCAGCCAGCGCTATCTGCTCTACGCTCGCCATCATTCAATGCTAGTGACGTTAGGATCATTGGATTAAAGATTCCTTTTACATTTATATCGTGTCCCGCATGAATGACCGAGGACGGCAATTACTGTGATGTACGTGTTAACATGTGTACTCGCCGCACGGCCAGGAAAAGCCGCGGTACATCGCGCTGCCAGACGGGCACGTACGCAGATGCAGACGAGCGCAACGTTCGTGTCTCTGGCTGTCGCATTCGCGGTTACTCACGTTAGAGACCATCCCCGGAATGGTCGCGGCCCGATTTTGTCTCCGTAAAACCAAAAGCGAATCAGGAGCCTGGATCTAATCCAGGATTCCACAGCTTTATGGTTCAGTGTGTTCCCCAGACCAGGCAATTTGGACTGACCCACTCACAGCATGATCTCAAATTTCACATCAGGTGTTTCTTTCTATTACTCAATAAAATAATAATAGCACTGACGTGTATTTCCGCATAAGCACCAGCCCAGTGCAGGGTTAACAAGCTGACTACTGAAGTCCGGTATGCTCCGGATCAGCACTGTTTTGAGTACAACATTGGAATAGGCATGCAAACATTGTGTGCATGGGCTTATGAGGCATTATAAATCACAATTCCACTCTGTAAGGCCGCTGTAGCAGCAGCACCTCCACCCACAAACCCCACCAGACAAGCGGCAGAAAGAAAGGGAAGAGGCCCCAGTGTGAGGCCCCAGGACCCGTTGGCTGGCCCCTGCCCAGAGCCCCCAAACTGTCCTGCTGCACACACCTACCTGAAGTCAGCCGTAAGGAGGTTGAAGCCATTGTACAGGTGGCCCTCAGACGCCACCTTGCGCAGGTAAGAGAAGCTGTCCAGGTTGTCTGTCAGGAAGTTCGACACCAGGAACCCTGGGGAGAAGGGACACGTACTCACATTTGCACAAAGGAGGATTATGTTCTGGCAGAAGTCTCGTTTTGTTGTTTTTTTTGTAAGACGGGCACCTTGCAGTTACAAAATGGCAGACCTTCAACTTTCATTAAACAACAGCCAAGCACTGCAGCTTCTCCCAGCGTCTGCCGTACCATCGTGGCGCTCTGAACCCACTTACAGAAAGGTCAGTGCTTTAATAAACGCCAATAACACAGTATCAATAATGAAGGTGAACAGCAGTCACTTGGGAAAACTGCAGAATCAATACCACTTGATAAGCAGTTTCACTAACGCAAGCTAAGGCTTTCAGTAATGATCGTTATCTGGACGCCTTTAATAAGGGAGTCGACTAACAGGATAAAATCATATTCATCAATGCTTCAGATGATTATGCAGTTCGGTACAAAGCAAAATCTTGGCCTGCAGACGAAGAGTCTTCCTCTGCCTAACCCGTCTGAAAAAAATTTTTCTGCCAGACCGGCGTCATAAACGCCAGCCAATGCAAGAGAAGCGGCGGAACCTACCTCGCCCGCGGGCGTCCGGGTTGGTCCAACCCTCCATGTAATTGGTTAGCGCGGCCAGCTTGCCCCGCCTACTGACCCCGAGCCAGGAGCCGCCCTCCTTCCTCTCTTCCAGATCCAGACCTGAGGAGGCACGCAGGAGAGGAGCAATCTTCTCAACGACGCACGGGAGGCGAGAGGGCCCAGACGGACCAGCTGCGGCAGACGGCCAGACCTTGTGCCGACGCCCAGCGCGAGACCGAACGCGTCTTATTCGACAGCTGGCTTAGTGCAATGCAGAGAATGGAGTGTGTTCCATATTTATAAAGCTATTCTCAACAGATTAATTATCTTAATTACCTCTCTGCAAACAAGATTATTCAAATTACGTCTAGGTTTTTTTTATACTTTTTTCAATAGCTCATATTAAGTAAAATGTTCTTGCTGACAGATAATTTAGATTCAAGCAAATTAGTGAATGTCATAGACTTTCCTGCATGTTTAAATTTTGAAAGAATTTAAAGAAGACTGCTGTGGTATTTCAAGTGAGTATTTTAAGAGAATTTCAAACATGACAGACCTCTGCTGTATGTGTACAATAATAGTGCTCATTTAGAAATGTAGAGGGCTTAAAATGTTAATTTTCAGATAAATCTGGGGAAAACGGCGAGGAACACAGGACACTAGGATTTTTTATGAAAGGTCACATGAATCTGTTTTGGGCACTTCCTCTGTACATCATGGCCTGAGGCTAATCAGTTGGCCTCAGTTCATGTCTTCCACGCTGGGTGTCTGTTCAATCTCCACCCCCCTGGGTGGTTAAAGACCCCCTTCCTAACTCCATACTTCATTTCAGCCATTTCTCATAAACTCAACCATTAATTACCAACCCGCAACGATCACCCCCCCCCCCCCCCCCCCCCACTCCCAAACACGTCATCCGCTTGACCCTAAATCACAGGCGCGAGCAGAGCCCGACAAACTAAATGTCACCCGATCTCTGCCCAACAGCAAGGGGCCATGACTGATTCCTTGTGCTGTGTATCAAACAAGGGGTCGTCAATCAATTACTAGCGGCTTGATGCCAGGATGAGTGGAGCCCCTAGGAGGAGGCCAAACATTTTCAGCCTCCAGTCTCATTTCCTGGTGTTGTTCATTTTGACTGTATGCATCACTTTTCCCCTCGTCCCTCATAGGAGACGGATAGGGCAGGTAGTTTAAGGAAGGCCACGTTTGTTGGTTCTGAACAGATTTTTGAGCTGCCATTATTCATTCAGGGGTTTTTTATGGTTTCTTTCATGATAACACTGGTCTCTCTACACCATTTAGCCAGTCAATATGGAGTCATCCTTGAGGGCGGAGAGAAAAAGGAGACGTGATGGCATCAAACATCAAGTGCGTTGCTGGAAATGCGAAACGTGTTCTTTGAGGCCAGAGTGGATTTTTTTCAGTGCCATTTCTACAAATGCTAATAGTGTGTCTAGCGGGGGAACGCGAGTCGACAGGAGTCACCGCCTTTCCAGCCGATCGATCAGCCTCAAATAGTTTTATCCAACATACACCAATTTAAAAACCTGTTTTCCACACAGTCAGGGCTCCACCTCCACCATGGTTGCTCCTTCCACACGAGGGCTGTAGGTGGGAGGACTACAGTGCAAGCGTGCTGGCTCTGTGGACGGGTGGGGAGTGGAGTGATTGGGTTTGGGTGCAGCGCAACCTTCAGACCTGCAGAGGTGGTTCGGAGGGCTGACTCCTGAAATGTGGCTGAAATGTGGATGGGGAACTACATTTTAACGTAGGATCTGTTCACCTTTGCTTTACTACAAGCTTATTTCCTATGTTTTATCTGCTAAAAAATGTTTTAGTACAGAATTTAGTGCAGAATAATGCAGTTCAAATTAATCTTAAATGGATTATAAGACAAAAGTGGTACATATAAAAAAACCTTCAAACAAATCCGGGTTGTTGTTTGGTTCAGATCGATTACATGTTTAACCAATCAGAAGGCTGAAAAGCCGGACTCTCCTACCGCTGAGGATCTCCTTGTCGTTGCCCCAGAAGTCGGCGGCCTTGGACGGCCTGTTGTATAACTCGTCTCTGTTGGCGGCCAGGACGAGCCTGCGGGGGGCACAGAAGAGAGAGCTGGTGGAACGTGGGCCTGGAGACCCGGCACCGACTGGCACGGACCAGTATGGACCAGACGTAGGTTCCACTCTGTTCTCATATCACCATTCAAATATGTGAAACAATAACACAGGCCTCACCATAAGGATTTAGTTTTAATTAAACAGTCATTAGTATTCTCTTCAAATCGACATTTTGAGCAAGGCCCACCAATAACGTCCAACTGACCCAAAAAACTCCAGCCAGTCAGTACGAATTGAATCTGATCTCTGTAACACACCGAATCAGTGATTGAGTTAGAGTAATCTTGTCTAAAGCTGCAAATCGAATCCAAAGCTTCTGGGAGCGAGAACAGCCAAAAAAAGGCCCAGGTCCTGCGGTCCAGCGGTCCAGCCCACGCCTTCTGTTCAGTCCAGCCTTTCCTGTTGATTAGAAGCTGATTCCAGCCAAACTGCTAACTTGCCAACTGATGGCTGTGAGATAACGTGGTAGAGCACCCAAGCACTCTGGGGGCGGAGCTGGGATCCACACTGCAACCGCACCAGTACAAATGCATCTGGACCATTAGAGCACGCTCCAACCCAACACGGTTTGATAGTTTCAACAGGGGTCTGTGTGTGTTGCACATGTGTGTGTGTGCGGGTGTGTGTCAGTGGTGTGGTTTTGACCTAAGCTGCTATGTGTCAGCACTAAGGATGAACAATTTCTGAGCAGACAACAAAACACTTCTGTAAGTAGCTCTGGATAACACAACCTGCCAAATGCATAAGTGTGTGAGTGTGTGTGTGTGAATGTGTGTGTGTGTGTGCACGCGCTTCAGGTCAGCACTTTGGGAGAGTGATGGCTATTGTCTTTGCAGCTCCCCATACCCACAAAAGCTCAGTTTGCTGCAGTGTTCTCCAACTGTCTCTCTCTCTCTCTCTCCCCCAACGGTCTCTCACTGTCTCACAGAGCGTGTGCGCGCGCACGCACGCACACACACACACACACACACACACACACACACACACACACACACACACACACACACACACACACACTTTGCTCTCATCAGCAGCAGACCCACAGCGTACCCTCTCAGAGCCACGTTGACAGCAAACCTGCAGAACCCTGCAGTGACTGAGCTACAGGGCTGCCCAACACACTGAAGGTCAGCGTCCACAGGGCCTTTCCTGCACACGGGACGCCTTTTCACAGAGCACACCGGCTCCTCCGTAATACACCTCATACGCACTCGATTAATGTCTGTCTGCGGCATTCCCCAAACAGCAAGTCCTCTCAGAAAACCTCTCAAGAGAACTCAAACTGAGACAGGACAGACAGGACACAGGACATCTGTCTCGATACCAGCTCCCTGGTCAACTGCCGGGGGAGGGGGGCATGGAGAGAAATAGAGAGATAGAGACAAGAAGGGAGGGAGAGAGGGAGAGCTAAAGCAGGGATAATCAGCGCAAATGAGAGGGGGGAAAAAGGGGAAGAGTGAAAGCGAACCTAAACCTGTGTGGAGCCTCGTTAGCGTAATGAATACGCTAATGCCCTTGCATTGATTATCAATCGCGGAGACGTGCAGCAGCAATTGCTTTATCAATCGGTCCGTTTTCTATTCGCTGGCTGGCTGCTTCCTGCCGGCATGAAGGGAGAAGCCCAGGGTCAATAAACAGCCTCCAGCCGTCGGGATGGAACAGAGTGGCCATTGCCGGGGATGGCCGTGCCACATAGGGGACTAGGGCTGCCCGATACAGACCAAAATATCATATCGGGATTATACTGCAACGGTATTACAACTGCGATATATCTTGGGATCCACTGCGTTGGCTTGTGTCAGATGGAGATGATAATAGCAAATTAAAGCATGGACCGGTTGCTAGCTGGACTGTCCAGTGGAGGATGCGTTCTCTGTTGAGTCCTCCAAGGTTTCTCCCTTAAACCTGCTCAGGGACTCCACGATTACCTTCGTCTTGTTCATCATGGATCTGCACCCAGACGTTTGTAAAGCTGCTTTCTGTGCATTGTTGAAAGTCAGAATACACAACGAAAAAGGCAATTCATTACATTTATTAAAGTATACACCGGCCACTTTATTAGGTACACATGTACCAAATGCTCATTAATGCAAATGATGAATCAGCCAATCACATGGCAGAAACTCAATGCATTTAGGCATTTAGACATGTAGACATGGCCAAGATGATTTACTGCAGTTCAAACCGAGAATCAGAATGGGGAAGAAAGATGATTTAAGTGACTTTGAACGTGGCATGGTTGTTGCTGCCAGACGGGCTGGTCTGAGTATTTCAGAAATTACTGATCTACTGGGATTTTCATGCACAACCATCTCTAGGGTTTACAGAGAATGGTCCGAAAAAAAGAAAAATATCCAGTGAGTGGTAGTTCTGTGGGCACAAATGCCTTGTTGATGCCAGAGGTCAGAGGAGAATGGCCAGACTGGTTCTAGCTGATAGAATGGCAACAGTAGCTCAAATAACCAGTTGTTACAACCGAGGCATGCAGAAGAGCATCTCTGAATGCACAACACGTCAAACCTTGAAGCGGATGGACTACAGCAGCAGAAGACCACACTGGGTGCCACTCGTGTCAGCTAAGAACAGGAAACTGAGGCTACAATTCACACATGCTCAATAAAATTGGAAAATAGAAGATAGGAAAAATGTTGCCTGGTCTGATTAATCTCGATTTGACAACATGAAAGCATGTATCCATCCTGCCATGTATCAGTGGTTCAGGCTGGTGATGGTGGTGCAATGTTGTGGGAGATATTTTCCTGGCACACATTGGGCCCATTAGTACCAATTGAGCACCATGTCAATGCCACAGCCTACCTCAGTATTGTTGCTGACCAAGTCCATCCCTTTATGACCATGGTGTACCCATCTACTGATGGCTAATTCCAGTAGGATAACGTGCCATGTCATAAAAAGCTAATAATCTCGGACTAGTTTCTTGAACACAACAATGAGTTCATTGTACTCAAATGGCTTCTACAGTCACCAGATCTCAATCCAATAGAGCACCTTTGGGATGTGGTGGAACGGGAGATTCACATCATGGATGTGCAGCTTACAAATCTGCAGCAACTGCGTGATACTATCATGTCAATATGGACCAGACTCTCTGAGAAATGTTTCCAGTAACTTGTTGAATCTATGCCACGAAGGATTAAGGCAGTTCTGAAGGCATAAGGGGGTCCAACCCGCAACTAGCAAGGGATACCTAATAAAATGGCCAGTGAGTGTACGTAAAGTATTGCAGGCCAATGTGGTGATAACAAGGAATGTTAGGTGGTTCTAGCATATAAACTGTACAGAGAGGTTCTAAAACCTTTCACAGAGATGTTCAGAAACTGTTCAAAGATCATCAGGCATACTGCTTGTTCTCTTTTGGTAATCCAAGTTAAGAGTAGGAGTAGCTGATCCTGAATCAGTGTTTAGGAGCAAGTCAGTGGCTCCCAGAACATAAACATCCAGATTTGATGAGCTGATCTGCGGCAGCTGAAATCTTTGCTTAACTCAGCATTTCCCAACTAGGACGAGAGCAACAGCACAGAAACCCGAAGAGAAATGTTTTCATAACAGAAACGTCAAACAGGATAAACTCACAGGCTCTGCAGTGTCCCTGACGGGGGAGTGTAGCTACAAGAGTCTTGTGTTACCAGACACGGTGCGGCTTTCAGATAACGCTTAAAGACCAAAGGGCTGTGCTCACAGCACGCTGACCTTGTGACATTAGAGATCAGACAAGTCAATAGGTGGAGTGTATCCCTCTGCATCCACACTGAGATACTGAATCAGTGCATCTGGTGCAGAGGCCAACATCACACACACACACACACACACACACACACACACACACACACACACACACACACACACACACACACACGCTCACTGTTACTTTCCCACATTAGGTGTCTGATCTATATTATGCAGTGCACCAAAAGAGAGTGAGATGGAGTGACAGGCAGACAGAGAGAGAGAGAGAGAGAGAGAGAGAGAGAGAGAGAGAGAGAGAGAATTGGGAAAAGCAAGCTAGTGACAACCACACACCCCCACAAACCTATTTTTACCAGCTCTCCACTTGATATAAATCACATACATCTACTTGACTTCATGTTTCCCATCTTAACCAACTTCCCCCCCCAGTAGAACACACACTATATTATATCACTGTACTCATGGGTACTTGAATTATCTCAATTTTTACCCTCCACTTAGGAATCTAAAGTTTGTTTCAAATTACTGTCAATGAGAGAGAGAGAGAACTGAGAGAACCACAGACATTTTCAGAAAGCTTTTTCCAAGTATTTCACACATTTGGGTGAACACACACACACACACACCTGCAGACGCACAAACACAGACGTGCGCGCGCCGACTCACACCGCTGGCCTCAGTAGGACATCAACAGATGGCATATAACCCATTTCATACAATATATACCACATTTTTATAAAAACATATTTTCAAACTGGTAATGAGCCCTTTGCTACTGGTATTGGGCTACTGCTGTTCTCCATCATATCTACACAGTCTAAACCCAAAGACTAAACAGATACAATATATATATATATATATATATATATATATATATATATATATATATATATATATATATATATATATATATATATATATATATATTTTTTTTTTTTTTTTTTTTTCTGGGTGTCAAAGAAATTCAAAGTAACAGATTCAATAAAGGTCTACTTGTACAGTGCCTGGGGAAGAACAGGTTCACTGCATATTAAAGCCTTTTAAACTCCGTTAAACTTCTAAACTTTTATTCATTATTTAATATTCCTAGCAATGCCGCAATAATATCGGAAACGGTGATCATTTTGTCCCCAGTAGGCCTGCTGACCGGATAACACGTGGCATGTGCGGTACACCGTGACTGAGTCATTCCATCCACGATCAAATGACAAGCCACGGGGTGAAGCCCGTCGTCATGTAACGAAGCCTAATGCAACTGGACGCTGTTACTGCGACTGATGCGTCGAGAAATATTTGCTTGTCCGCGCATCGGGGCCCCCATCTGCAGCGGCGCTGGTCTGCGTGATCAGAGCACAACTCCACCCTCCTCCGGCGCCAGTCGAAGTGCTCCCCACCCGCCGCGGCTCGAAGCTATTTCAGGCGGCTACCTGGCTGCTCTCTGGCTGACGGATCTGTCAAGTCCGTCGCACCGACCGCATAGTCAATCGTACAGCTGATAGTGGCGACGCTGATAGTGGTGATGCTGATGCATTGGCGCACATCCACATAGCTTCTCTGTCCAGCGATGGCACACAGCCAAGTTCATATTCAATTCGCCAGACATTGACGGCTTGCTTCTTGTACACCACATCTGTCATCTCCCCTTCCGTTGACCCAACAAGCTGGGTCTTCCCGTTCCCTGTGCAGCTGAATCTCACCCTCAGGGGAGCAGAGCTCAGAACTGCAACGGAGGTCAAAGTGCACATCGTCCTGCTCCGTCACTCCCTACGGCACGGCCGTCAACGCTCTCAGTGTTCTTGGGTGCTTTGCATTACAAGCATATATTCTCATTAATATTCAGTTCACGGTCTCCTCTGTTCCTGTGTAATTAGACTCTCTGTAAATGAGACGTCGGCTTAATGAAGTGACTTGGACCCATACCATCAAAGTAGAGCTATTTTTGCCTTGATTTTGCAACAGAGGCAGAAGCAACCTGACTTCATAGAATATTTTGCATCAGCAGGGTCTGATGTGTCTAAACGCTTATGTTCTTCTTCTGTCAGGTGCTAGTTCACAACTGGCCATCAAGTAAACAAAACAACACCAGCACAAGCAACTTACCTGTAGGCATTTTTGGACGCTGGCCGCGGGTCAAACTTGAAGAAGATGATGCACATCAGGACGTTGTAGAACTACAGCTCCCTATCACAAAAGACAAAAGAATGGATATAGAAACGGAGATAGAGGTGACAGCCGAAGCCATGGTCTGCTAGAAGTAGATACTAACTATCTAATGTAATGTAGTTGTGCTAACTAAAGTGTAATAACTTTCATTAGCTGTCAGCAATGATGCCATTTTTCAGTGAAGGATTTTATCTCTGGTTATTCAAACATTCAGCATTCAGCACTATGGTGTTGCACTGAATTTTGTGACTGTAGAATGTACAATTAACTTGGTCTTAAGTGTTTACCTACACTACCATATACTATTTAATTAACAGTTTCACACATTTACACAAGTAAACAAACAATGATCGAGTTCCCATGTGCAGTCATCAGAATACAAGATCCCACTGTACCTTCATAATAATAATAAGTTAAAGACAAATAAAAATATGTTCTCGTTTGCACACAAGTGTTGATGTTGGGGACCAGTATGCTGCTGAGTGCTGCTGGCTTTACAGTCACTCGGTGGTCTCAGATTTCGGTGCAACACCAGAATTCGCATAGAAATGTTTTAGCTAGCCAGGTTAACTAGCTGGTTAGTGTCAAAGATGAACAGTGCAAGGGCGACGTGGCAATGGTGACGACGCACTTTGCCCTTAAATCACCATCTATAAAGGGTTAGCAATAGAAAAGTAATAGAAATCAACCCCATCAAGTTGATAATTATACATAAGTTAAAATGAACCAACTAGCTAGCGAGTTTATCCTTTGGTGTTCTTTACTAGTCATCTATGCTGGATGACTAGCTCACAACTAAACTAGTTATCTATTACCTACTATTCACTTTTACATAAGTAGCGTAGAAGCTTTGGTCAACTGCTACTTAGCCGGCTAGCTTACTAAGCAATAAAACACTGCGTTGTTTTTTTTAGACATGTCTGGGGAGAATATGTGAGTATCAGGACACATCTGCACTAATATCAGATGTTATATAAGTAGATAGCTAACAAATTATATATATACTCCAGTGACGCTGACTGGTGGTTAACTAGCACCGCAGCACATAGCAGCTACGCTAGCTTGACAGGTAGCTAGCCACAAAGTCGCAGAGCTAAACCGTGAATTCACACACGGTAAATGACCCGTAACGTTACTCACTGATCCATGTGCGTGTGGATAATGTTCAGTTCACCGCGGCTACATGAAACGCCAACGAAGCAAAGCGCTACATGTCCCGATTACTGTAAACGGGTATGTGTGTTTAGAGGCCGGTCAGAACGTTCCCATTGTGACGCTCCCATTGTGACGTTCAACTCCGTGACGTTCGACTCCGTGATTGGCCAATATTGCTGAGTTGGTCCTGCGTCCGCCCTTCGCTTTAGAATAATATACATATATATTTATCTTCGTTGAGAATATGCGTGATTTAGAATTCTTAGCGCTAAAAGCACTTCGGGTCGTCGCATCATTTAGTTTTCACAAAAAGACAAAGAAAAGGAAAAAATTATGAGTCAGTCGCTGAACACTGTATACCTTATAGAAAAAAAACTAACAAAGGCGTGTAAAAATAGTGAATGCATCTGATTCGTCAAATTAAAATAATTTTACAGGCCACTACCAGGTCAGAGGCAGGCTGTGAGGGACGGAGTACTACATTGATTGGCAACACTTTAGCCAATGAAGTTTGATTTACGTGCTTTCATCTCAATTAAAGTCAGAAATGACCCAATAGAAGGCAGTCGAACTGTTTCCCTAAAGCGCATCTGTGTGTGGGCGGGGTTTAACAGCATTTACGGTGATGAGATTTTTGTCCACGCGTTGTTATTGTCTCGAAGAGAAGGCTGCTAGCCTCACATGCGTGGAAATAAGACTGCACCCGAAGCAAAGACTGTTTTGCTTATTCTATTGTCGGACCCGTCAAAGGATCTACAAATATTAATAGGTGAATGAACTGAAACGCACCTGTCCAACAGAGTTGCATCAATCAGCGCGTTCATTAAGGTAAGATGTCAAAGAGAGGCTGAATATGGACTTTTATTGTTCGGACAGATATGTTTTAATACAACGTGTAGTTTTTTTAAACCAAGTATGATATGTGCTGCGATATTTGGGCAGGAATAAACGCGCACCAGGAGTGACGCTGCAGCTTGTTCGGAAAACGAATGTCTATTTTACAGACGGGTAAAATTAGGACAGCATTTTAATTGGGCTATTTTTGGAGAACACCACACCGATATCAAGTGTGCTGCGAGTTTGGATGCGTGTAAATGTGGCTAGAAGACGCTCGGCGCGAGCCCAGCTGGCGAGACCCGGGCAAGTTACGCGCGCGCCTCAGCTGCAGGTGAAGGGAACACGACGGTAATGCAGCGTTTCCAGTCTAGAGTTACGTTTGTGGTAACCGTAGCTGAAACGGCGAGTTTTAAAATGTAACTGTAGTTTTAAACATGATAAAGGCTGCGCATGTGCGTCTGACAGTTTCACGCAAGTGTGTTGGTAGTACTCGGTCTGGCTATAGTAACGAACTGTCTTTTAGTAATAATAATGTCCGTTTTACACTTTGCTTTGGAAAAATATTTACCCACGAGGTACAACAACATTTCATTAAATGCAAGGTAAACAAATATCAGTATAATCGTACAGCCTGTGGGATACACAGTGGGGATAACGATGATCAGAGCGTTAAACTTAACCGTGATGGTTCCGTTCTGCGCGTGCACGTCTACACGGTTCCACTCAGCACGAGCCATCTCGCGCACTTAAGTTTATGTCTATTGTTCGTTCTGTTGTCATCTTCCATCAAAGTGGTCCTAACTGACCATGATTAATTACACTGCTACACTTGAGGGTGTTCTTGCTGGTTCTGTCATTGTATCAAGTGCATCATGTTTCATGTCCCTATGGTCGCCTTGTGCTCTTGCTTACAGGATTTCCTCGTCTTTTATTTCACGGGATCACACACACATTCGCACTGCGCAGCCCTTTGGTTCTGAAAAACGACTCGTAGCTGCTGCGAGCTTTTGGATTTCATAACGAAATGCATTAAGCGGTTCAGTTTGGTTCTCGATAGCCGAGCTGTTCCTTTGGGTGCTTATTTGTGGCTCTTTGGAAACAGTTCTTAACATCCACCGGTCTGAATTTTAAAGGGATTTGTTGATTTGTCCTAATTGGACTTGCCTTAATGGTCTTCGTAAAGTCTTCATGTATACATTCAAGTGTCCGTCCTTAACCAGCGTGTAACTAAAGCCAACATGTCCTCTTGGCGTACCTCCTGTCATGTCCATTAAGATATTTACATCTTAATGGATGCGGTAGCGTGCTATGTTGAGAATGTCACGTGTGCCCGAGACGATCATTCAGGCGTCTCACATTCACTCACGTGAGATTCAGCGTGTGTGGACAGCGTTGACCGCTTATGGAAGCGTCCGTCCCCGCGCAAATCATGTAAAGATGTGACCTTGGTAAACACGGGCTTGTGTTTATTTATTTACATAGATGTCTGACTAAATTATTGCCCCGTGGTTCATACATTGCTGATTTATCACTCCTAGAAAACTTGCCCGAGTTGGACGCTCCCATCACAGATTTAATTAATGTATTTTTGGTATAGTTCGTTTGAATATGACAGTTTGTTGTGGTACCATTATTTATGCTTTGTGATGACGATATGTGCTGTGCAGATGGGTCCATATATGATTAACGGTTCCAATTGATCTTCAATGTTGACCTGCTGGATACAACGCATCCTGGTTTAGTATTTCCCTGTGCAGATGGATCTGATTCGATATACAGTATTCATTGTATTGTACTGTGTTCATTTCGGTGAATCAAAGACGCAGATGATATGGCGGTATTGTGATACAGGATGCGTTAAGTAAAGCGCGCAGAAGAGCTTGCGAGAACATCTTAGAACCTAGAGCGCGCGTAGCCGTGCTGTAGCGTAAAGGCCGAACAAAAGGGTAACCTCGGATCTCTAAGGGCTACAGTTGGCTTGCGAAACGATCAGTCTCACTTTGTAGGATTTCCAGTTGCAAACGAAAGAGTGCACGCGCCTGTGTGTGGAAAGCAGCGCGGTCGCGTGCGTCAGTGGTCGTGCTGCCGCACGCTCGGATGCGCCCTCGGATACCTGGACTCCACAGAGCGGACTCGGCCCCGCACCTGCGTTCACTGTGCACGCGCTGCGTGCGTGCAAGGACCCCGAAGCGCTGAAACCCTACACGCAGCTGCTTATCTCTTCAGCTGAGTGCCCTGAACAGATGCCTTTCTGCAAAGGAGCTGTGATTTCTAACAATGCATAATTGATAATTAACCACCATTTATTACTTTTAGCTCTGGGGAATTAATTGTTTGCGTCACAAATAGTTTAGTAGCTGGTGAGTCTCCATACTCTGATCCTTTTCTTTTCTCCACATGGGAACATGCATTGAAAGTAGTAAGAAGCAGGTTTGGCATAAATTTCACGTAATTAGGGCGTAATAGGGTTCTAAGCAGGGTAAGAAAAGATGCCCCATGATGCTCCTCAGCAGACGGCCTCACTGGCCTGTTCTCTGTCCCGTGTGGGCCCTGGCACCACTGCGAGAAGCCCCTGTTCGGCGGGCCGATGGTACGCCCCGGCTGTGTGTCTGGCTATGATGGAAGAGCCCATCGGCGGTGGGATGGGGGAGAGAAGAGAGGGTGATGGGGCGGAGGGGGCGAGAGAGGGATAGAGTATGGACAGAACGAGATCTCTGTGGAGGGGGGCGGAAGGGTGGAGACAAGGAGAGCTCTCTACCTCCCTTCTCGTGGAGAGAATGAATGGCCCTTTTGAACGCACACCTGTGTGTGTGTGTGTGTGTGTGTGTGTGTCGTCCTGGCCGTTTGGTATGCTGCAGGGTCCTCTGCAGAGTCACTGCGCCTCTCTTGGCTCAGACAGGGGCACCTGCTCCGAGACGGCCCTTTCCCCCACACGGCTTTGGGGGGGGGGGGGGGGGGGGGGGGGGGGGCATTTGATGAGCAAGTGAGGGAAGAAAAAAAGAGTGATTGAGCCTTTATAGATTAGTGTTCGATTTGGGGCAGATTCATGAGCTCATAAATCACGCCGTAGCAGGCATATTTTGTGAGAACAGGAAATTATAATGCAGAGCAGTCACAGTGTGTCTCGCCGAGAGTGTGTGCGCGGGTGTGCGGGTGGTCCGTGATGAGTTGCTACCGTGACAGCCAGGGTGTCTGAGCTGTGAGGTATTGTCAGGTGCACCCTTTTGACTTTCAACAGGTACATGTGGGAGCGCGTGTTCACAAAAAAAAAAAAGCTTTTATTTTGAAAGGGGATCAAAGGGATTGTGGGAAATGCTTTGGCATTTGACATTCTCAACATTATAGTGGAACACTTCTGAATACCGCTTGCTTATATTAAAAAGAATACCAGGTAATAATTTGTGCTGTGCATGCCGGCGGATCAGTGTATTTTAAATGATTTCAGTTTAATATTTACTTTTCCTGTCACCATTCCTTACATGGTGTACACACACACACACACGCACACGCACACATTTCTTGACATAAGCCGACTTTTGATTGCACAGAAGTAGTAAATTTTTTATGAAACCTTGTAACATTACCTTCATCGTAACACTACGCGTTCGCAGCGTGAGTTATATTCAGAAACTGGACATGGTCCCGACATTTAAGCCCTTTCCAGTTTTGTCCCCGGAGGGTTGAGCAGGATATGCGCTAAACCCCTTTGCGTGCGCGAGGGCCAACTGCGGACAGGGCGAGCACATCCCCAAAATACCCCCACCCCTCCCCCCCGAGTGCGCCTCCGTCCTTATTCTCAGACGGCTGAGCTCAGACGCGGTGTCCTCCAGGTCTGGACTCATCCCTGCTCATCCCTCGTTAGCCCTCGGAAGGACGCGGCTCGGCAAACGGCTCGGCAACGTCACGCCGCCTGGCGTGGCTGCTCTGCGCTGAGACGCTCCGCACTCATTGGCTGTGGTGTTTCATCGTGGCAGGACGTGTGTCGAACCAGCTCGACCGCCGCGTCTCGTAACGAAGTTCTGTTTACGGTGGTAATATCGTCGCAGTAAAGGATAACGGTCAAATCTAGCTGTTGAACCGCAGTAGAAAAAATCTTAACCACTGCCAGCCGTGACTTTGAGTCTTATAATGAGATTCTCATCTTTCCCTTCATCTTGGCCAAATGTCAGTCCTGTTGGGATTTATCATTGATCACTGACTGCAGTTTGGCACACACTGAGACAACAGTGTCGCGTTCCTCGAAGCAGAGAGAGAGATTTCACTCCATCTGGCCCCATTCTCTGGCTTGGCTGTGATTGGATGAGATCTTAACTCCTGTGTTTGGGCTGCATAACCCTTAATCCTCTTTTTGCCATCCTGGCCAGTGCTTCAGGATTTGGGGGGGGGGGGGGGGGGTTGTTAGGAGATACTGGTCAGAACTCTCAGGCTTTTTCCAACAGGAGCAGGGGGCTTTCTCTCTCCCCCTCTCACTCCCTCCCTCGCTCTCTCTCTCTCCATCTCCTCTGCTTAGTTGGCCATTAAGATGTTTCCTGTCCTGTTTTGTCTTTTTCGCTGCAGCCGTAGTTCGCAAATGGAGCCATCCGGGGTCTCTGTGTCTCAGTGTTTGGATTAGCCCGGGCATGATCTTCCGGGACTCGGAGCTTCTTAATTCTAATCACTGCACCATCCTGGACCACACCCTGGTTCCAGAGTGAGAGAAACGTCACTTTGCAATACTTCACACCGAATTATACAGAACCTGTCCGTCTATTCATGTTTAAAGAGCAAATGTCCCATTGTATGGAATGGGGGTTAAATATGTTTTTTTTTTAATCTATTTATTTTAGAATTTTCTTATTAGATACGTTTTTGACATTTATAGGTCCTAGAATAATTCAATCAGAAGAACGAGAGATTATTGTATTATTGTGATGGATCAGGTTGTTCAGGTTGTTCGGGCCGGCTTCCCCTTGGTGGCTTTGTAGCTAGAGCGGACAAGCATCTGCTTTTGCTTCCTGGAAACACTGAGACAGTCTGTGGTTCCGTCCTTTATGACGACCTTTTAGTCCGTTTTTGTATGCCTGATACCTCAGTGTCTGCTTTGAGTGTCCAAGATGGAATATTTTTGCAACCGCAGTGTTTGTCGGGCACTGTATAAGTGCAGATGTGAAAACGGGCTCGGATCATTCTGGGACCTGACGGCTGTAGGCGTCTGTTCTTGAGGGGCGTCCTCGAGCTCACGTCTCTCCTGCAGCACTCCAGGAGGTTGACGGACGGAACCGAGACGAGGCGAATCCCGACAGTTTCCGCTAACGCGCTAATAAAGTCGCGGCCGCGATTCGGTCGCAAGCTAAATCCGAAGGCCTTGCCATGGTTACGGCTGGGACCCCATGCCCTTTGCTGCAGTTCAGAGCAACGCACTGTGGCCAGAGAGCTCCTAATCATCTGTCGTTCTGTGCAAGCATGTCCTAGCTAGGGGAGGCAGTGGGAGCAGAACCCAGCTCCGCTAAAACGGCGCCGGCCCAAAAGGACCTGGCGTGTCCTTTCATCGAGCCCGTGTGAGCAAACGCTCTGTTTGGGGGGCCCTACCGCCCTGCTGCCACGGACTTCGGGCCAAAATCGCTGGGAACTGGCGACGCTTTAAAAACCGGTGGTTTTTCGAGCATCTCCAAGGCCGAGCCCTCCGAACTAGGGGCGGTCTCAGCCTCCCCGTAATGTTCCACGGTGCCTGGGCCCCCTGGGAGGGGTTTTCCCAACGATCCTGCATGGCAATGTTTTCAAGTGCCGGCCTGCTGCTCAAAGCTCTTCCTCTGCCGCTCTGTGGTGTGGGATTCCTTTTGAAACCCCCCTCCATCATAGGACGAGAGTGGAGAGGGGGTGTGGCCCAAGGTGGTGCTGGGGGTGTGGCCTTGAGTGAGAAGGAGTGGGAAGATGGATTGAATGCTGATTTTGAGGCATGTGTTGAAAAACGCCCACATTCCACAGGCTTTTATTGATTTTAAACTAAGCTCAAAAAGCACTTTATGGTGAAAGTCTAAACTATTACGATGCACCTGCTTGAAGTCAGATTCGTGAACTGTCAAAGTCCGGTTGTCATGACTGCAGAGGGCATTGCAACGTGATCGTGTCCGCCGTCAACACCATCATGTGCCATTCTTGTTACCAAGCTGACCCACTTCAGCTCGGAGGTGGAGCTGCTCCCGGTGGTCCGGGTCTACAGTGACGCTGCTGACCTCCCCACGACCCCAGTGCCACGAGGTCAGAAGGACGACAAATGCGTGAATGTGCAGAAAGCCACCAAAATGAAAGATTGTAGCCCAAACCACCTGTTCAGACACTGGTTACCTGGCATTGTGATTTGCAGGCAAGATGCTTTGTGAAAGGCATGTGGAAGTTCTCTGTGGAAGTTTCTGTAGTCTGTCCACGTCCAGGGTGGTGGAACTGCAGGGTACAACCGAGCTTCCTTAAGCCTCCTGGTAATAGCCAAAGTGTTTCATAAACGGATAATCCAGGTCTTGTATATAAAAAAAAACAAACAAACTGAAGCATACTTTTCCGAAGGTGGACATTCCCGTGGAGGATAAGCTGACCCACTTTGGTGTTGTCGGTCAGCAGCGACTGTGAGCTGATCTGGGGCTCCTGAGTGAAATGAAGCAAGAACCCAGGAAGCTCCTCCACCCCCCCTGGGTGGAGAGCAGGCCTGCGGGTGGAGGGAGGGAGGGAGGGTGGGGGTGGGAGGGTGGGGGTTATGCGGAGAGGTGAGAGAGGAAGCGAGACAAAGAAAGGAAGTGAGACAGAGATGTAGTGTTGGTTCTGTAACTCCATCCTCCAAAGCCCAGGAGTCGTATCGATCCCTTAGTGCTATTGCCTGCACTTTCTCCGCCTCCCCCTTCGAACGCAGCAAAGGGTGTGTGTGTGTGTGTGTGTGTGTGTACATGTATGCATGCAGGAGCCTCACTCAGTAATGGGGTACTGAGAGTGTGAGACGAGCCGCGTGGAAATGAGAATAAATGGATGTGTGTGAGGACGCCAAGCAAGATTACTGAGAGGGTGGAGGTGCGGGCGGGTGTATGCAGGTGGAGGAGGAGATGGAGGAACTATTGAGCCTGACTGCAGAAGAGTGAAGGAGGCAGACTGGTGGAGAAGGGAGGATGTAGTAAATGATGGTGGGGGGGGAGAAGGAGCGAGGGGCTCTGGGGTAGAATGGCGGTTGATTTCATCGTGGGGGGGGGTACATGTGGGACATGTGGAAGTCTTGATCCAGCTATATTGCCTCACACACGCTGGAGGGCATACAAAGAGAGAGAGAGAGAGAGAGAGTGTGTGTGTGTGTGTGTGTGTGTGTGTGTGTGTGTGTGTGTGTGTGTGTGTGTGTGTGTGTGTGTGTGTGTGTGTGAACGAGAAGAGCATTTGAGACACAGCTGGTCTTCAGTCTTCTTCTGGAGTATATCATGTACATGAATTCAATCTGGGATTCCACAGCTGTTCCTCCCTAACGTCATGCTGATCTTCTAATCCATCTTTGGCGTGTGTGTGTGTGTGTGTGTGTGTGTGTGTGTCAGCAAGGCTCTGTGGCCTCCTGCCAGAGTCCTGCTGCACCGATGGCATCATCTCCTTTTCATGTTTCTGTCCGAACACTCGTGCTGCTCGTTGAGCTGGATTTCATCATGGAGCTGTGTGGGGATGTTTGGTTTGGTTCCAGAGAGGCCACGCCCAACTGCCAAAGTTGTTGCAATGCCTGCTTTCTGTTACGAAGAGTCTATCATGCATGTAAACACACACACACACACACACACACACACACACACACACACACAGAAGGGAGCAGATGGTGTCAGTATTTGTGAATGGGCATCCCCTCTCCACATAACTGGGGCAGGAATGCCATTCGGTGTGTGTGTGTGTGTGTGTGTGTGTGTGTGTGTGGTGAAGTTGGATCATCTCCTGGAGCCCTAATGCTGCGTTCCTGCGTTCAGCACTGGACAGCGCCACATAAGGCAGTGGGCGTGACACTCGTACAGAATGTCTCCTCTGGTCCTCTGGCTTGCTTTCTCTCGGCCTCACTACGAGTGGTCCGCTTTGCTTGATGTTTCCTCTTCCATTGGCGTGTCCGTCATGGTAACGGCCAAACGGCAACACACCCCTGGATCCACGTGCCTCCACTCGCCCTTTAACCCGTAATCTCTGGGCTCGACTCGTCTTATCTGTCTAAAACACGGTGGCCCAGTGAAACACAAGAGGTTCTGGACTGCTGGATGCACCTTACAGCTGCAGTTCCCAGTGAAAGTAGACTTCAGCAGGTCTGCAGACAAATCTATCTCTATCAAATATATGTATATACACACGAGACAAACACCAACAGATTAATATACACATGCACATACATTATAGATAAATATAATGTATAATAGGGGTGGGGGGGGGCTTTTAAGAGCTCAGCAGTGAGGTTCTGTACCAACATGCGTTTTATGTGGTAACCTGTTTATGGTTAATATGGTGTATCGAGGAGGATCAATAGAAACTTCTGGAATGTGTGACCTCGCTGCTCCTCTCCAGCCCCCCAGTGAGCAGATCAGGTGACGCGGGCTGCGCTCGAATCCCCTGGCCACGTGTGCGTGCACACACACACACACACACACACACACACACACACACGTGCCGGCTCTCATCCTCAGACCCGTTCCACTCTTCAGGGCGTGTGTGTGCGCTGTTGAGTCCTGTCGACCGTGACAAGGACCACGACTACTGAGGAACTTAAAACTGGTTCAGTCTTGATGAATTCAACTGCAGATTTGTCAAATAATGCAGATGATCTCCAAGTAATCCTTCAATTCAAAATCTTCTAGAAACTTCCACCCTGCAGTATCACGCATCCTTCTGCTTCTGAGCGGTTAACCCCTTCCTGGTCTCCTGTTCGCTTATGCAGCTCAAACAACGTCAGTCAATTAATTGGCTGTTACTTTTGTCATTTTGTGCCTTTTTAAAATACATTTATCATACATTTGCATATCAATTGAGTTCTAAAGCGAGTAATTGGTTTTAGTCATGACGTCTGAACTAAACATGGTGTCCTGTCTCTTGGAGAGACATGTGACACACCACACACACACACACACACATATCACATGGAGCATGAGGAATCTCAGCAATGAGATTGACGTTCACAATGTCAATTTTGTTCCCCAAATAACTCTGCGCGTCTCGATTTCATCTCCTTGAAACGTACCCCCTGCAGTACGGGCTCAACGAGACATTATGTGAGCTCATTAGCAACGTTGGCCGCCACCGTGCGGTGGGAGTTTGGGTAGGTAAGTTCCCCTGAGCGGAGGGGGGGGGGGGGTCTCCTCATTAAACATCAAACTCGTCTCCGCAGCCGCTTTCTTTGAACAAGCCGTTCCATTTGTTTTCCTCTCCCTCTCATCCAGAGGGCCGGTCCGGGTGCGCGAGAGGACTGCAGATTCCTCTCATGCGACCCCTTTGCATCCCCCGTCTCTCTCTTCTCGTCCCCCGCGAGTCTCTCTCCCCGCGAGTGTGTCCCTGCCCAGTCGTCTGGGCCGGCACATCCTCTCTCCGACGCACAGGGAGTGCATCAGAAAAGCAGTTAAAGTACCCCGCGAGTGCCTTTACCCCAGCCGCACCGTTACGGCCGGGGTAAGAGGGGCTCATGCGTAAAGATGTCGTATGTTGTCTGTGCTAACAGACCCGGAACTCCGCAGTGGGACCTTTTCAGGGACCTTTTTAAAAAGACTTCAACGCTGTTTCATAAATTCTAAAACATTTGAGATCTCAATTACTCCATTACTCAATTAATCCATTGACTTCAGTGGTACTAACATTTGAAGTTATTTAGCAGAAGGTGCTAAAGTTTCGTGTTTGGTATCGGAGAGCTCGACGTGATGTTTGGTCTGGAGATATCTGGGTGCTGTAAGGACTCGTCCGGTTGTGTAACGTCTCTGCTTCTTTAGCGGAGCCGAACAAGGGCAGCAGTTAAAGGCCCCCTGTCAGGTGACTGGCGGCGTGGTCACCACACGGGTGATGGCGCCCGGCCGTTTGACTGTCGGACTGGAAGGCACATGGGCATTTGTGGCTAAATCCTGGTCCGCCTTTGTGTCAAAACGGAGTATTCAAAACATGGTGCACCCCTCAATACACACGTCTGCAGTCAATTATCTCTGAGACCTCTGAAAGCCAAGAGCGAAGCCGCTAGCTGTTTTACCTCTCTGCACATGTCCGTCTTCCGCGCTGGTGCATACACACACACACACACACACAGTGTCTCCTCTTCAGGGCCTCTTCCTGTCCTCTCTCAGCTGTGATTGGTGTAGTGAAGCTCCTGCTAAGAGCTGCTGAGCCGTAGGAAAGATGGGGGGGGGGGGAAACTGAAGGAATGAAAGAAAGATGGAAGGAGACAAGGAGAGACCGAGGCGAAGGGAGAAGGGAGAGCTGGATGGAGGAAGAAAAGGAGAGAGAGACTAACTGAGGAAGAGGGAGATAGGGACAGACGGAGAGAGAGAGAGAGACTAGAGAGATAGATGGAGGGAGACTGGTGGTCCCTTCCCTGGACCACACGAAGACGCACTGCAGTAGCGCCCCCCCCCCCCCCCCCCCCCCAGAAACGGGCCCCATGTGGCAC